>NC_141780.1:16224357-16529749 GCF_054643075.1 Acanthaster planci | reverse complement strand
ACACTACTTATAAATCTGAGGTTTAAATCCTGTTTGAAATGATTTCCTGCTATTTACACCTCTACCATTTTTAAATTGCACATGTTCTCCCTCCCCCCCTCAAAACTGGATAACCTAAAGTCCAGAGCTTTCTGCATTACGGAAAATCTGCAAAAATTGCTGATTTGGGGGTAGAAAGCGGAAAAGGCAACTTTCGGAAAAAAATACATAAATAAAACAAATGCATATTTTTGATCGTTTCTGCACAATTAGCTCTAACTGCCCAAAACCTGCCATACTCCAACAGCAGGTTTTGTGAGGTTTTGGCAGGTTTGGTACTGTACCTGAGGAACTTGTTGTTGAATTTTGTAAGACTTGGGTTGAAAGGTCTAGGGAGATGGTGTTGCATTCTGTGTGAGTTGGGACACACACAGGTCACTGTGTGCAATGTCTGGCTTGCTGTACCAATCGTTGGACTATGCTTGATTTTGTCAGGTTTGGTACTGTTCAGTGCAAGTCATCCTATACTGCATAGACCCATCCATACCATATCACTCAAACTCCAATGGGCTCATTCTGTTGGAGTTTATCAGATTTGGTACAGTAACCTGCATGTACAAGTACATAGACAAGTACATGAACCTGTTGGATTTTGTGAGGTTCAGTATGCTTTCAAGTGCAGGAGCCTAGGGGGTTAGGGTTAATCAAATAAATATGAACCCAAATTAGGAATGACAACTCATTTTCACTGTTTAACTCACTTTGAAAGTAACATATGGTAGCATTTCCCCTCTTGTTTTTCCTCTGCGATATCGCAGAAATCGGTATTGATTTCATCCGGCTCCACACCGCAGAGATCACATAGGTCCCCATTCCCTATATAATGCCCAGACGTCTCACGGCTTATGAATAAATCAATAGGGACTGGGACCAGTTCAAGATCACAGTGGCATGGCGAATGTAAGCTCTACATGTATCATTATGCCAAAGATACATGTAGATGTACGGTAAATGAAGGCCTACAAATGCACTGTCACATACATGTACATGTACAGTTTTTGTACATGTATATTAAAATTTTGAAAGTGGAAGACACTGACAGCAGAATTTGACTTTCAGAAAGCAGAAAATTCTGGACTTTAGGATAACGTCATCCTCCTGAACGTTTGTTGCTTATTTTGTTTGAGAAGTTTGCTCTCTTTATTATGCAAATAGTTTGGCAGTCTTTAAGAACAGTGACTTGGACAAATGGAAATGATGTCGCATCCTGGCTCCACAGCAGTTGTGTACAAAAGTCTACTGGGGGTCAAAAATATTTTCCAAGAACTTCCAACTAACTTGGAAATTTTTTGTCAGCCCTAGATTCATGTCTTTTCACCATTTCAGCAATAACTGACCTTCACTGAGATGAAACATGGTGGAAAAATGTGAAGGCAGAATGCAACATTCTCTCCTGAAAAACTACCTAATGATGAGGTTAACTCCCTGCCTACCTTTCATGGCTGCACGGGTAAGACAATTCATTTTTTTTTTCAAAATTATTGTTGAAAACAAAATTATAATGCAGCCCGTCCCTATTTAGTATTATCTACATGCAGGTTGGGAGAAGTGAAAGAGTTCCATATATGGACAACACTAATTTTCCCTTAAAATGCTGTTACACTCACAGTGAAATTAAACACAGCCCCTAATGAGAAAAATGTCCTTCTGAGGTGTTTGTGAAGACAGAAAAGACAACAGGATTTACATGTATTTCTTCAGTTCTTATATTTATCAAATTTAATTTTTGTAACTTGCCTATAAAAAATGTTTGGGCCTCGCCGAAAAATGGGTCGGTCAGGAAATCGAAACTTAAAGCACTGTTTTGGCCTTTGCAAGTTGGATTCTCCCGCCCTTATTTGGTTGCTCGAACGTCGTCATTTTCATTTCTTCCATCTAGCCCTATGCCTCTGTTACTGGGCCTACTGAATGAAAGATAATCAGTGGGGCGAAGTGGAAATGGGGCAAAGTGACCGACATGTAGGCCTTACGCAGGAGGAGCAACATGGCGCGGCGATGATGACCAAATAAAATCCACTAATTTCTCACAAATTCCATACAAACTGGGCCTACCTTGTCCGAATAAATGCGGACCAACTCTTTCATACGACTGTGTGGCCCGGAAAAAACGTCCACTTCCTTCGGGGCGGGAGCCATTTTGTAAGATAATCAAAACTTCCAACAATAAGAAGTGCACTTCATAATATTCAGCGCATCAAATCATGGCGTTCGTCACGTCAAGTCTAGTCATCGCCGCATACAATGCAAGCGCACCCTCGCGTGACATGGCTATGACTGGCTGCATTCCCAATCGCGGCCACTTTATTCAGCATAACCACAACTGGGAACCAGCCGCAGCCACAAAATATTCAATCAGTTACGGCTGATATCGCTGCGTACATGTATTATTTTATACGAATACGTATTCGGAGATCAGACTATTTTGTCTTTTTGGTAACGTTTATCAACCCCTGAATACGTCATTCCATATCCGGATTACTTAAGCCCTTTTCCAAACTCGACTTGAGTTCCGTTGAGGCTTCGTTCCCAAAACCAATCCCCAATTGTGGACCTGAAGCGTTTAAATTAAATTAGATTACTATTTTTTTTTTGCTCTCTTGCATCTTATTGGATGTTTTGTGGCACTATTAAACTAATTACTGCTCTTACAGCTTCAATATCAGCTAGTTAAAAACAGTTAAGGCCTGAGACGGAGGCGACGTTGAGTATTGGAAAACGGCCCTAAAAGTACTTCTTGGTTACGGCTTGCCTGAAATGAAATAAAGAGGCTAACCAATGACTTCGACATCGAATGCTCATGTGCTGTATTTTGCTAGCCGTAGCCTGTATGCAGCTCAACCAAAGGAAAGAAATTATAACTGCGCCCTCTTGCGATTGTTCAGTCATTATCGCAGTGCGTCCATAGTAACAGCACAATAACATGTACATCAGCACCGTACTGAAAGTAACAAATGATCGTTAAGGATTTTTTGCTTGTCATCGGGCGTATTTTGGAGCCGTTTTATAAAATCACACCGTTGGTGTTTACCTCTCACTTCTGACGTTCCGTGCTGAACTAGTCAAGCAGCATGAGGGAACTTTTCGATGTGCAACGCCAGAATTTCTGGACCGAGTCCATCCACAAGGAAGCGTACACTCGCCTGGCCTGGCACGAGAAGTACAGCAAGGAATTCGCCCGGGAATCCCGCAGAGGGATCGCCCGCAAGCATCGGCCAAACATGGTCCCAAACGTGGTCGCCACCCTGAAGGCCCCCAAACCCGCCGCTGAGCAGTCACACAGCCTGAGCGAGCTGGCGGCCAAGAAAGAGGCCAGAAAGAAAGACTTGGCAGCCATGGCCAGCGAGGACCCCGACGCCTTGCTAGTCGAGATGAGACCCGTGACGCCGGCGGTCAAAGACCAGCTCTATAAAGGCTTCAGCAAGGAAGGCACCGGCCGGTACGCCTACCTGCAGATCAGGAAGTTGAAGAAACCTGAAGTCAAGTACGATTTTCCTATTACCAGCTCCTGGGAGTACGGATGGCGTTTGGATGATGTGGTCAAGGAATTCCGAGCACCTGCATTTGGTCGATCTCGTATTGTCAAGGACTCCTTCTACCGTACCAATGGAATTTTTTAACACTGTTAGCTCCATATTAAGAAAAAAGTATGAGACTATCTTCATCTTCCCATCAGCTGTCCAGACAGTCCTATGCAACACTGCAGAAACCCTCCGAATACTGCTACTACTGTCCAGCTCTGTCGTAATATTTTTCTGTTTTGTATATTTAGGATGTTTTGTGGGTATTTGTGTATAAATCAAAGGTTACGCAACAATTGATGTCAGTACTTTTGCTCGAAAAATAGATAAGAATTGTGGAAATGAGCAGAAACCATTTTATAATGATACCACCTCTGACGTCATGGTTAAATTCCTTGGTGCATGGAACTTTGAAATTGTTGAAATATAGCATGAATGAAAATGATAAACATGCTGATGGCCACAGTCATGTGTACAGCATTTGCCATGTAGAAGAAAAACATTTTAACTGAGTGTAAAATGAATTATGTGATTTTAATTTTCATATTAAACCAAAATGATCCATAAGACAAAGGTCCTGAAAGTTGTACACGTATTACTGTAATTCATGTACTGCTGATTATTCACCTTTTTGATCTTAAGAAGGGAATTCCTTTTCATGATGGAATATACATGTACTCATGATTATGGCTGCTCACTTTAATCAACTTACTTCAAGTTCCAAATTAAATTGCAGCTGTAGTATTAGTGAGCAGAGAGTGTCAGCCAAGGTCAAGTCAAGCCGAGGAATGTAGGTCTACCATACCAACAGAAAAAAGGCAGTCATGCCCAGGCTGCAAAGTGTACATCAGGTACCGAGGCAGATACTCTGCGTAGTCTGGCAAAAGAACTAGTTTACCAGCAGGTTTTAGAACCAGCGTTAAAGAAGGGGTGTCCACATATGCCTTGACGGGAGGAAAGTTCCAAGTTGTTGATTTTATTTATGCTTTTACATGCAGTTTGTGCAACAAAAGGTGTCTAAAATGGCCAATGGGGTGTTTATTACAAGGTTTTCCAAACACCCCTCTGGCAAAAGCATTGCCTTACATGCACCGTGAAGTGTGTATTGGATTCCCACGTGACAAATGCTAGGTATGAACTTACAAATAATATATGTATGCAACACTTTAATGTTGTTCATCAAAGGATCAAGGTCCACAGAGGTAATGATGGGGGTAAACCGTACCCCTTCTATATGAAAGTCAGCTTAATCTAGATTTAAACACATTTGAAGTAATACAGTGAAGAACCCTGTATCTGAACATGTTTCTGTTGGGATTTTTTTCTATCCACTTAATACTACACGGTACTGACATTTCTTTCTCGTTCAAGAATGTTATTTAGAAACCAGCTGCTTGATTTTTTGCTCAATACTTGAACCTTAGGCTTATTATTACATAATATTTTTTTTTCTCAAAGGAGCAGTAGACTGTGTTTTATGTTTTGTACATTTGTCCAGGAAAATTATGCAGTGTTCTAACTTTCGGAACTTAATTTGACCACTCTTCCATTACTGTGTTGGTTGTGCTAGTAAATGAATGTTTAGTGAATTTCTCAAAGTATTGGATTAAAAGTGCCAATTGGAATATGAAAAATGATTGGTCTTGCTTTAGTGTACATTTAGAAGTTAAGATATTCCGACTGAAATGGCCTTCCACCTCAAACCAGGATAGCCTGGGAAATGAGGCCCCCCCCGCTATTGTGGTGTACTTTTTGCGGGTTTTACGAGCTGTAGAGGCTAGGGGACAGCCACTGAAGTATTTAAATGTCTTTCGGAAGGACTGGGGGCTCTGAAACCCGAGAAATGATACGGCCTCTCCAAACAAGCAGCTCCAGCAACCGTGTGAAAACCAAAATATAACCGCGTCGCAGGGTTAAGAGTATTGAGATTAAGGCCTTTCAGTGAGGGCAAGTCCCTGTGTCCAGTAGAAGCAGTGTCCAGTTATATGAATCGTACAGCCCCCTCACTAATGGCCAATCACAGCTCCTAATAAGCCACTTGAAACCACTCAAAAAGGTGGTGTCATCCACAGTCAGCCGGTCGACGGTTGAGATGTTACAGAAGGCTGGGGTGGACACTACCAAATTTAAGGCACACTCTACACGGGGTGCAGTGACATCTGCATCTTTTGGTTTAGGGGTACCCTTGAAAGTTATTTTAGATTCAGCAGATTGGGCGTCGGATTCTACATGTACTTTCCGCACCTATCATCATAAGCCACCGACAGAATAGTCCAAAGCTGACATCCTCCTTAAAGCAGCTTAAAAATCGCATGTTGATTCAAAACCGAAGGAGGCGAAGTATAATCGTTGATTATGCAAGGGTAGAGTCAACTCCCGCCCTTCTGCTTTACTGGTATTATAGCAGGTTCCCTATAACAATTCCACTAGCCCTTGATTCTTGTGATTTGCATATGATTTTTCGATTTGAGGGCCCAAGTTGGGTCAAGTATAGCCCAGCGAGTGGCTCACTATTGAGTTCATCGATATAATTTTCTTCTCTTGACATGTTTGTCAGATACTTTACAAATAGTTGTTTCAGATAGAAGAAAATTGTTCTTTGCCTTATTTCCAGTTTGAAGTTTTCTGTATGATTGTGTTACTTGTTAAATTACAGTCTTCCAATTCTTTTTTTCCACTGTTTAAAGTTGTTACCCAAGTTATGGGTTTTAAATTTAGTACTTAGCAGTTTTACATGGTTGGACTTTCCCACCCTTCTTCCCTTTTGGCAAGCCATGGGGACTTGACCCACCCATATCACTGCAGTACTTTCAAAGAGGTCATAGGTCACATGGTTGGCTGGAAGAGAATTTGTTCTATAAAGACTGGTGAAGGCGCTCTGAGAGGCAGCAGAAGGCATGTTGATACTCACCTCCGGAAGAATTGTAATCTCGATTATACTGCAGGCAAGTACCCTTGCATAATTAACGATTTTCTTAGCAACGGGGGCTCCTCAAGGGTCTAGTTCAAACAAAATGAACACTCCCGACCAACATGATTCTTTAATTTCAACCAGTGAGGGGGTACTTGTGCCCGAAGCGGATAAGTGTGTGGGGACGCTTCACGTAATTGGTGTGTTCGAGGGGAGAGGAAATTCAAATTCGAGGTGGTTCGGGCTTACTGAACAATATATTGGTGGACTGAAAAAAAATCTGAAAGCCTTACCACAAAAGCCGTGGGGTGGGAGGCGTAAGTTGGTCCCCTGCTTCCCTGATACAAGCGGCTGTCAGGAATTACCGGTATCAGGCAATTACTTGGGTAAAGTCAATTTTCAGTCGTTACTCTGCACCAGTGCTCCTGTCGCTTTAGTCAGCGTATTTTCCATATCAATCACTGTCGCTTTTTAACTAAAGTAAATAAGGCGCAGCATCGAATAGCCAACACAAACTTCATTTGCTTAGATGAGAATTGCGACGTGTTGTTCTTTTTCTTTATGGGTATAGAGCTGTTGCAGTGGGGTTTTGCATTAATGTAACTGCTTTGGATCTTTCCGTTCACATAAAGTCTAGTAGACTGTGGAGCCCGACTAAATTTTCTGCAAGTATTTCCCAAGCCATCGTTCAGAAAGTGGGAATGGACTGAAGGTTGATATCGAATCATCGAAGCAAGGACCATGGCAGAGCCCCTGAGTGTGCTCCACATTATTAAGACGATCATTGGTGTGATTGGCCTGATCGGGAACGGCGTTGTGGCCACTGTTATCTGCAAGGTGAAGTTCATGCACACATTGACTAACGCCTTCATCTGCAACCAGGCCGTGGTGGACTTCCTCGGCTCTCTCTTTCTGATCGTGACAAGTACCATCCCAGTCCCCGACCCCTCTCCGCACACGTCGGCCTGCAAACTCTGGCTGCCTGATGTCTTGCTCTGGGCCTGCTTCACGTCGTCCACCTTCAACCTGCTGTCGGTTTCCTGTGAGCGCTACGTAGCTATTGTGGTCCCGTTCAAATATGCCACTCTTTACACTAAAAAATCTGTCACATGCATGATTGTGGCCATCTGGCTGTTGGGACCCATTTTTGAGGCACCTTACGAAGCAGCACTAACAACCTACAAAGATGGCTTTTGCCTCCTCTCGTCAGAAATCGCCTGGTTTTGCGTTGTTTTCTTCCTGGTCAAGCTCTTTGTCCCTGCAATCCTAATGATATTTTTCTACTCGCACATGGCCGTGAAGCTGAAACGAAGCGCCAATCGTATTGCCGTCATTGCCCCAACTGTGTCGGGTCAAGTGGAATCGGCTCCAGGCGATAGGATGGGTGAGTCCCACCGAGAAAATGCTGAGCAGTCGCTGCTCAGGGCCCGCAGAAACATCTTCAAGACCCTCCTACTTGTTCTTATCACCTTCTTGGTGTGCTGGACTCCGAACCAGCTGTTTATATTGATGGTCAACTTAGGTTGTAGCATGGACTCTACCGGCACGATCTACATTATTTCGGTTTCCCTGGTTGCCATCAATTCATGCGCAAATCCCTTCATTTACGCCTTCAAATACAGACGGTTCCGACGAGGATTTCTCTCTCTAATCGGACGGAAAATCCAGGCTGAGGGGGATATGTCATAGACCTTGACCTTAAACGAGTTTATCGTCCGCGGAACCCTCAAACAAAAGCGGCAAAAACTGACATTCAGTCTATGGCTGAGTGTTTTCAAGATTTAAAGGTTGCTGACAATTAACTGATGACTAGTCTAAATTGATAGTTCTGACTCGAGTTTTTTTCGCGATGGATTGCCAGACATGGTTGACCCGTCACCTTATGTTTCATTATTAACAAAACATGAAAATAATGATAATAATAAAACAGAGACGACGTTCAAAATGGAAGCGGGCGGGGCACTAAATATTGATGGACTTTAATGCGTTTTAATGTCTGAATCGGATAAGTTTTTCGCCAACATCCTCCAATCATCAACAGTCAAACATTTAAATGCACATGTAATTCCGTCTGCCATTTTCTGAAGTGTTAGCCAAACTTGTGGGAAACTTGTAGATATCCTATTCGACGCGTCTTGCTCGACACTGACACGTATTGACTGAAATGTAATCTCACACAGTCAACAAAACACTCCCGTTCCTCACTAGTATGTAATAAAGACCAGGCGATGACACATTTTAACGTTGTTGTTAAATTGTTAGTTTTAGAAGCAGTTGTCCATAATAATTTAACGCACAAATCCATTGGTAATTAACTTGTCAATTTCCTGTCATTGCTCTAGACAGTAGTGATAGTGAGTAAACCGTGCTTAGGGTTGGCTGCAGCTTTTTTCAGACGAATCTCTATGGCAATCAGTGCGGGCTAATGTAATAAATATGGCGCACCACGGTGTGGCTTCAAGTGAGGAATGCCTCGTGCAAGGATCGTACTCCACCCTGCCTGTGCCGGAGGATTAGAGGCTCTGTTGTTGGAGTGCACTCTGTACTACGCTGCCAATGAAGGCTGCTACCGCGGACCTTCCCAGCTAATCGTCTCTTAGCCTGGCACTCATTCTGGAGAGGGGACAATGGCAGAGCCCCTGTTTGCCATCCACATCATCCAGACGATCATTGGTGTGATTGGCCTGATCGGGAACGCCATAGTGGTCATGGTTATCTGCAAGGTGAAGTTCATGCACACGAAGACCAATGCTTTCATTTGCAACCAGGCCGTGGTGGACTCCCTTGGCTCTCTCTTTCTGATCGTGACAAGTACCATCCCAGTCCCCGACCCCCTTCCGGACAAATTGGAATACCAAATTGTCTGCCACCTCTGGCTGTCAGAATTCTTCCTCTGGGCCTGCTACACCTCCTCCAATTACAACCTGGTGTCACTCACATCTGAGCGGTACGTAGCTATCGTGTATCCGTTTAAATACTCCACTCTGTACACCAGGAAGTCCATCGTGGGCATGATGGCTATCATCTGGTTTCTTGGACTCCTTCTTGAGGCGTCATACTCAGTTGCAACAAACAGATACGAAAATGGCCAGTGTTTCCGCTCCGCTTCATTTAGTTCGAAGGCTCTTGGCGTCGTCATTGTCGTTTTCCAGTTCTTCATCCCAGCGATCTTCATGTTGTTCTCCTACTCGCACATGGCCGTGGAGCTGAAACGAAGCGCAAATCGCGTCGGTGCCGTCGCTCCGACCGTGTCGGCCAATTCGGCACCGGCGAACGGAGAGGGTGAGGCCCGCCCGGAAAACGCCGAGCAATCACTGCTTCGGGCCCGCCGCAACGTCTTCAGGACCCTCCTGCTCGTGTTCATCACCTTCCTCGTGTGTTGGACTCCGATCCAGGTCGTTTTCATCATGTTCAACATTTTCTCAATACTGGACTACACAGGGGCCACTTACGTCATCTCTCTCTCTCTGGTAGGCATCAATTCATGCGCGAATCCCTTCATTTATGCCTTCAAGTACAAGCAGTTCCGGCGAGGGTTTCTTTCTTTAATCGGGAGGCCAATCCAGGCCGAGGAGGACACGCCGGGGAACTAGTCTCCAAAGCAGCCAAAGCAGCTAACGGAAGGCCCGAGATCTGACACGCCGCGACATAGTGATTTCAAGAATTAAATATCGCTGACAATGAGCTCATCCCCCAAGCAACATTTTAAATCTCGGTTGTACGCCTTGGTTATTTGGGTATTAAAACACATAAAGAATCTAGTCATTGTTACAGGATGTCGACTCAATGTGTCCCAATGGCGGAAAACAAAAAACAAACAAAAAAATCTCTATTAAACAAAACTCCACTTGATACGATTCTTTAAACACTCTTCTCGACCAGGGACAGTAGTCATCGTCGTTTTGGGTATCATTACATGCCCGATAGGATGCATTTGTTGTTCCTATATTTGCACTACTTAGGCCTATACACATCTATGACCTTAGATGGAAAAGTGTTTATTTTTATTGTTATGCATATGGAAGTATCGAATTTTGACATTGGTATTGTGGTGGTTTATTTTTCACTCTTTGTTATTTGGGTACTACAAACACATAAAGAATAGTCATTGTAACACGACGTTGACTCAATGTGTCCCAATGGCGGAAAACAAAATAAATATCTCCATTAAACAAACCACTTGAGACAATTCTATAACCACTCTTCTTGACCAAGGAAAGTAGTCATTGTCGTTTTGTGTATCATTACATGCCCGATAGGCCTAGGATGTTTTTTATTGTTCCTGTATTTACGCTTCTTACATACATCTATACTACCTTACATGGCAAAGTGTTTGTGGAGTTATTATCTTTATTGCTGTACGGTGGAAGTATCGAATCTTATACATAACTAATTAAACGCACTGTATATATGCAGTACTTCCCATCAAAATAGTTTAGTGACAGCGTTTGTATTGTGGTATACATTTCACAGTGTGTGGGATGTAAACGCTTTTGCCTTTGTCCTAGCGAGGAAAATGTCTCAGTAAACTGCTCGACTGGTAAGATTGGAAAACTGTTCCAGCCTTCGAATCCGGAATCTGCAAATAGGGTGGTTCCTATTTATGCATTCCCATCCTCAGCCATAAGGGTTGAGATATTATCCCCCCCCCGACTGAAGTATAAAGAACTTTCTGGAAAATTTCTTGGCAACTTTCGTAACAAATGTGGCCCTCCCGACTACTTATTTAATGACATGTAATTGTTCAACCAAAGCCTAGCTCGGTAAAGACAATTTCAGTGTATTTATGCCATAAAACTGTATTTCACTTTGTTCTTTCGCATTTACAAAACCTATTACCGTGATGTTACAAACTGAGAATGTTGCCTCAGTGTTATGTTCTTCCTGGTTCAGCTTACACCGGTCTAGCGCCCTCTCGTGTTTTTCCTGGTTATTCTGCCATCTTCGATTTCTACACTGTACATCATTCTTGCCAAAGTTCTACAGTTAAACTTACCAGAAATTCCACCTTTTGAGACCAGATTGGTATTATAGGAGCCTATTGAAGTTATAATTATACATTTGTAGTAATTGTGTATAGGATTATTACTAATGCATTGAAGAGAAAATTGTAGTTTTCCGGATACGTTTTGCCGCCAAAGTTATGTACACTGATTTTCCGCTCAGAATCTACAAGTCTGCCGATTTTTGCTTAAAGGTTCCCTTAAATAGCGACATTTTGAGGCTAGGTTTCGTCTCTAAAATGCTCGGTAGTGTGTATCATTTGGATATGGTGTGTAATTGATCACTTTATGATTGTAAATCTGCACTAAATATATGACACTGTGAATTAGATACTTAGCTTTGTGTGTAGCCGAAACTTGTCTGAAAACATGCACTCGCCATTTTTGTTTTTGATTTCATGAATATTCATAGAGTTGTGAGGATATTTTGAAATCGTGCAGTTATGACTGCACACATTGTTGTTTATCTTTGGGTCACAGAGTTTCACATTTTGGACGGAAAAGCTGTCAAAGACTCCGGACACACTGGGCTTTAGAGAGAACAGTTCTGTAAGCAAACATACTTCAGCCTTTTCTTTTTAGATTTTCTGAAATTTATGAACTTTAACGTTTTTCATGACTTTAATTATATAATGTTTCTTCAATGAAGACAATTCATTGTGCCTCACAAAACTTCTCAGATTTTATTTTGTATAATTCCTCATCAACTTACATAGGCTCAGATTATTGTATTTTGGGTTTTATTTTCTTTTTATTCCAGTTTCACCAAGCGATGAAGAGGATTATAGAATAAACAAGTTTAAATCTATTCTCTGAGTCTGTAGTTATCTGGCTGGAAAGTGGGTGCTCCGGCACCCCAGGTCCATTACAGTAAAAGAACTCTCCAATATATGCCCAGGTCCACCAGGATGATCCAAGAAATTGATTGCGATGACGTAACAAGTATAGTTTCCCGTCGAACCGAGATGTCACACCGAACTACTGTATTCCGTCAAACTGGTGGTAGCACAAAGTCAACCACGAGCTCAGCTGCCACATAAGCTCGTTCCAGTGTTCTGTCCTTAAAGGCTAAAGTTGAGTATACCCGTAAAGAAGCAGATCATCGTAGTCAGGAATCGGAGTTGAAATACCGAGAGGAAGACATCGCCCGTACTCTTCTTCTGCTAAGTGCTGAGAAAGATTATGCCATGGCAGCAGCAGAAGCAGACGTTCTTGAGTTGGCTGCTTTGACGGAAAATCTTCCTACTCTCCAGAAAAATTTGCAGCTACTGGCGGTCAACTCTTCTGATCGAACCTGCGATTACGTGTCAACGCATTTCCAGAAAATCTGCACAAATGGAAGAACCTGAGACAAAACTGGATGAGTCTCCAGATAAGAAGTCATAAGATGACAAAAAATCACCAGTAGCCGCTGAGAAGCAACCATCAGAAGTCGTTGAAAATAAAGAAGAAAACAAGCTTGACAAAGAAGAGTTGAGGAATACACAACCGTCATTGTCAAAAAGCAAAGATGAACAATTGTTGGAACCCAGTAGTCAACCGTTGTAGGAACAGCTGAACTCTATCAGTAACATGCTGGTTAAGAAGGAGCTTATCAAAAGCAGCTTGAGGAGCTTCCATGGTAACGCAGGGGATTAGCGTACCTGGAAACATACCTTCCAGCAGATTGCCAAAGATCTAGACTTGAAGCCCTTTCTAGAAATGGATCTTATCCTAGATTCTCTTGAAGGCAAAACCAAGACCCTCGTGCAGAAGATCTGCACCATTCATGTTGACAATCCTGATCTAGGCCTGCAGAGAGTATGGGCTCACGTGGATAAGAAGTGTGGCTCATCAGAGGCAGTGGAGCGAGAATTCATGAAGAGCGGAACAGTTCCAAAAGATTCCAACTCGAAACAGCTCCGAACTACAGTATTTTTGATATCTTCTTCTTGAAGGCCAGTACACAAAAGAGACAAAACATTTCTAGTTCTGCTGGCCCTGGATTCCTCGATGGGGCTGCAGCCACTGGTCCAGTAATTGCCAGAGTGGCTGCAAGTCAAGTGGCGAGAGAAGGGTTCCGAACATCTGGAGAAGCATTCTGTGATGTTTCCTCCATTCGATGTGTTTGTCAAATTCGTCCATGATCATGCCCGTGTGCAGACAGGCCCCACCTTCCAGTTCACAGATGCTTCCAAGGGTGCAGGCGACCACAGAAAGTAAGGCCTATCCTGTCTTGTGCGACGATGAGGCACGGTGTCTAGCCGCCCGTCGGTTCTCAAAAAATGGGATGTTGTCTTCTGAAGAGATGGAAAAACCAGTCTGCACGGTCCTTTGCAGTAGTCTCCCATGACCTAGCTGGAACTTGGAATGTCCGAAGATCACGCTTGAGTGTGTCCTTGAAGACATTCCTCGTTGCCCTATCCATAACACTGGACACACCCTCCAGGACTGTCGCGTCTTCAAGGCAAAACCTAGAAGAGAAGGTTGGCATTCTCAAGTTTAACAACTTGTGCTCCAGATGTCTAAAGCCGAGCGACTTGAGCAAGAGTAGTAAGACTGGGGCGAGATGTGATGTCCGTAATAAGGTCCATGCTACCGTGGTGCACAGACCAACGCCTACCCATGAAGATATATCCACATCAAAACCAGACACCACCTACCACCAGGAAACAGAAGATGACACTGAAAGAACTGTGGCACCCAAATGTACCCGAGTTTGTGACAAGAGTAAAGAGGGCCGCTCGTGTGCAAAGATATGCCTGGCAAGAGCCTTCCTTCAAAAGAAGCCAGAGCATGCTGTCACCACGTACGTTCTCATCGACGACCAGAGTGATGGTTGTCTTATCAACCCAAATCTCTTAGACAGTTTTGGGGATGAAAAATGAAAGGTCAGGGTACGCTGTCAAGACAGTAGGTGGCCTCCGAGAAGTCTTCGCCACAATACTGCCCCCTTAGACAAGGATGCTGAGGTAGTGATCTTACTCGGCAGGGACGCTCCCCACTTTCACAAGGCGAGGGAGGTCATCAATGGCAAGGATTATCAGCCGTGGGCACACCGATTAGACCTAGGGTGGATGGGTGCAGGCGACGTCTGCCTGAGCGGTGCCCATGTCCGCAGAGACATCAGACATCTGCAAAGGATGTTGTCAGCACTTACTACACACAGGTGCTGAGAAATAGCTGCGATTCTGTCAGCCTTGAGCCATGTCATAACGTGTTCGAAGTCATTCAACGCAGGCTTGATCCAGGTGAATTATTAGATGTGTTTTAGAGCACCTGTTCCGATGATTGTCTGGGACCTTCTTCTGATGACAGAGAGTTTATGGAGCTGATGAACCGTGAGATGAAAATAGACCAGAGAGGGAGTTGGCGTTCAGAAAAACCGTCAGAGGCTCCCCAACAACAGGCAACAGGTTGAGTCCAGGATGAAGACCTTAGCCGACTCGTTGTCAAAGAACAAAAGAAAAAGGAGCATTAATTCGAATTCATGGGAAAACCCCTTGACAAGAAACTTGCAAGGCAAGTGAAAGATGTGCCTCTGGATGTTGATGATGAGACCTTGTATCTCATTTAAAGAGATAATAGATAAAGAAATTCAGCCTGGACCAGCTGGGCCTTCTTCTTGTATCGATCAGATTATCTCCGTATAGTAAACCAAACGCTGTTCTAATTTGCATCGTAATGAGCGAAAGTGTGATATTATTCCTCGAAGAAATTTGCCACAATTTATAGGATTGTCTTGTTTTTGCGTTCTTGAACTTTCCTGTTTCAGGAAGATTATGATTGGGGGGGGTTGTTTGCTGTTGTTTTGTTCCTTATAATAAGCTAGTCGGCAAAGATTTCTCTAAAGATATTTCTAGTGGACACAATTTTTGTTCACAATGTAAACAGCGAACCCTAACAACGAACAGTGTCAGCCTTTGAAGGATATCACAACAGCGCCCCCATTTGTCAGATTAAACATAGAAAGTTGAAATGTTGTAAAGGTGGTGCGTTTACTTTTTGAAAACAATTCTGAGAAAAGGTTGCTAGACGGTTGACTGCTATATTCTTATACAAAAATGTATTGCCAGAGGAAATGGAGATCTTGGAAAGTGAAACATAAAAATCCAGCGATTTTTGTGACAAACCAATACAACATTGAGGTTCAGTACTGAGAATTACATCACAGTTTTACTCAGGAATATGCAAATTTATAAAAGCAATAAGAACCTGTATGTGCTCCAATATACTGAGGACACTAGCAAAAGTAAATTGAAATAACGTTGACTATAACACACAAATTTCAATAACAAAGATTTGCGTAAAACGTTTTTCTTAAACATGATCCTTTTCAAACAGAAATACTGCAATGCTCTATGTTTTACTGTGTGCGTATTAATGTCTGAATAACATCTGACATTCAGCGACGTTTTTCTCCAACATCCTCCAATCTTCAACCTTCGCTCGTGCCCCAGCGCCCGACCAGGGCGCTGGGAAGGGTTGATGGCCTTGTACATATTTTATAGTGAAGGAAATACCTCACATAGGTCACTAACGACACGCAGGGCACTGTGGGAAAATGTCTGCCTGACGCGCGAGCTCGCTCAATGTGACTGTTATCAATTCTATATTTTCTCGTTTTCTCTGACACTGCTGCACTTTATTAGTTCATCCAAAATTGATCAAGATATACCAGTGATTTGAGATAAATTGCGAAAAGACACGTGATCAGTGATACTTAGTGAGAAGAACAATTACTGTGATTGTACCAAGGTCATGTTTTTTTATCACATAAGCCGACATTTTTTCTAGTCCAAAGCATTGCTCTCGACTAAACAAAACTTTAAAATAACGCTTTTCTAACAGGAAGCGATAACCTCTCGGTCGGAGGTGTTCACAATGTAGCCAATTAATGCACAAAGTCATCAGCCCTTCCCGGCGCATTGTTCTGCCAGTTTCTGAAGTGTCAGCCAACCTTGTGGGACTTGTCGATATCCTGTTCGACGCGTCTTGCTCGGCACTGACACGTACCATAGAGCTCTATGCACGTACTGACTGAATGCTCGTATATAGTCCGCAAAACACTCCTGCTCATCTTGAGTATGTAATAAAGATTAGGCAATAATACGTCGTAGTTAGTTTTCGAAGCAGTTGTCCATAATAATTTAACTCACAAATTAGTTGGTAATTAACTTGTCAATTTTCAGTTAAGAACGGCAGTGGTCACATTAATTAAAGCGTGCGTATAAGGGAGCTGCAGCTTCATTCGGATGAATCTCTAAGGCAATCAGTATGCGCTCATGTAGAAGCAAATAGGCGTATTATGGTGTGGCTTCAAGTAATGAATACCTGTTTTAAGGACTATCATGCACTCTACCCTGTCAGTATGCACAAGGATTCAGGTGGCTGTCAATGCATGCTGCGTATTTGAAATGCCCCGGACTTTTCACACTAATCGTCTCTCAGGCTAGCACCCACTCAAATCGGGATCAAGTCACTGGTAATTCTGGAGAAGGGAACATGGCAGAGCCCATGCTTGCCCTCCCCATTGTAGAGACCATCATTGGTGTGATTGGCCTGACCGGGAACGCCATTGTGGTCATCGTTATCTGCAAGGTGAAGTTCATGCACACGAAGACCAATGCTTTCATTTGCAACCAGGCCGTGGTGGACTTCCTCGGCTCTCTCTTTCTGATCGTGACAAGTGCCCTGCCAGTCCCCGACCCCCTTCCGGACAATTCGGGATACCAAATTGTCTGTCTCTTCTGGCTGTCAGAATTCTTCCTCTGGGCCTGCTACACCTCCTCCACCTACAACCTGGTGTTTCTCACCTGCGAGCGGTACGTAGCTATCGTGTATCCGTTTAAATACGTCACTCTGTACACCAGGAAGTCCATCGTGGGCATGGTGGCTATCGTCTGGCTCCTTGGACTCATTCTGGAGGGAGCTTACTCAGTTATGACAAACAGATTCGAAAATGGCCAGTGTTTCCGCTCCACTTCAGTTAGTGCCCAGGTTCTTAGCATCGTCATTATTGTGGTCCACTTCCTCATCCCAGCGATCTTCATGTTGTTCTCCTACTCGCACATGGCCGTGGAGCTGAAACGAAGCGCAAATCGCGTCGGTGCCGTCGCTCCGACCGTGTCGGCCTATTCGGCACCGGGGAACAGAGAGGGTGAGGCCCGCCCGGAAAACGCCGAGCAATCACTGCTTCGGGCCCGCCGCAACGTCTTCAGGACCCTCCTGCTTGTGTTCATCACCTTTCTCGTTTGTTGGACTCCAATGCAGATCATATTTTTCGTTACTAGCGTGGGATTGAGACTGTACCACACCACGGCCATTTACATCACATCGCTGTCTCTGGTAGGCATCAGTTCATGCACGAATCCCTTCATTTACGCCTTCAAGTACAAGCAGTTCCAACGAGGGTTTCTTTCTTTAATCGGGAGGCCAATCCAGGCCGAGGACACGCCGGGGAACTAGTCTCCAAAGCAGCTAATCATCAGTGGAGTTCCGCTAACGGAAGGCCCGAGATCTGGCACGCTGCGGCATAGCGATTTCAAGAATTAAATATCGCTGACCATGAGCTCATTCCCCAAGCAACATTTTAAATCTCGGTTGTACGCCTTGGTTATTTGGGTATTACAAACACATAAAGAATCTAGTCATTGTTACAGGATGTCGACTCAATGTGTCCCAATGGCGGAAAACAAAAAAAAAACAAAACAAAAAAATCTCTATTAAACAAAACTCCACTTGATACGATTCTTTAAACACTCTTCTCGACCAGGGACAGTAGCCATCGTCGTTTTGGGTATCGTTACATGCCCGATTGGATGTATTTGTTGTTCCTATATTTGCACTACTTATACACATCTACGACCTTAGATGGAAAAGTGTTTATTTTTATTGTTATGCATATGGAAGTATCGAATTTTGACATTGGTATTGTGGTGGTTTATTTTTCATGATGTGCGGGGTAAACGCTTTTGCCTTTATCCGGGGGGAGGAGTCTCAGTAAACCGCTTGACCGGTAAGATCAGAAATCTGTGTAACTGTCTTCAAATCCAGAATCTTCAAATACGGCGGTTTCGATTTATGCATTGCCAATCAACCCGGAGGGGCGAGATATTACACCCGATAGAAGTAAAGAGCTTGCTGGAAAATTTCTCCGCAAATGCTGTGACACAGATGACACTTCCGACCAATCTACATTCAATGAGTACATGTAAATGTTCAACCAAACACTAGTCGGCAAGGATAATATCAGTGAAGTTAAGCGGTAAAAATGTATTTCACTTTGTTCTCTCTTATTCATAAGATCTATTTCCGTGATGTTACAAACAATAATGTTGCCTGTTGTGACCGGGTCTGCCAGTTTTCACACAGGCGAGTTGCTTTAGCCCCCCTCGGGCGTACAAAACACCATGGACCCGTACACAGCAGAAAAAGGTTGTATGTAATGCAGACCCGATGTATGAGTGTTTATACACGTGTATGGTAAAAGGAAAGGCCAATCCCACTATTCCAATTACCAAGCCAACATTTGAGCAGTTATAGTTTCTTTGCGCCGGAAAACAAACTCACAGATGGGTATCACAAAACGGGTATCTCAAACAAAACTCAGCTTGAGAAGATCTGTAAACGACCTTCTTCTTCACCAAGGAAAGTAGTTCAAAACGTTTTATAAAAGGTTGTCGGCAATTAACCCATGACTGTTCGTAGGGTTTGTAATTCCAACTCGAAGTATTTTATTTCCCGATGGATGCATTGTTGAGTCGTCACCTCATATTTCAGTGTTTTTGAAATAAAGTGATGATAACTCAAACAGAGATCTGGACGACCTGCAAACTTGAAGCGTGTGGGAACATCTGATGTTAATATTTTAAGTTTTTGTCAAGTAAAAGATCCGGCTGTCAACAAGAAATCGCCGATAACATTGAAGTTTGCGGTTGTGGCTCTGCATCATTGCTACTGTCGCTTTAGTCGGAATAATTTTCAGGGTAATCTGTGCCAACTTGCTACAAAGCAAGTATAACGTGCGCCATAAATTACATTGGCTGTAAGTAATAAACGACACGTTGAAGGACCAGTAGATGTACTCCATTTGGCTGGGATGAAAAACTGCGACGTTTTGTTATTTTTCGTGCTAAGCATGTCTCTCTTCATTAAGCTGTCAGTATAGGTTTCTTCATCTATATTGCAATCGCCTTGAATGGCAGACTCTACGGTCCGAACTAATGGTGGTGTAAATAAGTTACCAAGGCAATGTTGGAGGATAGGGAGCTTGGTAGAGGTTGAGATAGAGCCATGGGAGCGATCTTAATTCATGTAGTGTTTAGTTGCTGAAAAGTCATTGTTCGCAGATAGTCTAAAGTTTGTATTTCCGTCTGATCATCTTCACCTTATTTTCAGTGTTATAAGTACAAAATTAATACTTTTGCCTTTGAGAAAGATTCTGCTGGGATCAAAACGTCAGGCCCTCCATATTTTGTGATTTGTATTTTAGGTCACTGTAGTCAGCAAGCAGTTTGCAACAGTGTTGTATATCTTTGTAAGTAAATTAATAATTAACAGAGAACTGGGTGACCTCCAAAATGGAAGCAATCGAGGACACCAAATGTTTATGTTTCACTTTATGTATAATATGCAGCTGTCAACAAGAATTCTTCGATAATATTTTAAATATCCACTCGTCACTCTGCATCAGTGCTGCTGTCACTTCAGTAACAGACTTTCCGTGGTAATCAGTGTCAGCTCGCTGACAAGTGTGGCTGTAAGTATTGTAATAACTGGCACGTTGAAAGACCATCACATACTCCATTTGCCAGGCAAATTATTTGTCCTGCAAGGCATGTCTCTCTTCATTAAGATCTGAGTGGTAAGTTTCTTGATCTATTGGCACAGCCTTCAGTGGCAAACTCCGAACTGACAGTGGTGGATATGTTAACAAGGCACCTGGTGGAAAATTCCGAGTTTTGGTGGAAGTTGACATTGAGCCATCGGAGCGATCTTAGTTCTTTGCTGAAAACGCCATTATTGGTTTTTTCAGCTTTACAGTGTAATGTGATTAAAGATCAAACCAAGTTTAGTTTCTTTCAGTACTCTTAAATAAAAAAAATCAAATTAAGAATAAAGTATTTGGTTGCAGAATGCATTTATATGTATTGTCATCAAAATATATAGATGCTTAGAATAGTATCAAATTTAAGCCGGATTCATCAAGCAACCAATCAACACAAAATCATATCGCCTCCGAATTGTGCCTCGTGTGACCGTTTTCTCCATTAAAAAAAAAAACTTGGGACCTCTCTCAACAATCTTTAATCCTTAAAGAGCTGGGTAATTAGTGCCATCTCACACCCGGGGAGAGTGCAGGCCGGTTCTTCCCCCTTAGACCATGGCTGTCCCTTGCCTGAGTTATATAACTTGTCAGGCATGCAAAAACACTCCTTGTCAGTACAAAACTGTGAAGTTTCAATCAATCCGACGTACGGTTTTGTTGTTACCGTCAATTGAACTTTAAGAATAGACATGTGCGAACCCGCATGCACTCAGTTGAGCACAGCAGTGGAAAAGCAAACATTTTTGCCCATTCTTTTCAACTGGAGCTTCCTAATTTTCACTGTCTCGAAAGGCGTACATGATTTCAGAATATCTAAGTCTTTTAAAGGGATAATGCAACCAATTTGTCTTACAATCTCTTTTTTGCGAATATATGTTTAAATTCTTCTTCAACGTATGAAAACTGCTTAACTCTCTGAAGAGCAAGTGAACTGTAGAGTACACTTTTTAAACTTATGAAATTGACCAAACCATTGCAGACAAGTGAGGCCGGTGTTAGGGTGATTAATCCCAGTGCGACACCGTTTATTTTTGAAATTTTGAACCCAAATGTACTTTTCGAAAACATATTTGAGAAAAGGATCTCGCTGGCTTATTTCGATAGTCTTCTATGACAATTAATGGGAAAAGGAAATGGAATCTTTGATAGCGACGTATAAACAGCCTAGCAATTTTTGATACCGAAATTAAAGCAACATGGAGGTTCAGTGCTTCGGTTTATTTCGTAGTTTTGCTCACTATGCAAATTCACTTCAGCAAAAAACTAAAAAGCCCCAAAGATACAAATAAAAAAGAAAGCAAAACAAGATTCAATAAAATGTCATTTTAAACATAAATTTGCGAATTTGCGATTGCAAGGATGTTAGTGAAACCTCTATACATTACACGATCCCTTTAAAAAAACAGAAAGACTGCTAAATTGCCTTTTCAATACCTGAACATTTAACATTCTGCTAAGTTTTCGTCAAATATCCGGCAAACGTCAATCGTTAAATATACAAATGTATTGTAATCTCCTGCAGTCCACAAAATACGTGCCCCCGAGGCCTGTGCCCTCCCCGGGTGCTGTAGCACCCCAGTTACGCTACTGTACATAGCTATCGTGTACCCGTACAAATATGTTACTCTGTACACCAAGAAATCCGTTGTGGTCATGATGGTTGTCATCTGGCTGTTTGGATTCATTCTTCAGGTTGCTTACACAGCAGCTGGAATCAGATTCGAAAATGGCCAGTGTTTCCTCACTACTTCAGGCAGTTCCCCGGCGCTTAACATCGTCTTTGCCGTGGTCCATTTCTTCATCCCCGCGATCCTCATGCTGTTATTTTTACTCACACATGGCCGTGGAGCAGAAAAGAAGCGCAAATCGCGTCGGTGCCACTTCAGCCAGTTCCCAGGCGCTTGGAATCGTCTTTATCTTTGTCTTTGTCATCCCTGCAATCTCAATATAGCTCCGACCGTGCCGGCCAGTGTGGCCCTGGGTGAGGCCTGCCCGAAAACGCCGAGCAATCATTGCTTCGGGCCCCTCGCAACGTCTTTAAGACCCCCCCTGCTCGTGTTCGTCACCTTCCTGGTATGCTAGACTCCGATCCACGTCATTTACTCCATGTTCAACTTTGGCTGGAAACTGGACTTCGCTGGGGCCTTTTACATCATATCTCTAGTCTCTCTCAAGTAGCCATCAATTCGTGAATCCCGGTTTCATTTACGCCTTCAAGTACAAGCCAGTTTCGACGAGGGTTTCTTTCTCTAATCGGACAGAGAATCCACGCCCAGGAGGACACGCCAGAGACGTAGTCTACACAGCAGTTTATATTCAGTGGAATTCCACAACGGAGCGGACAAGATCTATAACCCCCGCAGTTTAGTGATTTCAAGAATTAAATCTCCACGACAAGTGATAGGTGGGTGGTGGGCAAATAGTTTACTATACAAGAACCAAGAGGTCCTCCTCCGAACGACAACTTTTGAAATCTTTCTGCTGTGTCTTCAATATTTGGATGTTACAAGCACATGAAGAATCGAGTGATTGTAGGAGATCGACTCAAGTATTCCCACGGTGTCAAAATATATCACACAAACACCACTTCGCAGTTGTTATGTGTAACAGCATATCCGCGAGTGTGATGTAATTTTTCCCCCCGTTTTTCTCTTCTTAAGGAAGATTGGAAGAAATACAGAAAAAAAGAAGTCCTGACTCGAAAGTATTTATTTCCGATAAATTGGTTGACGTTTTGCTCTTGTTTGCTTATTTTTCTGTAGTAAAAACGGGCAAATCAAAGCGACCTTCAAAACAGGAGCTGACGGGGGACACTAGATATCAGTTGTGTTTTTTAGCTTGTAGTATAAGAAGCCGCTGATGACAACATAATCTTGCAAATTCATCGATTACATTTTAATTTACTGCTTCTTGCTTTAGTCAGCAGAAGTGTCATTGTTACCAGTGTCAGCTCCCATTTCAGTAAGAGGCGCATCGTCCTGCGGATGTTAGTAATGAATGCCACGTTGAAGAGCCATTATGCACTCAGTTTCTTTGGATGAAAACTGTGGCGTGTTGTTCATTTAACTAGCTGGATATTGCACTCTTCATTAAGAGATAACTGTAGGCTTCTCAGATCCACTGTATGATACCGCCCAAGATCAGTAGGCTCTATAGCCCGAAGGAACGGCGGTGCAAACCATTTACCGAGGCAAAAGTTGGAATCGATCCATCGGAGCGAAGATCATGGCGGACCCACTGTTTGCGCTGTTTACTGTCAATACAATCATTGGGCTAATTGGCCTGATTGGGAACGCCATGGTAATCATTGTTATCTGCAAAGTGAAGCTCATGCACACACTGACAAATGCTCTCATCTGCAACCAGGCCGTGGTAGATTTCCTCGGTTCTCTCTTCCTGATCCTGTCCAGCAGCATCACGGTCCTCGATCCTCTCCCGGATACCACGGACTACGTAATTGTCTGCCACCTCTGGCTGTCAGATTTCTTCCTGTGGGCCTGTTTCACCTCCTCTACCTTCAACCTGGTGTCTCTCACCTGCGAGCGCTACGTAGCTATCGTGTACCCGTTTAAATATGCCACTCTTTACACCAAAACGTCAGTCGTTGGAATGATTGCGGCCATCTGGCTATTAGGACTCATTCTTGAGGGGGCTTACGCGGCTGCGTCAAACAGATACGAAAACGGCCAGTGTTTCCTCTCCACTTCAGTCAGTTCCCGGGTGCTTGGAATCGTCTTAATCGTGTTCAAGTTCTTCATCCCTGCGATCCTTATGTTATTCTTCTACTCGCACATGACCGTAGAGTTAAAGCGAAGCGCCAATCGCGTCGGTGCCGACGCCCCGACCGTGTCAGCCAGTTTGGCCCTGGGCGGCGCTTCGGGTGAGACCCGCTCAGAAAACGCCCAGCAATCGCTGCTTCGGGCCCGCCGCAACGTCTTCAAAGCCCTCGTGCTCGTTTTTGTCACCTTCCTGGTGTGTTGGACCCCTAGTCAGGTCTGTCTAGCTATATTCAGTTTAGGCTGTAAAATGGACATTCCCGAGGCTCTTTACATTTTTACTGACTCACTAGGGGCTATCAATTTGTGCGTGAATCCCTTCATTTACGCCTTCAAATACAGACAGTTTCGCAGAGGGTTTCTTTCCCTGATCGGACGGTGAATCCAGACTGAGGAGGGCTCGCCAGGGACCCAGTCTTTGAAGCAGTTCATCGTCAGTAGAATCGCAACAACGGAGCGGCCGAAATCTCACGGGTCGTGGTTTAGCCATTTCAAGGGCAGACAGTTTACTGTACGAAGTACGAGTTATTTAAAATAACATTTGAAGCACATAAAGAATTCAACAATTACTACAAAAAAACTTATATGGCGAATAGCTGAAACAAGATACCACTTTACACGATCTTTAAACAGTCTACTTGATCAACAGAAATAATTATCGTGGTTTGTGTATTGTAATAAATTTGCACAGTGACAATCCTAGTTTGTGAAATTTAAAGCATACTTTTTTATTTTGGAAGAATGGAATCCGCCATTTTGTGCGGGGTAAAGGTTTCTGTTTTTATACTATCGGTAAACGGTAAAATCAGAAAAACTAAGTGGCTGCCTTAAACAATGGCTTTTCCTTGTAGAGCCACTTAATGAATTAATTAAGTTTGTACCTGGAGGGTAAAATAATCTGTAAAGGGTCAATCATGCGAAATTTTACTTGTGAAATGGTTTGCTCAATTTGTTTCTCTTAAAATGTGAAATCTGCTGGACTTGTATATTTGGCAATACCCTCTTTGAAACACTGCACTTTTAAAACATTTTTATGTTTCATTCATTCACAGAGATGCACACCGAAGCTGTTTTTGTACAAATAAGCAAGAACATTTCGAGTGAAAATTTCAAAAAAATCTATTATTATTATGGCTTTAAAGAAATTAGTATGGTTTAATTTTAATTCTCCCGTCGCAGCCTAGAGATTGAATTGTGAACCAGTTTACGCTCATAAAAAATTTGCAATAATTGCTAAAAAACATTAAAGAAAAAATTTACTCAGATAAAACCGCTAGTTAGAAAAATTCTAAACATTTTAAACAAAACCAAGTTCTTTAAAATGTCTCTATTACAATTATAAACAATTAAAATAGGACTCACAATCTACAAGAATTAAATTACAAGACTTAGTTCTCATAGTTTAACCAGAGAAAGGACTGAACTGTATTTGTATCTATTAGTTCGGCATCTCGGGATTGATAAAGTGTTGGCACTACGTAAATTATTGAAAGAATCCTACAAGTAAAATTGTAGGTACAGTGTTGAGTCGTTAAATACATGAATCGTAGGATTGTCCATTTGCCCTTCATCCATTAAAAAAATCATTGAAAGAATCCTTACAAGATATCGTGAAATAATGTCGAAACAGTGTCGAGTCGTGAAATACATGACTGGTAGGATTGTCCATTTGTCCTTCATCAATCATTGTGTGCAAATTTTAGAGGCTTGAAATTTATAGGATGTGCAAAAATATTGCTAAATTAATAATCAATCATTGCCAGTAGACAGAGTTAAAGTTAGAAGTTCCAACGCACTTCATTTTCCACTGCTTAGGTCGATATTTTGTTCTTCTTCACCTCATGATTTGTGGTTGATACTTAATCCATGTGTGTGTACGTCAGTGGCGTAGCTAGCTTTAAGTGTGTGGGTGTGTGTGTGGGGCGATTCAAAAGCCAATGCGGATTTAAGGGCTCGTTCAACATGACATTGGGGGAGAAACAGACATCCTTTCTTTTATTCAATGGCGTTGTTTCCTTAGGGTTTTGGTGCTAATAATATTAGATATTTGATAAATAAACAAACTGATTACTTTCTTACCTTTGAAGAGTCCCTTTAAAGAAATCCGTGGGGGAAGTCCCCCCCCCGCTTTATACGCCACTGACCCCAGTGCTAATGTCGCTTCACTCGGACGAGATTCCAGGGCCTCTAGTGCCAGCTTATATACATAAGACCAACCATCGGATGGCTTTTAGTAAGGAAGGAGCATTAATACGTATTTCGCATGCTTGAATTCAAATTATGAGATTTTGATAATGTTCTTGATGGGTATTGCACTTTCCATCACACTGTCACTGTAAGATCAGTTCATCATCCATTTGCATCGCCCTAGATCTTTGCCTCACCCCCCCCTTCCCAAGATTGGGAGATTCTGAATTGGCACGGCGGAGAAAATACTTTACCAAGGCATTGTTGGTACATTTGGGGTTGTTGTGGAGATTGAGATCGAGCCTTTAGGTATAGGCCTTTCTTAACATGCAAATTTTATGAACGAACTCAGCCATAATGTACTTCCATTCGATAGCAAAGCCAATTTAGGTTCTTTTCATTATTGTCAATCAAAACTCATGAGTCATACGTTGAGGCTACTAGTTCGGGAGGCTTGTTCCCGTATGTTCACGAACAGCTCGATTTGTTGTTCGTGGGTCGGCCGTTCGAACGCCGGTAATGTATACCCGCTTATCGCTCGTTCAGTTAGTGGCAAGCAACACGGCGGCGTCCATGTATATACTCTCTAAAGGGTTAATGTTTGGAAAACTGGGTTGAATTCTTTTCTTTTTATAAAAGAGCAATCATTTCTGTGTTGTGGGACATAATTGATGTTAATTTGGCAAAACGTCCCATTGTCTCCACCTTTGTGAGCCATCTCGCTGTGTTTTGCAGCTGTTCAAAAATAAAAATCTCACAATTTTTTCCGTGTGTTCTTGTAAAACCTTGAAAAGGAGGTGGTGTGTAATCCTGTTCCGAGAAGAGTGTTCTTAGGTCGTGTTCCTACCGTTTGAGTGCGAGAACAAGAAAACTATGTCAAGATCAGGCCGCCGGAACTCAGCCATTACGTTTCAAAATAGAATAGAATTTATTTATTTATTTTTTATTTATTTTATTTATCCAGGGTGAGCCAAAATCAGTTAACATACTTGTTTCCATCTGGGCCCTGCGTGTTTCAGTTAAAAACAAAAGCACCATAAAAAGCGTTTAAGGTAGTAAAACTCAATTACAACATAAATTCACAAGAACAAAACTAATATAAAATATACCTAAATTAAAAATGACAATGTACATGTATGTATGACACACACACGTATAAGTAATACAGAGAGTAGAACATCGAGTAATATATATTACTGAAAATAAAAATAGAGAATAATACACAGACACAATATAGAATCATATGTGTATTATGTAAACAATAGTTGAAAAAGCTCAGTTTTAAAAACTGGAAGAGACTCAATTTGTCTGAGAGTATTCGGTAGATCGTTCCACATTTTTAGCCCCAGAAACAGAAAAGCTCGAGTGCAGGCTTTCCGTCTTGGCTAAGGGAACCCTCAGAGTAAGGTTATTATTTTGCCTTGTGCAGCTGTTAGCAAATTTAGAGAATAGATCTGCCATATACTCTAGACACAAATGGTACATGCATTTAGAATAGCTCTGCCATATACTCTGGACACAAATGGTACATGCATTTAGAATAGCTCTGCCATATACTCTGGACACAAATGGTACATGCATTTAGAATAGCTCTGCCATATACTCTGGACACAAATGGTACATGCATTTAGAATAGCTCTGCCATATACTCTGAACACAAATGGTCCATGCATTTAGAATAGATCTGCCATATACTCTGGACACAAATGGTCCATGCATTTAGAATAGCTCTGCCATATACTCTGGACACAAATGGTCCATGCATTTAGAATAGCTCTGCCATATACTCTAGACACAAATGGTACATGCATTTAGAATAGCTCTGCCATATACTCTGGACACAAATGGTCCATGCATTTAGAATAGCTCTGCCATATACTCTAGACACAAATGGTACATGCATTTAGAATAGCTCTGCCATATACTCTGGACACAAATGGTCCATGCATTTAGAATAGCTCTGCCATATACTCTGGACACAAATGGTACATGCACTTATACACTAGAATGTTTTTTAAACAAATCCTATCGGCAAAACTTAACCATTTCAATTCATTAAACGTATCAGTAGAAGCAGTTCGGTTTGGACAACTAAGAATTAATTTGGCGGCTCTTTTCAACATTCTGTTGTGCAACTCAAAGTGTGCATGGTAACGGCCTCCCCAAACAGTGCGGCAATAATCTAAACTCGGTAATACATAAGTTTTAACTAAAGTATGTATCAGTAGACTGCTTTTAGGGATGCTGTGGCGAATTCTACTTAACATGGCTAGTTTGGAGGAAACATAATTTTTAATTTAATCTACATGGGGAGGCCATGTGAGTGTTTCGTCAATTATAACTCCTAAACACTTATAGGACGTGACTTGTTCCGAACAACTGTATCGCTATTAATACCGATATTAAGGTCAACAGAGGCGATCGTTTGTTTCGAGCCGATAATCATAGACTTGGTTTTGGCAGATGCGGAATATATTGACTGTAATGGGAATGCAGATGCTCCGAGTAATGATCACATTCACGTCAGAATTATTAGGAGTCAAGAAAAAAAATAATATACTTTCTCAAAACAGTAACTAAAGTGATTGTGTCCATTCTTGTTTTTTAAAAAAAATTCCTATCCCTTATTTATCTCAGTACAGTAGTCTTCCACATAAAGAATGTCCATTTGTTCCCCAAACCTCTTCAGATTACATTAGTAAGATCCGGAGCTCTGAATGGTGCGGTGAAAGCTGTACTGCGAGATGGCTTGCAGGTACACCATTTGGAATCAATCTCTGCCATGAGAGTGGTGGTTCTAAAAGCCACTCACCAGTTCTTCTTAGAATCACTACTCTGAAGAGATTGATGCCACATGGTATACTCGCAAACCTTTCAGCAAATCACATTCGATCAAATCTTCCACTGTATCCGGAAGTTCGTAAGTGTGACGTCACTTCAGTTTAAACCACGCCCACTGCACAGGTGCACTGCACATAGGGTAACATGCATCGATCGCCGTTTATGTGGAACCATGGAACCGGAAGTTAACGCGCAAACGCGCAACTTCTGCGATCGTCCAATGGGAGCCTGGGAATCGTGGCGCGTTCACCTTTGTGACGAAGTCACGAACCGGATATCGTTGGCCATTCATTCGAAAACAGGAAAGGTATGCTTAAAATGACAAATGTCCCGTCCGCATCAATAATACTTATGATTTTCCCAATCTCCATTGGGAAAACCGTTTCTGTTTTTAACCACAGTGGCTCTAAATCTTTACCTATTAAATCCACATTCAGTATGCTTCCGGAGAACGCCTAGATCAATCCATGTACCAAGGTAGCAGTTGATATACCCGGTTCTTCTTGATTGAAAGTGGAAATTATTGCTGTTGCTATTAACTATTAAATCACCTTTACCTTTGACCTACGGGCTCCAGCATCCAAGGGCCTTTGAAGGACACCAAGGCCAATCTATATAACTCTGAAGAAGATGTAGTCCAATTTTTCCTCGAAATTTGAAGGGAAATCATTTCTAGTGCTTTAACCGTAATGACCTTGGTTTTTTATCTACGTGCTCCAAAATCGATCCGCTTCAAAGACAAACCCACGTATCAGTTCTAAAGTTGCTATGTTGAGCCCTCTACTTACAGTGGGAAAACTGACGGACGGATGCACACACGCATACACACAAGCACCCACCCAACCCCACACACCTGCTTGTTTCACGCATTTGTTCCCCTTCACGCAGTTATGGCCTGTCCATCTTGTTTTTCCCTCTCTAAAAGCAGTTAAGATGTACTTCGTGGTCATTGAAGACAAACAGTCCTGGAAATCATCATCAAAAGTCAAGCTCGAGTGCTAGAAGGAGTTATCTTAATGAAGATAAATGAGCAGTTTCTTAAAAGGAATGGGGCAATTCAATGTGCATTTTTTGGTTATCTGGTGTCAACCGTTAGTGATATTTGTGCAAACTTTGACCGGCCATACAAATAGAATGAGCAATGCGAGAAGTCTAAGGGCTGCGTAGATGTAAAATCTTTGGTGTTCTATAGCCGTCAAACTGCGTCGCGTCGTCCCGTCCCGAAGCCTCACCTCCTTTTTCATCACTTTTATGCTGTGCTTAATGCGTTGCGTCATGCCGTCTTGGTGTCGCGTCCTGTCATCGCTTCGTGTTGTTTCTTGATGCCGTCGTGTCGTGCCGCCATGACGTCGCGCCTTGCCGTCGCGTCGCCTGTCATTGTATGGTTTTTATACAGTGTGGGATGGGCCGTCGTTTCCTGATGTCGTGCTGTCGCATCCTGATGTCTTGCCGTCGCGTCGTGTTGTCGTCCATCGCATCGTGCCGTCATTCCTTACCGTTTCTAAAAAATGGCTGGTGATTACCAAGGCCAACAGAGGGCGAATGTCACAAGACCAGGAATAATGTCCGTGATAGGGCCTACAAGACTTTATCATGAAATGTTTCTATTGGTATGAAACTAAACTCTGCTCTAAAGGCGCCCCCTTTTTACACCAGTAATGAGGTGACGGCAAGAGTAGGATGCGACGACACGACGCGACAGCACAACAGCAGGACGGGACCCAACGACGGCACGACGTAATGCATTAAACACAACATAAAAGTAAGGAGAAAGGAGGCGACTCCACGACGCGACGGCACGAAGTGACGGAGCCGTCATGGCGTCGTGTTGTGGCGTCGAGGGGACAGGACGACGAGACGTAATTTTGGCGGCTATAGAACACCATAAAAACCGGAGTTCAAAAACGCCCAGGGGGCGAACGTGAATTCTGTTCACGGTTCACATCAGGCGAAGATACGCTGTATTCGGCATTTATAGAACATAAAAAGCGTAGGGCATCAACACGTACTCGCATCAAAGGTTTTGACTCTGCAGCACTGACGTCGAATTGAGTGCTACACACTGCTACCCCTTCAAACGTCAAACATTTTGCCGTGTCTAATAATAGGCGTTAATACGCGTACGTCTGCTAAAGTTGTGTGTGATTAATTGGAATTAAATCGCCGGTGTATGTGCCTTGGAGAGTTGTAGATTTCTTCTGCAACGGTTCTGCTCTTAAAATCGTAGAATAAAAAAATAGAGAGAGACTATTAAAATTCAAAACGTCGCTTTGGAAACTTGACACGCCTTTCCAAATCTCTTTCCCAAAGTTTTGAGCATTGCATCATGCATATCTAGGTAACCTGTATTCTTGACTAAACTCAGACAAGATCGGTATGTTGTGACAAAGGAGGAGCAGGCGTCATAAAAGACACTCAAAACTCTTTTGTTGATATCACCTTCAATAAAATTTGCTTTGGAAGAAAATTGTCTTTTAAAGCGGCTGCCGGACTTCCGCCGCGTTTGTGTAGATTGAAATTTAACGGCATTAAGGCCGGCTCATACTTTGTGGGAAAGCGAAAACGAACGCGAATTTGTGACGTCAGATCATAATATATTCGTGTTACGAATTCAAAAAAGTTGAACACATTTCAACTCGAGCGAAATTTCACTGCAATTTTTCGTGATGTCAAATTCGCTTCACTTTCGCATACGCCAGAAGTATGAACTGGCCTTTGTGCAGCAGAAGCTCGGCCACGTTTGAAGTAGTCCTGAAGGCCAGTTCAATCTCGGCGCGAAAGCGAACATGGACGCGCTTCTAATTTGCAAAAGTTGAACACACCGCAACTGCCGAGCGAATTTCGCCTCACTAATGTTTTGCCACGTCAAATTCGCTTTACTGTCTCGCCCACTCACGTATGTACCGGCCTTGTAAAACTAGACGTGTAATTGGCTGCTACAGCCCAGACCTGCTATTGTTATACGCACAATGGGATGGCGTTTTAATAATGGAAGCTCCGTCGACCATACATGCGCAGAGCCTTGATGGCCAGTGCAGGAAATGAGAAATAAAGCCAAGTGGCTCTGTTCCAAATTCTAATAGAGGTTTTGCGTGGTAGCCACTTTTCCAATAAGAGCAATTTGTTCCACAGGGATACATATAAGTACCCCTTTTGTGTTATCCCTCTCAACAAAAGAAGTTACTGTAAAGATGAGCTGCCATGCACAACCTCCACAGCTAAGATGCTCAGTTCATTTCAAACTTTTTTTTGGCACTGACGTCGCTAGACAATAAATCAGCAGCCAATTCATATCAGGACAAATAAGGTAAAAACGTCACACACAGTCGGTACACCATCAAATTTATACGACACCGAATTTACAGAGGCAGTGCTATTGAATCTATCCATGACACAAGACAAAGCTTAAAGGGTTATGTGCATTGCAACGTTAACCAAATGCTTGAAAATGTATATTTTTGTTTAAAACTGTAATTTTGTCCCGTTGCGATTTTTAAATTTATGCAACTGAAATTTCCCTTGTCAAGAGAAATCTGTGATGTCATTCCAAAACAAGTGTGCTGCATTCAAGCTCTTCTCCAGCCGCTGAATATCCCAATCAAATGATGCATAGTTAGCATCTTCTATACAAATATCTCGAGGATATTCTGGATATGCAGAACACTAACAGAAATTGTAGTTATTGGCTGTTGAGTTTCAGGCTGACAGGAATTAATTTACTTTGATACAATCAAAGATATTCAGGTTAATACCCTTTGGTATAATGCCAAAATCAATGTGGGCAGGAAATGTATTTGTTACAAGCATTGGGACTCAAATTTATATGATAATATGATTTACATGATGATAATGGGAAATTTCTCTCTTGTAGGGATTTCAAGAGGAAGTTTAATCAAAGAATCGATTTCTTTGATTATGGAGGACTGTCAATTTAGCTTTTCCAAGTGTGTTGAATTTTGAAAATTGTAACATAGGCCTACAATCACCTTTTATCCGTTTAATTGAAATACTCTCTTAAGTGATAAAGTTATCGCAGAATTTTTGTAGTGTAGACTTTGAATAAAAAAATTAACAAGCTTCAAATTGACCATGGTCTTTCTAAACGGTCTTCTGGTATTTTTTCCTAATTTTAAATATTCCTTTTCAGTAAACCATTGCTATTAGGTTAAGGTGGTTCCAATATCAACCTATCTATAGAATTTTGGGCACAAATAGTTTTTTTGTTCAAAATTGATAAGTTTACAGCGAAACTGTGTACTTTTTCCAAACCGAAGACGAAACTCCGTGCTCTTATCCGGTTCCACCTTTTTATTCTTGTACTTATACTGTCTCCTTCTGGTCTGCAGTGGTTTCCTGGATCAAAGACAACGCTAAAATCTGTATCAACTTGGACAATGAAGCAATTATATTCGGTAGAAATGAGTTTGCCCATAATCTATTAAACTTGATTTTGTTAATTTGCCGATTTCACTTTTATAAAATGATAATGAATGGGAGAGTTGTTTTGAGAAAGGATTTAAAGACTTTTCAACTGAAAGATTTTTCAACTGAAAGATATATTTTTTATTTTTACGATACAATGGGCCCATTCTATTATATATGGGTACTTATCACTGATTAATTTACTTCAAGCTATGTACCTTATAGATTGTATAAAATTATGAATCAAAGAGCAGTTTAAATGTATATGGATGACACAACTTTCATTGATTTTCATCCTAAAATAAAAAAGTGTACCCCGATAATACCAAAGTTGTGACTGATGTTTCACAGAGCTCAATGGTTTTGATTAGAGTACATGAAATGAAGTAGAATTCGTATTGTGAACTTAGACCAGATGAATTTTTGATGAATAGTGCGTAAATGAACTAACTGTTAAAAAGTGACCCAAACACTACCTAAATTATATACCTTTATAATGCAAGATGACGGACAGAGACAAAGACGGAAACGACGATTTGTTTGGAATTATTTAGGTAAAGAGTGTCTCATTTGTTTTTAAATCTTGAGGTCACATGAGTCAATCTTTTGCGGTTGTCACTTGATTCTTAAGTGGCCCCGTACCATCTTTGTCCTGGCTTCTTCTTCTTCCGACAAGAGAGAGAAATGCTCGTCTAAACTGCCTGTACTTGAACGCGTAGATGAAGGGATTCGCGCAGGAATTGATTGCCACGAGGGAAACAGAAATGATGTAAATGGCCCCGGTGAAGTCCAGTTTCCAGCCAAAGTTGAACATGAAGAAAATGACCTGATTTGGGGTCCAACACACCAGGAAGGTGACAAACACGAGCAGGAGGGTCTTGAAGACGTTGCGGCGGGCCCGAAGCAGCGACTGCTCGGCGTTTTCTGAGTGGGCCGCAATCGCGCCGCCACCTGGGACTGCCGGGGTCGAATTCACGCTGGCCGACACTGTTGGGGCGATGGCACCGATGCGATTGGCGCTTCGCTTCAGTTCTACGGCCATGTGCGAGTAAACGAACAACATGATGATCGCTGGGATGACGAACTGGACCACGATGAAAACGATTCCAAACTCTGGGGAGCCGTCTGAGTAGAAACACCGACCATTTCTATAGGTGCTCTCTGCTGCCTCATAGGCCCCGTTAAGAATGAATCCCGACAGCCAGATGACCACCATTATACCTGCTACGGACTTTTTGAAGTATAAAGTGGCATATTTGAACGGGTACACGACAGCTACGTACCGCTCACAGGAGACCGACAGCAGGTTGAAGGTGGAGGAAGTGAAGCAGGCCCAGAGGAATAGATTGAGCAGCCAGAGGTGGCATGCTATCCGGTTGTCTGAGGCGTCCAGAAAGGGGTCAGGGGCTGGGGTGTTGCTGGTCAGGATCAGGAAAAGAGAGCCGAGGAAGTCCACCACGGCCTGGTTGCAGATGAAAGCATTGGTCAGTGTGTGCATGAACTTCACCTTGCAGATAACGGTGGCTACAGTGGCGTTGCCGATCAGGCCAATCACACCAATGATCATCTTGATAATGCGGAGGACAAGCAGGGGCTCAGCCATGGTCCTCGCTCTGGTGACTTGATTTTAACTTCCACCAAACTCTGAGCTCTCCAACAGTACCTGGGTAAACGATTTACTGAGCAGTTCGATCGGGCTGGTCGGGCGGGCGAGTCTATTACATGCCGTCTTATAGGTATATGGGCGGCAAAATCCGGAGCAGTAAATACTAAAAGATGAAAAGCCTATAGAGGGATTTCACATTAGCGCTGTCTGCGCATATCAGCATCGAAAGCGAGGCTCTCTATGTTGAACTCCGTCGCGCGCGCCCGCGGAGTCGACACAGTATATTGCAGTATCCGGTTCTCACGTGTGATGCCACTTTTGAACCACGCCCACTGCGCATGCAGATACACGACCATGACAGGTACGTTAGTTCGCTGTAAATTGCCGTTATTTTTTGTTTGATTTGACGTGTGCCCTGGCACATCCAGCAATTTCAATAACACGCTGCAATTTCCATGGAAGGAAATGGCGTTCATAGTATCAATGGGGCCTCCATTTCTAAAAGCCACCCGACTGAGCGTCTATATATCTACTTCGATATCCGCTGACACTGACATGGAAATTCGTCTGATTAAACTTGAAGCAGTACTGGAGTAAAATCACGACTCGCGCTGACATGTTACCGATGAATTTGCGGGTTCATCACGACAGACGCTTCTTATACTAAGAGTCAAAAGATTGTGTTATGTCCCCGCCAGCTTTCTTTTGGAGGGCGACTCGATTGGTCCTTGCCCCAAAATCCTCGCAGACTCCATCCCAATCTTCACCACAATCCGAGTTCTGCAATGAAGCCTCAGCGAACTAGTACACCATGACGGTATGCGCCATACTGTACATTACTAGTGGCGTAAATTTGTGCCGGAATATAGGGGTGGGGGTGGGAATGGGGACAGGTGGGGAGATGACACGAAAATTTGAAAAGTGGGGGGGCAAACACGATATAATCTATATAGAGGTCCATGTTCATGATATTAATTTACCTCTGTACTATGTACGTTGCTGTAGCAGTTGTGCAGCAAAATCTCTGTTTAAATTTAAATCAAAATTATATTGTGGTTTCTTTAAAACATTTCTCTAATCCCGCCACAATATTTGGAATTCACTCTATAATCTCTTTTCTGGTACACTTTAATAGTTTGATCTTGTATTACATGTCTGCAAACGATAACATCATATTTAGGAGGTTCAACCTAATTAGCATAAGGTCATCCCCAGGGCATTTGGATAGCTGTGCCTTATACACTTTGCGTACAAGGATGCATTGTAACACATGCTTTCTCAGCCATGCAATCAGCAGTTTCAGATTTGTTAATTTCACCACGATAAAACTTTCTCAATAACCAAGCTGTATTTTTAGAGTTTGAATGTGATTCCCAGATCATTCCTGTGATTTAAAGACCTTAAAAGAGCCCTTTATAGTGAGTTTAGTTTTATTCAACCCTACAAAGAAACGGTGAAAATCTGGAAAGGTTCATGAGATTGTCAGTTAAGTGTGTTTAAAGGAACCAGGAAATTAATTTTCCTTGGAATCACCTTTTGTGTATCTCTGGAATATTTCTTGTATAAAGACTGTTTGACATCTTTTTGAGTTACGGGAACTGAACGGTGCACTTTTTCAAACATTAAAAATTGACCAAGCATTTCTGGACAAGTGAGGGCGCTTTTGCTGTAACGTAAATCCAAGAAGACATGGTTAAGGTTAGGCCTACATGTTTTCATGTTTAAATTGTGAATCCCAAACTTGCTATCTGTGAACATTTCTGTGAAAAGGATTTTTGCTGGATTATTGCCATATACTTAGTAATAAATTGCCAAAGAAAATGAAATCTGCCATAGCATTGGTTAAAAAATATAGAAATTTTCTGAGCACAAATCAGTGCATCATTGAGATTCAGTGCCTTGGATGACATCATAGTTCTGCTCATGAATATGCTAATAGCATTAGCATAATAAAACATCAAAATATGGGTTAAAAGTGCAAAACCAAAATTCAAAATAAGGTTAATTGAAACCCAAAGATGCAATTTCAAAAGATTTTAGTAAAATTTATAAAAATATTTCTATTTCCTGGTTCCTTTAATGTTATAGTTTACATACACACAATGTATCATGATCATGTAGATGTACAAGTACTTACCGAGGCTGAGGTCTTCCTTTCTCATGATCATACTTGGGTTATAATGTAATTAGTGTTTTTTCATTTATCTTGATTAATTTTCAGATTGTTGTATAACGTCTGGGACTTGTAGTTTTTATAGTGTAACGCCTATCATCTGAGGCCTACATCCAACTTGTGAAGTTGTGTAAATGACGGAATCGTCATTAGCCAGTACCCAAGCCCCTTTGGCAGTACAAGAGTACACTTCTTTTTCACATAAATTTGTGAAACCTGAGACAGGCGTTTGAATAATAATCACGGGGCACAGAAAGTCTTGCGCATTTGTTAAAAGTAGACTGAAACAGTCCTCTTGGAGTCAAGTGCCTTGTTGAGGCAGTCACAGATCTGGTAACGATCTACGCATAATATTGCTTGTGCATTATGGTGGAATAGCTAGCAATTATTTCAGGTTTTCTTCCATGGGGATGTGCCGTTGAGGAGAACTTTCTATTAAACCGACCACCTGTAACCGATGCCATGGTAATGACATTGGGTCGTCATGCCTACGGTCACTGTATGAGCAAAAATGTGAAATAAACGATCCTGAACATTTCCAGTCCATGTAGGCCTTAACAGTGTTTAAGAGACATCTTCATCTTGTTACCGTGTTTAAATAAGTATGCTATAATTTAAACTTCTCAGGGTGCGCTACGATAGTAATTCAATCAGATGGTACCATTGGTATATCAGCGGAACTTTGGAATTAAATATGAATTCAAATTTTGGCTCCAGTTCCGGGTGTTACTCAGTTCCACTAAGGCTTCGATCTCAATAAAATTAAAATTTTGCTACAGCCAAATTTAACTGTATACTATCGTCCCGTGAGGGAAAATATTTTCATAACTATTTTCATAACACTATATGGCTCATTTACAAGTGTTTTGCTTATCAGAGATCGCTCCTGAGTGGCGACGAAGTCATGATTTAGAAATAAGGCTGGTCTTTTACATAATTTTACATAATTATGCACAGAGAGGTTAACTTTATTGTTGCATGGCACCATGATTCACTAGTTTTATCGCAAACACTCGGGGAGGAGCCATGCTTATTTTGTTTGACCTTCTGCACTCGGGACGAAAGCAACGTTTTGGTTCTTTATTTTGTTCATTAGAAACCACTCTTAAGTTTGATTTAATGTCATGGAACAGGGGCGGGTCGGCTTCTGTCAAGGAGGGGGTGTGAACTCCACCTCCACCACAGGGGTACGGTATGCTCTTGACCAGGCTTTTATTCCTTAGTGGTTCCCCAGCCCAGGATGGTATCAGGAACTATCATCGGCAGTCAACCAGAATGATATTACAGTAGTGAACACAAACCCCAGCCCGGCCACAGTAGTAAACGGAAAAGAAAACTCGGAAGCCAGCGTGCTCTCTTCACCCACATACAGTCAGGCTACTGCAATAAATATGTACATGTGCAGTACATGAGTTGGTTGCATGCATGGTGCACGTACACACGTCAGAACGTTCCAATAACGATCATTAAAACAGCCAGAAAATACACCTCTTAATAATTGATTACTCAACTCAAATCCCATTACCAGAAGGGATAAGCTACAAGCTTACCGTCAGTATGCGGATAGCGCACACATTGATCTCCCAAACAGGTAATTTTAGGGTCAAACTGGTCAGCAACCATTTATTGTGATCGACCTCTGCAGGGTGGAAGACGGAGGAGACTGAGAGCTCTGGTGGCGGCCAAAAATGTAGTCAATCTTTTCCGGTGGTCACTTGATTCTTAAGTGGCCCCGTACCATCTTTGTCCTGGCTTCTTCTTCTTCCGACAAGAGAGAGAAATGCTCGTCTAAACTGCCTGTACTTGAACGCGTAGATGAAGGGATTCACGCAGGAATTGATTGCCACGAGGGAAACAGAAATGATGTAAATGGCCCCGGTGAAGTCCAGTTTCCAGCCAAAGTTAAACATGAAGAAAATGACCTGATTTGGGGTCCAACACACCAGGAAGATGACGAACACGAGCAGGAGGGTCTTGAAGACGTTGCGGCGGGCCCGAAGCAGCGACTGCTCGGCGTTTTCTGAGTGGGCCGCAATCGCGCCGCCACCTGGGACTGCCGGGGTCGAATTCACGCTGGCCGACACTGTTGGGGCGATGGCACCGATGCGATTGGCGCTTATCTTCAGTTCTACTGTCATGTGCGAGTAAACGAACAACATGAAGATCGCTGGGATGAAAAATTTGACCACGATGAAAACTATTCCCAGCTCTAGGGAGCCGTCTGAGTTGAAACACTGACCATTTCTATAGGTGTTCAATGCTGCCTCATAGGCCCCGTTAAGAATGAATCCCGACAGCCAGATGACCACCATTATACCTCCCACAGACTTTTTGGAGTATAAAGTGACATATTTGAACGGGTACACAATAGCTACGTACCGCTCGCAGGAGACCGACAGCAGGTTGAAGGTGGAGGAAGTGAAGCAGGCCCAGAGGAATAGATTGAACAGCCAGAGGTGGCATGCTATCCGGTTGTCTGAGGCGTCCAGAAAGGGGTCAGGGGCTGAGGTGTTGCTGGTTAGGATCAGGAAAAGAGAGCCGAGGAAGTCCACCACGGCCTGGTTGCAGATGAAAGCATTGGTCAGTGTGTGCATGATCTTCACCTTGCAGATAACGGTGGCTACAGTGGCGTTGCCGATCAGGCCAATCACACCAATGATCGTCTTGATAATGCGGAGGGCAAGCAGGGGCTCAGCCATGGTAATCGCTCCGGTAACTCGATTTCAACGTCCACCAATGTCACAGATCTCCAACGATACCTTGGTAAACTATTTGAACTGCCGTTCGTTTGTGCTGCAGAGTCTTGAATGCCATATATCATAGGCAGAAAGATCTTGGGCGGTACAAATAAACGAAGAAGCCGGAAGTGACAGTGTAATGAAGAGCGTCGTGCCTACCAATTGCAATAACAACACGTTGCAGTTTTCATCAAGAGTAGGGATTACGTGATTGTGACCCTACATGGCTTTAATTACCAAAAACCACGCAATGGTACGCCTTGTTTTACTTAGATATTAGCCGACACCGACTTCCATGGAAACTCATCTGAGTGAAAGCTGCACGACTCGAAAGGGGCATGTGACCGATGAATTTTGTGGGCGTTAATCATGATTGTTGACAGCCTCTTTCAATCCTGAAAGCCCAAAAGGTGTATTTTAATTTCCCTGCCCGCTTATAGTTTTTAGGGTGACTGGATTATTCTTTAAACTTTTACCACGGACAAGTCCCGACGGCGTTCCAGTTAAAACCAATCAGGCCAGTGATGCCATTTAGTTTTAGAGAACGAGCAGAGGCTCTACCATGGTCCTCGCTCCGGAGTCCACGGTAACTCCATCCCAATCTCCACCTGCCCGTTCCGACCACCTGTCGCTGATAATGAGCTTTTCGAGCAAATTTAAGGGCCATGTTCAAAGGCTGTCAATAATGCATCATAACAGACACGTGAATAGGATAACATCTTCAGCATATCATGTTGGGTCGTATATATGCTCGAAAGAATGAAAAGGGGGTTGGGGGGCTGGCGTGCGTTCTGTAGTGGACAAGGGATAGGAAGGATGTCCGTGGCATGAACCCCAAGGGCGAAGTTGTCCAAGGATAATGAGGAAACAAAAGGGCTATCCAGTAAACATCTTAATGTTTCATCTATGCCATTCCGCATCCAATTACACAAATCGAAACATTTCAGAAAGGAGATTCTGCATAATGCTTGAGAGAACGCATTCCAAAGGAAGTGCCGACTCAGCATGACTCAGCACTTTTCTAATGATGCTTGCATGCCACAGCCAACCTGGATTAGATCTACAGTGTCTCAGTATCCAGTATTGTTTGTACTATTTTGTTCTATTTCTGTGCGACGTTTGATGGTTTCTATAATAAAATACACAACATTTTTACTCTACCGTTAAACTTTGGTCGATTCTAGTGACTTTCTTATTTAATTATAATCGTGAAATTTTGCATAGGTAGAAAAAAAACTAGATAAAATCAAAGTCTAAAGTTCCATTGCCCCTTACAGTTAACTTATCTAGGGTCGACAGGAAAAATAAGTCCCTTTTTTCAAACCACTAAAGAATGATGTCGGTTTTTGTTTTTACCTTTTTTCTCTCTAAAATGACATTAATTGGAGTCGGCGGGTTCTGAATCCAACTATTATGCAACTGTCGGCCTTTAGGAGTAGGGTTAGCGAAAACTGCGCAAGAGAGCCCATTTTTTCATTAATGTAGGGGCAAAGTAAGAAAACACAGTGCTCACCGGTTTGCTAAGGTGCAGAATTTTCGACCCCACAGGGCCTTCATTGGAGTTGTGGGGGATCCGGACTAGTGGTTTGAATGCAGAAAAGGCTAAGGGGTTTGAATGTAGAAGTGGATGACAGAAAGCTCATCCACCTCTCAAATCAAAGCTAATGACTCCATGTTGATTTCTAATGTGAAAGTGCTTGAGACTAGGCTATTGAACTCATTTCAGTTCAAGAACTGGACAAAGTCGGAGTATTTGGCAAAGTACCCTCAATACAATATGCCTACCGATAGGCAGGCGTACCACAGATGTAGATGGAAATCCGGGATTTCCATTGTTTGACTATTCTATCAAGATTGTGAAAAGCGGAAACAGCTCACACTAGGACCATTGAGAACAGAGGGACCCTAAATATGATTTTAGCAGTTTTTTAAAAGTGTTATTTAGTGTTGTTTTATTGAAAGTGATTCAAATGACAGGTTTTGACCTGGAAGGCATAAAGAACAGCGATGCAAGGATAATATTAAGATTAATCATAATACGTTCCAATAAATAATGATTCCAGCCTAGGGGTGCATTCCACCAAATCGTTGTAGTTCTGCGCGCGAGCTCATTGAAATCCCAAGGGGGTTTTATAATAAGACGTGGCATAATCAGGAGGGATCATAGAAATATTTCTATACATCCAGAATTTGAGACTGATAGCTTCCAGTTCGGGGTATTTCTTCTATTTTGGATAGAGGCGGGCGGCTACATTCAGAGCTGAGAGCACAATTTTACTACTATTTGGGGGTATCTTAAGGGAAAGGCCAATAAAAAATTTTTACTTGGCTAGTCCCCATAAAATTGAAACGAAAAGTGATCTTCTGGCCATAATCTTGAATTTCCAGTGAAAAAGCGGAGGCCAACCTCTTCGATTTTCCGAGATTCATCAAGGCCTAGGAGCGATATTTCTGTCTGATTTTGCACCTTTTTCTATGGGCACGTAGTTGGTGTAGTGCAACCACAGACAAAATAGCCTAGGTAAAGTTATCAAGTGCGCCCTCATCTTTAGCTATGTTTGTATTATTTTGGAAAAAAGGAGTCGCTATTATCACTATGTTGTATCCTCAACTTGTTTTTATGCATACGGAAACGCAAATGCGAGACCATAAAAATAACAGTGAAAAATAGTTATTTCAACAACATTTCCTGAGGAGTGTACACACTCGAGCGGCAATTTCTTTTTTACAATACGGAGAAACCCCAGTTGTTTAAAGGCTGTAATCGTATTTTTTGAGGATTTCTTTTTTCAAAGGGAAGTTAAGCCAGACATTTCAACAGGAAAAGCTTCCACGAGGCATGAAGATAGTCTCCTCAAGAAAGTATATGTGCATCCCCAAACAGTTGCCTGGGTGCGCCCCCCCCCCCCTTTATCCACTGGCATACGCCGGCTGAAGCTGGAAAAAGGCGGTGTCCCAGTGAATTGGCTGCGACTGTCAATACTAGTCTAATATAGGGGGAAGTTACCGTAGCCATTAGCCGCAGCCACATTTTCAGACACAGAAGCACTTATCAGCCCTTCTTATTGTGTTTGCGCCCTCTTGAGACGAGATGTACGGAATCGTTCATCCGGGACATTATCGGACTTGCACGAGTAAAATGGCGACAGTTCTTATTGCATGTGAGTGTTTCTTTATTCAATTTTCGTAAATTCAAGGATGATTTCGAGTAATTTGGCTCGTGAAGATTTTCCAGAAAAAAATTATCTTCTAAGGATGACGGAAGTGTCATTCTACAATGGACCCTATTTCAATTTACTAGAAAAGTTTAGCGTTGGGTGTTGCTTTGATTTTGAGCATGGTCATGATGGTCACGTCGGTCGGTCATCGTCATCTCTGTCGAGTGTCGGTTGATATGTTGAATTACACGACTTGACTTTGTATTATTGTAACGATGACAAAGTGTGGTCTTGTCAAAGCGTCGAACTTAACCAAATGTTGACACGTAAATAATGTCAGTTGTACCATGTGAATAACGTCTTGTCGGTAGCCATGACCAATATCACCGGTATAGGACTAGGCCTACAAATTACAGTGTATCTGGTTAGCCTATGTTGGCTTCTTATTTGAAAACTTCCATTTCCCATTGTTCCATTCCAAATTTGCCATATTTACTCATCTCTGCAAGTGTAAACTTTTGGAACACATTAGCTGGTGAGCCCCATAATTGACCTGATCAGGGGCCAGATAGGTCTAGGCCTAAAGCCAATTTCCCGCTCCGTCGCCATGTTGATTTTAGTGCCTCTGCCCGAGTAGGCTTAAGTGAACAAAGCTAGAGCCTAGTAGAAGGGAACAAATTGTCTACAACAATAAGAATTGTGAATGTGAGCATCCATTCGCTAAACGTTATCCAACTTTGTTGTTATGAATTTGCTCCCCTCTCTTAAAATCTTCTGAGCATGTGCACGTGAAATGTGAAAAAGTTTTATGCCGTTGAACCCATGGTCCTACTGCCATGTGCAGTAAAAAGAAGGGGAACCAGGGAAGAGGGCAAAAGTCGGTCAAATTCATGTACGTATTGGTCCAGTTTGGGAAAGCAATTAATGTCCATGAGTCGCCAGGCCCCTTGTTTCGCCACTTGCTGTGAAAACCAATCAGACTTGACAATAATTGGCAAAATTAGGAACCTGGCGATTACACGGTTACCACTGTTTGGGCTCACTTTCTGAACACAAAAGGAGCAGTAGCTGCTAGATAACATGTTTTCAATGCACCTCCTTACTGAGAAATTTCTGGAAGAAATTTGCTGCCATGCTTGTACATGTTAAATGGACCGAAGTTTATTTTAAAGTAAATGTACAAGATCATTTTTCCTGTGGTATGTGCACTGATATTCTGATTAACCCTAATACTCCCAAATCCTCCAATTTCAATACGATTTTACATACACCCCAAGGGGGTTAGGGTTAATGGACTGTTGTGTGGGGCCATACACTCGTCATAAGCCACAACTTAATGTACTTGGCTTCTGTATTTGGTGCTGCATGAAAAAGTACACATTTATTGCTTCAAAATGTATTCTTTTTAAGTGAAACACAAGTTATTAAGATGTGCCAGCTGGAACCCGTCACTGGTGTACACGTAACACTGTTAAAATAAGGTTCAGTAGCTCAGGCTTGTCAACTTCCCATGTTTATGTGTTCACAATGAACTGGTGTTTTGGCTCTTTGTGCAGGTTTTCTTCGCGGTTGATACTTGATGAACGGAACTCATCATGAAAGTCGACCGCAGCAAGCTCAAGAAGAGCTCTTCAGAAGTGGTAATACCTGTACTTCTTTGGATGATTTGTAGGCCAGAAATACATACGTTTGATTGCAGCAAATTGGTGCCGTCTTGACACCAAGTGTTAATACGTCCCTTCCTCAGTTTATTGGTTTTCAGATTATTGGGCAACACTTCTCTGTTTGATGAATCACAAAGCTTTGACGGAAACCAAAGCTTTGTTTCAGGAGGCACCACCTTTTGGTACAACCCAAGCCCCTAATTATGGTCCAACATGAAAAATATCCTCAGTGGCCAATGTCACCTAATGAAAATGTGCACAAAGACAGTAACAAGTTGAGCAGTGCATTTACTCCAAATAAAATTTATTTTTGTACGTTGTTGGCCCAATTACCTTGCTGGGCTGTCGTTACTTTTTTTTGGTCAGGAAAAGGTTTACATGTACTTTACAGATGAAACATTTACTTGCTCTTATAATTTCAGCCCAGTGACTGCAAGGCCCTCATTGAGAAGCTGAAGTCATGTGCCGATCTCAGCGCCGAGCTTGCGCACATCAACACATGGAATCACGGCAAGGTAACCGCAGACACACCACTGCTCGGTTCCTCCCCTCGATCTTCCCCAGTTGTATCCTGTAACACATGAGGCTTCGGGAGACTTGTTAGCGCATGAAACAGTTATACTGTCTATGCGGAGTTGAAAGGATGCTGCAAAGCCAGTCCATTGGCTTTAACTGCAGTGCTGAATTTATGGATGTACCTGAGGTTCAATGTTTTTGTAAATCAGAACATTAGGTAGAGATTGTAAACTAAAATGTTTCAGCTCAGAAACATAGAATTGTTACTTTAAAATACTTAGTCAGGAGGCATTGCACATGACATAGTATTTAAGTACGAAATCAGAGCTGGGCATCCGTAAAGCACCTAGCCCTTTATAGGTTAATACTGCTAATCCAAGCTGATTTATTCCAAAATGCATCGGTCTTTCTAAAATACGCTGGTGCTTTGAAGGACACACAGGTGCTTTCAATCGCAGAGGTTTACAGTAGATCGTGTAAGGGTAACAGATTCTTTGTGGAGAGGCATGGGCAGAGGAAATGGAGAGGGGACACAGACTTAGGGTAGAGCTTGTCAGTGGGAATGGCTTGTCAGTGCCCGGGGGGCGGGAACTAACTGCCGTTACTGGACAGCCATGGGTAACACTACCCACTCCGTCCCTCCCTTTATTGCAGTGTGAACTGTTCCACTGGGTGGATGTCCTGGACCGGTTTGATTCGGTCCTGGAGGACGGCTGCCGGACCACGCCCGACTGCCCCTGGCACCTGGCGCTGGACCTGCCCGGTCACGCCCCGCTCAAGCAGCTGGTCCACAGCGTCCTGAACTTCACCGCGCTGCTCATCGAGCACAGCTTCTCCAGGCATCTCTACAATTCCATCGAAGTAAGTGGCATTGGGCCAGCGGATCGGTGGATCCAGGTGAAATGCCTTATTCGGCGGAGAGTGGTTGAAGCCTTGAGCTCTAAAGTATAAGTGTGGGGGGGTTACTGATGGAGATGCTGCAGTAAGATTGGTTTGGAAGTTGTGAATGAGATGCGCAATATTGCATGCATCGTAAATGGCTTGTGTCAGTTGAATGGAAAAGGTTGGGTAGGAAGCTTCTTTTCTCCCCCAACCAACTATAAGTCTTGCCTTGAAGTGGTTCAAAGAGAAGGCAATCCACAGAACCTGCTGTCCTGAGAAAATATCGGTCGGTGCAGCACAAGGCATTCTGGGATAGCTATGGAACGGGCAGGGATAATGTGCGTTCTGTGTATTGGAAAGTCACCAGTTCTCTTTGGTCTTACCTACCCCATGATGAGCTGGATGTGAAACCTCCATGACTTGGATTCTGAAAGAATCTTAATGGAAAAGGCTTAGAGAGTAAACAGACATCAGTGCGTCAAATCAGGCCAAAGAAATTGTCAGAGAAAAAACTTTACTAGCGAGATCAGCTTGGGTCAGCCGTTATCAATCTTTGATCAGACATACACATGTTCATGCACTAAAGTCACATTAATATGCAGTCTCATAGTTTAAATGCAGTAAGTGAGCACAAAAGTGGGAGTAAAAATACTGGCGGAATTTCATTTTTGGGGACTTTTACCACGACATTTCCTATGCTTTCGGTTTGATCAGTACCAAAAGTGCTCGGAAAATGACTGATATCAGATCATACTTTTATGATCTGGGACATGATATCAGATTCAAATCATAACAGGCACTTTTTGAATCATTTTCATTCTCTCTTTGAATGTTTTCAACGTTTCCTTGCAGCATCTGACAACGTTGCTGTCATCCTCAGACCTCAACACCGTTCTCGCTGTACTCAACCTGGTCTACGTGTTCAGGTAAGCGGCTCGTCAGTTTTACGTAAACAGTTTGGCTAACTATTGAGGAAATTGGCGCCGTGGAATTTCTCAAACAAAATTGATAAGAGACTGGAAAAGCAGTTGTTCAGATTGTTGGTTGTTAAGCGCATGGAAGCCGCAAGTGTATTAAAGCCGGCCGTCCCAATTTGGAAGGGGAGAGAGTCCAATAGATACTCAGGAACCTGACTCACAAAACTTGTACGAGGCTTTGGTCTGTTATGGAGAGATTTAGTGCATGCACAAAGATTTGGCTGGGCGCATATACTTGTTCCTCAGTTGTGGACACTGTACTCGTGCCAAAACATGGACATTGTGGGGACCAATAACATTGTGGGGTTTAGTCCCTGTGTACTGACGGCGGCACACTTTGTTTACATGTGCACTTTCCTATGGAGCCAGCGGGGGGGTGTACGGTCCACTGAGCACCATAGGAAGGCACAGAAGTAAACAGTATGTGTAGGGTCATCAGTACAGGGGCCTATTGTCCCCTGAACTCGGTAATCGCCCGGGCTTGTAGTTTGGCCTTTGTTCATTTATAACGCTTGTATGCGCCTGTCACTGCAGACATTGCGTTGCATCGCATGTCGCACATGGGGGTACTCTAGAAATTCCTTCCGTGTCTTTTGTGCCCAAGGGAAGGGGTTTCTCATGTGACAGCTTCAAATCATAATCCTTACCCATGAAAAGAAAATGAATCAAGTCTTTTGAGATTGAAACAATCCCATTTTTGTGTTCGAACCAGACCCCTGGGTGTGCAGTGTTCAGGACTGTACAGGCACAGCAACGTTATATCACATTAGACCTCTTGTATACCCCCAAACTATTTTGAAGTGCTCATCATGTGCCATGATTCTACAGCATAGTGTTAACATGTTACGTAACTCTGCAGGCCGTTAGCAAAAACACTTTGGAGGTTTTGAGGTTTTTACATGTAATGGGAGAAATTATTTAGGTGTTAAAAATCTAAAAACACAATCCCTCAAAGAATTGACCGTTTCTCCAAACTGACTTGAAGACGGCTAGCTTACAGTTCCTCTGTACTCTTTCCCGCACCAGTTTAAAATACTTGCCACTTCGTGTATTACTAATTTGTCTAATTAGTGCTTAAATGTCAGATTACAAATGGCGGCCTTAAGAACCAAGAAAGAAAATAAATCAAAGTGACAGCTTTTCCCCAGTGAGTTTTGGGTGTCGTTGGCCCTTTAAATGTCAGAACGTACCAATCCCTCGTCATTGTGCACCCGTGCCGGCTGAATGGAATAATTCAGGAGGCGCCTGGCGAAATGAGAATGGGATATATGTCGAAGGTATTACGTTTCCTTTGGCTGTCAGAATGGCCTGCCATCCTGTCCGATCTAATTACAGCCCCTGTCCATTGTCTGGGACCCCTGTACACGACTGACCCCACTGTTATTGCAGGGGCGTCGATTGAGAATGTAGATAGGATTAGTAGAAGTGACTGTAGTCGATGATTATAATGAGTAGCGTGTAGCTGTGACCGTTTGCATAAAATTGAGGCCCCTTAATTTGCAGCCTGAAATGAGCAAGAAAGAACACTCCCTCAATATTCCATCCAGCTTTCAAATGTACCGGTATATTACAGTCCAGTTGATATTTGAAGGGACCTTCTGTATGATTTACAAAGACAGCAACTGCCATTGAAATTGTAGCCCTTAAATTTCATTCCTATACAAAGATGTCTGCTTTGATTACCTGTCATTGAAGAAAAATGAAAGCACTAGAGTTAGAGACCATACAGGCGTGTCACGCTCAGACTACAGCGTCTGTCCCAACTGTAGTCGGGAACAGTCCCAACAGTAGTGCTGCAGTTGGGCTGGCCCAACTATTGTTGACCAACTTCTATAGAAATTTCCTCAACCTTATCCAGGTTTATGCATCTTACACTTGACACGATTCATCTATCATATGGCACTTCATCGATGACATGACACTGTAAACAATGAATGTGACTTTGGCATGTGCTGGACACGTGCACCCTGGACCTCGGTGCTGTAGTTGGGCTGGCCCAACTACAGCACTCTAGTTGGGACGGGCCCAGCTATAGTTGGGGTGGAACAGGCACTGTACATGTAGGTGTCTGGTTGGTGGACAGTACATGTACATGTGCATGTACACGTACACTGTACATTTATGTACATGTTAATGAGAATAGTAAAAATGTGCTAATGGTGTACATGTATATTTTATTATGCAGTGTCAGTTATAGTCAAACCTAGAAGTTAATAAACAAAAGTTTTACCCTTCTCTCAATTATGTTGCACGTAGATCGCAGCTGTTTTCTTCTCTTTTCAATGCAGAAATTAATTAAGAAAGAACCCTAACAATTGTTACTTTGCATGGGACATGTCACCCTGTATACATGTTTACGTATAAACTGGCACAAATAGGTCTGCAAATTTGCCAAGTCCTAGATTTAGGCAGAGTAATGGAAGAAATGTCCTGCAGTGAATCGCCCCCACTGGCAAGGAGATAAAACATGTCTTGTGATGTATGCCTTGACCAGCAAGGCTTTGGACGTGCATACATGTACCTGTTTTTGTCAGCAGCGAAGTGACCAGGGGCCGATTTCATGAAACGTTAAGACGTGTCTTAATCACTTGCTGCCGGTGGCAGTTGTCAATGTTGATGATGCTGGGGCGGGATATTTATCATTTTTTATTGTTTTCAAAATTCTTTAAAAATTCCTATCTTCATTTACGGGACGCTTACATCCAAACGAAGGACTGTCTTGTGGCCACTCTAGCCTGACAAACAAAATCTGTTGACGCCTGAGTATTTCAGTCAGGCCTGCAGCCTTGTAAAAAGAGCCCAGAGTGTGCGGTGTTATGTAACTTTCTTTTGTTCACGAACTTGGCACAGTATGCTGCTGACCTCTTTTCAATAGGGGCCAGATTAGCATGCAGAGGTGCTGTGTGGCTCATCCCTGTGATGGTGGAATGCTTTTGCCCCCGGTGGTAATCCGCTCGCTCTAAATGCCCCAAACCGTGGTATACTGTTTCAAAACAAGGCTGGATTATCTCTACTTTTGAGAGTGAAAAAATGTCGGTAATGCCCAGCAGCCTGGTCTTTTGTTTCGAGTACAGTCTTTTGTTACAAGGCCCAGTTACCATTGTCTGACTTCGGAGACCCCGGCCACGCATATAAAGCATACATGTCCGGTACCGGAATCCCCGGCAGGAAGTGGTTAAGAAGGGTATCTTATTTTATCTTACAACTCATCTTAGGATCAATTTCACTAAACTTTAGGATGCTTTCAACAAGTCCTAACTATTTCAGAAACAGTTTTGTGGGATGAAAACTAGCTGGCAGGGACAGACTTGAAAAGTGTTATCATTTACAAAAAGGTACTTTCAATTAAAATGAAATGCTCCAATATCTAATGGTACGGGAAAACCTACTTGTCATTTTAAAATGGAATTATCAAAATGATTGGAAACATACATGTGAGTCAACTGCTTTCCCACACGTCTGTATTTTGGCTTTCCCTACATGTACATGTATATTTGCAACGACTGTTTTTGTAAAAGGGTACAAAGAAACATGAAACAGCCTCCAAATTTCTTGTTACGACCCATCTTTCTTAAGATGGATTTGGTGAAATCGATTTCGGAACCCTTCTTAGCAAAGATCAATCTTAGACTTCGGACTCATCTTAAGCCCTAAGATAAGTTTCAAGATAAGATGAGTTTCGTGAAATCGGCCCTGCAGTCTCATACAGAAAGTGACTAATGCGAGCTGGTGCATGTATAGTCTTGTTTTTTCATTGCCTGTCTGTGACACATTTATGTACATTTCTGCACTATGATCAGTGCTTACCTACTGCCAATGCACACCGCTCATCTTTCATCATCATCCCTAATGTAGGGAACATGATCAAGAAAATGCTGGTACACATGTCAACAGTACAGGCATTAGGCGTGATGAAACTGATGCGCTGTAAATACAGAGGGGTCAACTAATTTGTGACCGGCTCTAGAAAAATGGGTAATAAGTCGCCAGAGACAGGTTATCAGTTTTTGATATGGCTGGATTGAGTACATCAAAAGCTACAATTTGATTTATGAATGACCCCTGTAGTGCACTGCGTTCCCGAGATATTTAGACGTTTGTATGTCCACATTTTTGGATTCAATAAAAGCACTTTTCAAGAAGGAGCTCAGAAAGTGTAGCACTTGGAAATACAATGCTATGTAGGATTTCCTATTGAACGATCAATTTTTCATCTTTATTCATCAGTATCCATGTTTGTAGTCACAAATTCTGAAAACATAAATGTTATACAAGCTAATAGAGGAAAAAAACAAAAATTCACATTTTGAAGACATTTTGCCCTCTCCAAATAGAACAGGCTGTAACATATTTTGGAATTGCACAACTTATTACCCTTTTTTGCAGAGCGGGTCACATTGGTACTCGTGTTGAAATGTTGCCAGAAGTACGTCATATTAAATATGAAGACGTACTTGCCGTTGTGGCATAGCCAATCCAGTCACAAAGGTTATGACAGTTTGAACCTTTTCTTTTTCTATTTCACAGTTTGACAGGGTAATTCACATGGAGTTGAAAAGTCACATACAGCTACTGTGGATTCATTGCAATGTCTGATGATAAATATTACTACATGTACTTTATACATGGTCTCTCGCTTTCAAACAGTATTCGGAGAAATGTGCATTTTGAGGCAAATGCTGTTGCTGGCCAAAAGTGAACTTCCTGCTGGGTTTGCCGGGCCACGTAAAACAAAGTTGGTTGTCAATATGTGCACTCAAAATCAGGGTCTCTGTACATGATACATTAATGTACAATGTATGTCCCATTAGTACGGTATCCTTGCAATTTCTGAAGGCGTCATATTTTAAGTGCAAAGCACATTAATACAGTCAAAACAGACATTGCTTGTGAGGTGAGATTGGCTTCATATTTGACAGCAAGTGCTTGAATGATGTAAACATTGCTGGCCTCTGCTGTGGGAAATCAGGCTGCGGGAAGAATGTGCCTCATGGGGCTACTTTGGAAGAGATGTTTAAAATGGAAACCCCCCCCCCGGACAAGGTTGTGTACAAGTCAATTAACTTGGAAGCAGTTCTATTTATAAACTCCATGCTGAGTAGAGAACGTGTGCATTGCTAGTCGCTAGTCGCGGTACGATTCCTCTGGGCCCCTTGGCACAGGATATCGCTTATTAAACCCTATACTGGTCTTAAAAACTAGTCAGTTTTCATGCAGGCTGAAGTCACCGTTGTTAAGTCTCAAGTAATTATCCTGGTGTACACACCTCTTTTTCTATATAATTCAAGTCAGTGAAGTCACTGTTTATTAATTCACCTGAGTCACAAGTAACTGTTTTTGTCTTCTACTTTGTACAGTCCGTACATTTGAGATACTGTATGCATACAGGCCATGGACATCTGACGATTAGTTTGGTATTCTTGCACTTCAACATTGCCTTTGAGACTGAAATAATTCAGTGGGTTTCGCTTCCCAACTTGTTAAAACCTCGGAATGTGACTTTCCTTAAAAAATGTTGTTTTGGTTTTTTTAGACCGAGCAAAACACATGTATTGTACATTGGAAGTACATGAAGACTTTGAGAAACAAATTTTGACAGCTGTTTGAGCGGATCCAAAAAACAAAGTTTTGAGTCCATATTTTGAGGATGTTTTTTCATTTAGTTTGTATTAGAAATCTTGAGCAAAGTGAGCTCCATGTTTGGGTGGATCACGCAGTGTGGCATACACCTGTAGCATGGGATGAGAAAATGTGGAAAAGTCCTGTTTTACCATGTGCAAGAGTCTCCAAACGGCCTCGGAAGAGTCTCGGGCAGCTCTCAACACATTTTATCACAGTTGGGTCACAAATTTTTTTGTCGGATTTGGCCAGTAAATGTTGAGTCTTTCTTACGTGTATTTATTAAGTTGAGTTTGATGCAGTGTAAAGTGATGCTGAGTAAAAGGTCGATAGCAGGCATTTCCTCTCATCTTTTGGATCACCTGCATGACCAGTTTTTCTGCTCATGTTAAATATGTTAAATGCAATATCTACACACTCCCTGTGGGAATAGATGTGGTACTGTGCAGTGCTCTGGTGTAAGATGTTACTAGGCCTTTTGCCTGCGCACTGTTTGTACAGATGGGCATGGAACAACACTAGGGCAAAATATTCTGTCAAAACATGTCAGTATTTCTTTTTGATGACTGCTGCATTTTGAGATGTAGACTCTGCCTACACATTCGTGCTTTTGTGTATCTTGTAACAGTGCAGGCTTGCATAAAGGCTAATTAACAAAGCAAAGATTTTTCACGAACATTGTTTTATCCCGATGAGAGCTTCCGTGGCAATCTACATGTAGGGCTTATTTACAGTGCGAAATTAGAGATGAAATTGTTCTGTTTCGTGCATATGCTTGACGCTTGGTACCGATACAAGCACCATGCCTGTATTTTTTAAATTTTCAAACATTGATAATATTCATGCACAGTCTGAGTACAACATGTCAAGCTATAAAAAGGACCTGGCATTGTCATTGCCACTGGTGATTACATGTAATGTGTAGATGTTCTTGCACACACTGGTGCTCAAAGGAACTTGTGTACAACATGTACATGTCCTTTTCTTGTTTATGTACATGTACATTGTTATTTTAACTCTGACCAGTATCCTTATGATTTTAAGGGTACATGTATGTGTACACCGTACATGTACTTTCAATGTTTGTGTGTTTGTGTTTGTTTTTGCATTCAACTGGGGACTCAGAAATATAGAGGACAATAAGGTCCCCGATTGACAGAGGGTCCCCGATTGACAGCTGTGTACAAAACATATGGGTGATCTTCTAGAAAAGTTTAAGTACGAACAAAAGAGGAACAATAGGGGGTCCCCAGTTGCAGGCAAATACACTCTTGTGTGTGTTTAAATTTAACCCCACCATGCCTGCATGTATCCTCATGTTTGTGCTCCTGTCTGGTACACATGATTGAATTTGTTAGACACCTGTGCATTTGAACACATGTCCATGTTTCTCTTTGACCATTTTGTCACACTAAATCATTACCTTGAATCATTATCTTCAAGTACATGTACAGATATCTTGGCACAGTAAAATGAAACCGTAAAGTTTTCTCTTTGTTTTAAATTCATTTCTGGTAGCAAGCGGTCCAACTTCCTTATCAAGCTTGCGGCAGAGAAGCGCCAGGAACTTTTCAGTCGGCTGACGTACCTAGCGGAGAGTTGGGGCGGTAAAGACAACGGATTTGGCCTGGCAGAGTGCTGTCAGAATGGACCCAAACCGGTGAGTTCAAACATGACACCTGCATGTCTAAACATGACACCTGCCTGACCGAACATGACACCTACATGTAACGGTACATACATGACAACAGATTTGGCCTGGCAGAGTGCTCTCAGAATGGACCCAAACCGGTGAGTTCAAACATGACACCTGCATGTCTAAACATGACACCTGCCTGACCAAACATGACACCTACTGGTACATACATGACAACAGATTTGGCCTGGCATTGTGCTCTCAGAATGGACCCAAACCTGTGAGTTCAAACATGACACCTGCATGTCCTCACATGACACCTGCATGACTGAACATGATACCTACATGTACCGGTACATACATGACAACAGATTTGGCCTGGCAGTGTGCTCTCAGAATGGACCCAAACCGGTGAGTTCAAACATGATGCCTGCATGTCTAAACATGACGCCTGCATGTCTAAACATGACACCTGCATGACTGAACATGACACCTGCCGGTACTTACGTGACAGCGGATTCGGCCTGGCAGTATGCTCTCAGAATGGACCCAAACCGAGGAGTTCAAACATGACACCTGCATGTCCTCACATGACACCTGCCTGACCAAACATGACACCTACCGGTACATACATGGAATACTTTCTGCACCAAATTTTCTCATTTGACTGGCTTTTCAATTCGTATAACGTTGACATATACACAAATCAAGCACTCTGTTTAAAATAATCGACCGCTGGAATACAAAACATATTGGAAGCAGACAAAAGTGCAGTCATTTCTAGCACAGTACTTAGACTATTAGTCAACACAGAAAACTACCCCCTTAAAAAGATCTCAATACCTCCCCCCGTAAAAACCTCTTTCAGAATGCGTGAACATTGGACACCTACGCGTGCACTCACCTTTTGGACTGAATATAAATCTTTCACGAGTGGATGTCATGAGTTGCTATGGTAGTGCCACCATTCGTGAAGGATTTTTATGCCGAAGGAATGTATTGTGTTACGTTTGTATTCTATTCAGTACATCTATGAACTGTTCTGGGAAAAAGGCTATGCAAGTTTTGCTGTACACTTCCCTGCAGTGGTCTACTCAGATGTTGAGAAAGTTAAAATCTCTTGTGGGATTTAAGTTTTTCCTGTCAGAAATAATATCTTTGATCAGTAAAGTTTTTAGGTTTTCTAAACAAAAATGCTCAAAGGAAAGATGTTGGTTGCAGGGAAGATGTAAAGTGAGTCTTCCAAGTCTGTATTTGACTCCACTTTTTCAAAGCCTGTTTTCTCAGTCGTGTGAAGTTGAACTCCACAGAACTTATTAATACATGTATGAGAAAAGTCATATGTCTGGGACACTCACAGGGATGGGTTCTTGAGCCCTGCCATACACCAAGTGAAGCTTACACTGTTGGATTTCTGGCCATGCGTGTGATTTATTTTGACGCTCCTAACTCAGACAAAAAACATTGGTGTCTTTAGTCTAGATTGAGTTCTATTATTTTCATTGCAAATTATTTTTTTTAAAAAATCTCAACAGAGGGTGCCGACCAGTGCAACAACGCTTCATTTTGAGTTCTATTCGGAATTGGTCACCCCAGAAGACAGACCGGCCAAAAAAGTGAGCAGAGCAACTGTGACATCTCATGATAGCACAGATGACTACAAATACGTTTGACCTAATCTATTCAAATCATGTGCTGGAGTTTAGTAACTTAGTGACATCCCAACAAAGCACCTGTACAATTAAACTACAATATGTGGCACCGGTCATCAAACATGTCTTCAAAAATGTCTGTGTATTCTTTATTTAACAGCACACACCTCATGCTGTGACGGTGATACACTTGGAGAATGTAGATAGAGTAAGTTCCATTTCTGCCTTGCCGCTCTGATTTTGTAATTTGCAGATGCTTTTGTTGTTACTTGTGTGTTCATAAGATCGTGTCACCACCAACTATCGCGCATCTTCAGTTTAGAAAGTTTTACACAAGTTTTTCTTGGAAACACACCAGGTCACGACCTGCAAGCACATTTCACATATGAAAAATCACCACTCCCCCCCCCCAAAAGTAAGACTAATTGAAAACTGAAAGAGCTACGTGTAGGCATCCAGTTTCGTACATGCTTTGAAATGATTTGTTCTTGTTGCAGTTAACGTTGTGTCTCTTTTGTTCAATTTTTGCATCTGTAAGGGTATTAATTGTGTAATTAATGTTTAAATGAGTTGCACTTCTTGTTGAAGTTGGGATCAAGTTGACGTGACTCGTGAAGTCAGTTTTGCCCTTCTGCAGTTGTCACTGTGTAAATTCAGTGCCTTGCTCTGATGGGACCCTAAGCCTCGACCCAGTGAGCCACTGAAATTATGGAGTGGAATTATTTCCATTTTGCTTGTTGCCCACCTAGATTGCCGCCAGCCCGGCCGAAATCATGGAGGATTTGATGAAAAATTACAATGTACCCAAGGAAAAACAGGTGGGTATTTGTTTCTTTAATGTTTCCTTGACATTTGCTGCTGATGCATTTTGGGCGTGAATGCTACACCCTCTTCCTGTCAGGTTTTTGAATTGGGAGGTCAGGCTGATTTCTACAGAGCCAGTGAAATGCATGTGGGAGACCTGCTAAATTTCAGAGAAAGCAAATTGTAGTGTCTGTGAAACCCCAAGAGTGGAAAATTAGAAGAATTCAGAAGAAGCCGATAGCCTTTATTCATGGGCAAGCCATAATTACTTGCGTTCCCGAGGTGTTTTTTTATTTTGTGTTTTGTTAAATGTGATGGTGCCAGAGTATTGTTTGGCTCCAAGCTGCACTTGCCCTTTTTTGTGTGGCTTGAAACACCCCAGGGCTGGGTCAATTCGAATAATTCACGATTCGAACATTCGACCTTCAATTTGATCTATTACCAGAAATTTCGGTCGTACCGACTGCAGATTATTGATGAACAAACCATGTACAAAATCAGTTGCAATAATGCACAAGTTTGTACAATATAATAGCTTCTCAAAGCTAGGAGTATCTCCAGCCGTGATTTAGCAAGATTTAAATTAGGAGATGAACAATATGTCTGGCCCTGTTGGAAATCTCTATTTCTTTTGAATTGTTCAATGAATAATTTACTTTTTTGAATCGTAAGATTTCTGTCACTTTTCATTTAAATCTGCTCGACACAAGTCTCCATAGAGCAATTTTCCTCATTTAAAACAAAAGAAAATTTTCGCTTCCTTTACAAGAATTTTGCCTTTGAATATCTAATTCGAAAAATTATATTCGAATATTTGATAACCGATCGAATATTCGGATATTCGGCACAGCCGCATATAATTAATTTGAAATTTTGGATCAGCATCAAGTGACGTTAATTTGTAATATACTTTTATATCATTGCTTATTAGTTTTACCCTCAGGTTTCCAAACTGAAAAGTTAACCCTACTTTCAATTCAATGTGGCTGACCCGTGAAAAATATTTATTAGGACTTGTTTGACCTGCCGAGTCTAACATGGTCTAACAACCACAAAGACTTAGCTTGCTGAGTATAAACAGATTCCCACAGGGGCAGAGTGTAACACCTACTCAGTGCCTCCAAATCCACCACAATTTTTTGGGGGAGGGGGAGGAGGGAAATATTTGGAGATTGAGAAGGGTAATGCCCAGGCGGCGAAAAATATCTGCACTCTGGCGTATATGAGAGGATACAGGGAGGTGCTTAGAAACTTCATAGAGCCAGCATGAATTTAGGTTGAAACTCTCACAAGTCTTTCTCTTTCATCGCTCTGTGCAGATGTTGCTGTTCACGCATATACGACTGGCCCACTGCTTTGCTACTCACGACAAGCGCATGCAGTGTGTTCAAGCTAGACTGCAGGCGCTGTCTGTCCTAGGTAAGTGCCAATCACATGCGGCTCTCCACTGTCCCAACTGAGATCCAACAAACTCCAGTCCGGCCCCAAAAAGTTAATTTCAGACCAAAAGAATCTGACCCAAGCCAACAAACTCTCATGAAATACTGCAACATGTGGTAAGGCCCAACGGAAATGAAGTTTTCCGGCCTAGAATGCGAGATGTCTGTCAACGCTGTCATCACAGAGCTGATTTGGGCAAGAGATTTGTGGATACCAGCCCTGCGATTGTCTGCCTACGATGATAGTTCTGGGAAGTTTCTACAGCCGCAATTGATGAGAGACTGGCATGTTCTGTTATGCCCTCACATGGTGGGCATTAGAAATCAATGAAATAACAACCTTACATTTGTGGCATGATGTTGCTGGAGGTTAATGGTGTCCACCTGACACTGCGCACTGTGTCGACAATACATTACCTTACTTCCTCCTGACCAACCAGAGCTGTTCGCACCACAAGGGGCCAAGGCTCACCCTTCAAGCTATTTTTAAGGGTATTTGTCATCTTCTTGCCTGTTTGCACTGTGAATATGACACAGTGGAAAAAGTAATGCGTATCGAATTTGGAGTGGCTGAAGATGAACTCTTTGCACGGGTCGAGTGCAGAAAAATACCCTCAGAATTGGGAAATAGATCAACATATCTGCTCAAATTCTGAATCTTGTTAATAAAGATGGGTAATTCCGTGCATACATGTAAGCGGAATTAATTCACGTTTCTTCCCACCCTCGTTGTTCATTATTTGCAAACAAAAGGTTTTCAAAACAGACAGGTAAAGGGTATGACCTACTGTGTCCATTTCCAATATTTTGAAGAGCTTTTGGTTAATGAGAGATAAATAAAACTTTAGTTAGTAACAGTGTGACCGATTTCTGCTTTTGTTTGGACTTTTCCTGGCCTACTATTTATATTTAACATCCTGCCATCAAAGAGATAACCCCGATGTCCTATCCTACTCCCCTCCCCCCGTTGTAGTTTACTCAAGTGCAATCCAAGAGGTCTCCAATTCCTTGCTGTATTCCGGCCTGGTGGAGGAGTTGGTAGATGTTCTGGAGCTGGATGACCTCAGGCTCGTCGTAAGTTTATCTGGCATCTCTTGTCGTTCTGGCCTCGCATTCGTGCATTCTCCATATTTTCAATATCATTGCTTAGATGGCAACTTCAAATTACCTCCCGAAATAAATAAAGCTGGCCGTGTCGTGGGAAATCATAATTAACTGAGCAACGGACACATGAAATTGTACCTCTTTTTCCCCTCCTAGGATATCAAGGCAGCCTCACTACGTACGTTGACATCAATCATTCACCTAGACCGAAACCCCAAGTAAGTAAAAAAAAAAAATAGCCTGTCACATCAGTGATAAAAATGGAAGTTTGCATCATTGTACTGTATTGGCTCGCAAACATTGGTATGGGGTGCTCTCACATCCGCCATTATCACAGGCACAGACCATGGCACTAGGTACAGTGTTTACATAGTAAACAAGTCTGCAAAGCTTTAAAAATTGTAAGCACACTGACAAAAAATGCCGAGCCAGTTCCCACTACTGGATTTGAATGATGATGTCAACAAAACATGGCACAAGTGGTGACCAGTGTGCCATTGATTAACCCTAACCCCCAAGGGGGTGTATGTAAAATCGTATTGAAATTGGAGGATTTTGGACTGTTAGGGATAAGGGTGGACAGGCCCCAACGTCAGGTTTATGGCTCATGACACTTATGTGGTTACTGTCCACATATGGAGTTACGGCAGGTCGGAATCACCAGTAATTTGGCTTGTCTGGTCTTTGAGCTCCCACCTGCTAGGATTTGCTGTCGCTCTTGACATTATCTTTTCCATTAATTTTATAGCCAGCCAACCTTACAAGAGTTAATTCAGCTTCGTTGTCGATATTCTTTCAGATTGGTAAACATCATTGATGCAACAGGAGCTTCGTCCTACCATGGGTTCCTGCCGGTGTTGGTCAGGAGGTGCATACAAGCGATGATAGGTGAGGAAATACTTCACAGCCTGATCAATAAACCCTCAAGACCCCTCTCCATGAGAGAATCCTGTAACCATGGTAATAGTGCTGTCACTGGTCCTTTACAATAGCCCCCCAACTAATGGTGCCAAGTCTTGCGATAACTGTATGCAGCCACTCTCTGTAACACTCGCTCAAATTTTAACACAATGCTTTGCATCATTGAAGGGCCATTGGGAATGTTGCTGGATTCATCTGTTATTTTCTCCCTGTGCCCCTGTGGCAAACAACAGCAAATGGCTTGCCTAATAATTCAGCTGACCCTCTAGCTTTCAGGTAGTTTCTCTCCGAAAAGTTTGCTTGTGCAAATTTATTTGCCCACCAAACTCCGTTCAACACTTGTTGCCACACCAGGAGTAGTATAAATAGTTGTGTGGAGCTCTGTGGATGTTGGGCTGGTTTTTATAGGTCAAATATTTTGACGGGGGAAAAAAAAAGAGGTACATGTAATGAAAGTTTAAAATACTGCTTTTTAAAATTCAACTTTTAGATCCCACCATGGAGGCATTCCCCCACGCCCTGGCCACAGCACTCTTCTCATTCCTGTACCATCTAGCGAGCTACGAAACAGGCGAGTACAATCCCATCTTAGGAGGTCAAACTATTTGATAGAAATTGGGCTAGCCCACTGTCACCGATAGACAGAAGTTTGGGAGGACTTTCCATTTTTGTGGCATAGGCTGTTCATTTGTTTCCTATGAAGAGGGAAATCTTCATAATAAGGTCCTCAGGACTTCTCAGATCACCTTGTTACATCTGGAATCTCGCTTTGGGAGTTCTCACCGACCCACATGACCCAACATACTTCTGTGCCATCGCCGCAGGCAAAGATCACTGTACTGTATACTGTCTTTGAGTAGCGGGCAAGCCTTTAGAGCTTCATGAACACAAACAGTGTGAGAAAAATGCAGAGCCAGTACCCAGTACTGGGTCAGCATAATATAACTACAACCGTACATGACACAGGTGGTGACCGGTATGTCATTTGATAAAGAATTCACGGTTATATTATGCGAAAATAAGCCTCACTGTTTAGTGTAAACTGCCTAATCTACAGTTGCCAACCGAAAGCTTGCCTACTGCACTCTTGGGGAAATTGTGTGATTATGTTGCACCTTGGTGTCATTGGATTGGACCCTTTTACCAGAAATGGATAACAAGGAATGAAAAGACTTTGGAATCCAAAGTTTCTTTTGATGTATGTAGGATGCTGTTTTGATACTATCTAAAGTTTGAGAAAAAAAGTCGATTGTCAAGGTCGTAGCTAGTTTTGCATTATTTGTTTAAAGTTTGTGGTTTTTTTTATTACAACAGGGGGAGAAGCATTGGTCTCCTGCGGAATGATGGAGTCGCTGCTGAAAGTCATCAAATGGCCCGGGGAGGACGAACAAATCCACACCACGGTGAGCAGTCGGCACTTGTCTGGCCAAGCTCGTGGTGCTGGCCAGTGTGGAAAGTTGCTTAACACAGGAAATACTTGCTGAGCAACGACAGGCTACCGGCCGTTGCATTATTCCACATTTCAACCCTCCTTGCTCTTGGCCTGCTGAAAAACCTTCCATTCTGTCCCAGTGTGGGAGCTGTAACTATCATGCGCTAAACCCACGTGCTATCAGTTTTTTTTTTACCCCTAAATACTTCACAGGCAACATCACCACTACACAGAGGGTATTCTGTACTCTTTCACCAAACTGAATTACCAGTGAATGTGTTAACGCACCTGTACAGGTGCATGTTGCTATGCTGGTTTTAACGCACCTGTACAGGTGCATGTTGCTATGCTGGTTGACATTCTGAAATGTGGATCTTCCTTTTGTCCATTCTGTGCAGTTTGTGACGAGGGCCGTCAGGGTGGTGGACTTGATCACCAATCTAGACATGGCTGCCTTCCAGACACACCAAGGACTCTCCACATTCATCAACAGATTGGAGGTACACGTGCACAAGAAGCCATAAATGTTGCCTCAGTTTTCCAAAACCAAGGCTGAGCAACTTTAAGCTTGTGCCGGTGTAGATACGAACAGTTCACAACTTCATAGCTTCCACTGCGACTGACCAACGATGCCTTCTGTAGCCAATTTTTTTTTACTTCAGATTACTTTGCAAACACAGCTTAACAGTAGGAAGAGGCATTGTCTTGCATCAAAATGACTCACTTCAACCTGGTTTTGGAATGGTTGCTAGCCAATTATTTAAAGATGTCTTCAGGGGCTGATGTAAGACCAGTTTTTATGAAAGTCAAGCCTGTCGTTCTCACAGAAGGCCCTTCTGCCTCTCAGCCAAAACAAGGGGAACTTTCCCACTGACAAATGCATTTACTGAGTCAGAAGGTGCCTTACGCACAACAACTGGCTGATCCGATCGGACACCATAACTGTGGTGGCACACTCTTCAGCTTGACGCGCTTGTCCGTGTTTGCAAATCATGACACCCTATTGGTCGAAGAGGCATGTAACAGGTGCGGACAAGCTGTCCATGAAGGTTGTGCCACCGCAGTAATGGCTTCTAATTCTGCATGTCAAATTCCACTGTGAGAGGAAATAAACCAGTTGTATGTTTTTCAAAACCCAGCACGAAGTAGCCATCTGTCGGAAGCAGGCCCCATTTGTCCTGCGGCCCAGCATCAGCGGCGACCACGATGGCTCCTACTCCCCGGCTCACTACGCGGAGGACTCGATGGAGCTGGACTCGGTGGACGGAGGAGGGGGCGGAGTCAGTGGGAGCAAGGAGGAGGGGGCTGGAGGCAGCGGCCCCAAGGACAAGAAGAGAAAAACTGACGGTCAGTTCTTGCTTCTGGTTGTAGACCTTAAGGGGGTGGGGGAGGGGCTAAGGGGGTGGGGGAGGGGCTAAGGGGGTGGAGGAGGGGCTAAGGGGGTGGGGGAGGGGCTAAGGGGGTGGGGGAGGGGCTAAGGGGGTGGGGGGAGGGGCTAAGGGGGTGGAGGAGGGGCTAAGGGGGTGGGGGAGGTAGTGTGGGGGAGGGGTTAAGGGGGTGGGGCTAAGAAGAAGGGCAAGTTGAGACGTTTCCCCTGTATTTGTGCAAACTTACATACAGGAATGGGACAATGAACATTGTCATCTGGAATAATGTTTCAAAGTAGGTCCAGTTGTTAATCACTTTACATTCTTTGACCATGAACTTGAGAACGCGTAGACAGGTTCATTTCAGGCACTGTTTGAGAATGTGACCTTATTATTATTACAAACCTTTGTTATTTGACATGGAAATGTCATATGAACTGATTTCAAACTATTATTGTTTGTTTGGCAGGTAATTTGCATTAATTCATCACTCTTGGAAATTAGAAAGTGTGTTCTAAACTTACAAAATCATATGTCAGATAGGGACACAGAAAAAAATGGATCCCTAATTTCTGGAATCACCCATCCCTTTGGCTGGGTATGCAGTGAAACACTGAGCTCAGAATGTTGGAGAGTTTATCGTCTAACAGTATGATCCCTGGGAAAGAGTTCCATATGCAGATGCCATTTGACACCCGTGCATAAACCGTTTGAGACTGGTCTGAAAGTTTAAGTGTTGTCTACGTAAATGACTCGGTATTTTCCTTCCTAAATTGAACGTTTCTGGACGTGTTTTTGCTTTCTGATGGCTGTTAAGTCACTCAAGGGAATAATTGTTGGCGGCCGTATATGGAATCTTTCCTTCTCTTGTCAACAGGTGCACAGTGCTTTCCCCAGAGGGCGGCGCTGCTCAAGTCCATGCTGAACTTCCTGAAGAAGGCCATCCCAGATCCAGCGTTCTCCGACAGCATCAGGCACGGTAGGTGATCGTTTGGAGGGCTTACTTGTGTGCCAGATCCTTTCATGTAAATTGGAATATGGTGAATTCCTGTTGAGAGATTGTGTGAAAGGCCTGTTCAAAATTACAAAATTGTGACCTTGCGATCCATCTCTCGTCAGGAAAAAGGGGGATTAACCCCTTCTCCAGTTTGAACCTCTCGTCCTCACAATGGAGACAGGATTCTGTATGGAAGGACTGGGCTTTTACCAGTTTTTTTCGGGGACCACAAAAAAAAAACCCACAGAAGACATTACAGCAGCTTTTTAAAGTCATTTTGTGTTGTCATTTTCTGCGTGGCGGAGGACAAAAAGGATGCTTGATTTATAGCCCCATCTATTGCTGCAGTTTGGCTTCCTTGTTTTAGAATCAGGACTGTCTAGCTCAGCTGTGATTTCTTTACCATGGGCTCAATATTTCATTGGTAAGAACAATAAATATGCTATTGGTTTTTGCTAAAAACTGAACTAAGAGTTAAAGTTTGTTATTACAAACGTTTCGACAGGGGGTAGACAAACAAGGCAGTCTCTCATACCTGCTGTCATCTCTGAAGTCACTTGTCTGAAATCCCTCCTTTAACTTCAGACACTTTTGAGATAGCGTCCGTAGTTTTAATATTGTAAACATTTGTTTTCTGACTGCCCTGATTTCACTGCAGTGATGGACGGTACCCTGCCTAGTTCCCTGAAGCACATCATCAGCAATGCCGAGTATTACGGTCCCTCGCTGTTTCTCTTAGGTGAGTGAAAGGGGTGTGTTTGGCGTCTTCTCCAAATATCCCGATTCTTTTTCTGACACTTAAAGACTTAACTACCTGCCCGTAACAAAATGAAAAGGAGCAAAAACAAAAGTGAGGGTACAGATGTGCCTTAGGGGGAAAAGTGTCGTCAAACATGGTTAAACTTGACACAAGGCCAAGCCGCCCTGATCGTAATCATGTACTCCTCGTCAAGGATATTAAACTCGTGCCTTCCTACCTTGGACTCTCGCGTAACGGCCACGGTATGTTTTCCTTGAATCCCTCCAGCCTGTGAGTTGGTGACAGTGTACGTGTTCCAAGAACCCTCTCTCCTCTCCTCGCTGCAAGACACCGGTCTGACTGACGTCATGCTCCATGCACTCCTGATCAAGGATGTAAGTTCCCTTCTCCTTGAACCGACCTATTCGGCGCAACTCTCCGTTGGGCTTCCCACACTTACATCACTAACTTTGAAGTTTTTATGTTCTTCTTCACTGTGAATCCTTGGGGTATTCAGATCTTTTGTAAAGCACCTGTTACAGGGACCTGCCTTCCTTTAATCCATCAGAATCCTCCATAATCTGGTGTACTTTGAGCGTCACATGCCAGGATAGCATTTCGGCAGTGTTAGGCTGTTAGCCATGGATGCATTGTGGTTCCCCACACTGTCGGTGATAAACCAAGACTTTGTGGATAAGTAGCAATGCGACAGTAACAAGACAGTGGGATAGGCGATCTTAGAGATGTGTGTTTCTCTACCACAGGCCTGGAAACGTGTATCCCTTTGTACATGAAATACCAAGTCAGCTTGAAAAGTAATACAATTTGCTCTAAAGATGGTTAAACCCTTTGGAATTAATTATGAAAGTCAACATCCGTTTCCTTTCCTCATGAGTGAAATGAGCAAGGCATACAGTGCTGGCAAACAATGAAGTAGAACGAAGATTTTCTTTGGGTTGATCAAAGCTTAGATCATGACGTGAGATAGATACTCGAAATATTCACTGTACTGGAACTTGATTCTTTGTCAAAATACGCAACTAGAATTGCATCCTTCACCCATGTTTAATACATTGGATGCTGTGAAACTTCTTGAGACCTGATGAGAGAAGCTTCACAAATTATTCCATACTTTAACCATCTCAAACCTGCTGCTTGTCTGATAGTGATAGTATCATTACCATTCCGCTGCTGAGCTTGCCAAGGCAAGCTGGGTGGTTCAAATCCTGTTGCAATCAATGTCCTCTGATAGGAGCTTGTTACTGATGGGAAGATGCTGCCTTTATGGGCTCCCTCCTTACAGGTTCCAGCCACCAAGGAGGTCCTGGGCTCCCTTCCCAACATCTTCAGTGCTCTCTGCCTCAACGCCCGGGGGCTGAACGCCTTCGTCCAGTGCAAGCCGTTCGACAAGCTCTTCAAGGTGCTGCTGTCGCCAACCTACCTGCCAGCCATGAAGAGACGGCGCAGCAACGATGCCCTGGGTAAGACGGAGCTTTCAGACAAGACAGTTTCTCATTCTGGACGAATTGCTGCATTTTGGTACATAGAACTGCAATAATCCCTTATATCCAATTCTGATTGCCATGCGGTCCTTTGACCACTTGTTTTGTGGACCACAAATCAATTTATTTGAGTCTGCTTTATAGACTAATCCAGCGACCATTATTAGAAGCCATTATTGCGGTGGTACGAGGCTCTCATGCTGGATCTATAGGGGCGCTATGTTCCCCTCTTACCAATAAGGCGTCGCCAACTTGTCAAAATGAAAGCATGACAAAAGTTGAATGTGTGTGATGTGTGCATGGATGCGGGGTCACTGCAGCGATAACGTCCCCTCAGATTTGCTGGTAAGATTGGGCATCACAGGCAGTCTGTTTTTAGATTGCTGAACTTCTCTTTTTCTGGAGGTCTTACAGACACTGACATGAGAGTACTATTTATTTGATTGGGTCAATTCTGTTTCGCAAGGTCCCAAGAGGTCCAGCTTTGGGCTTTTGTCAGAAGTTAGAGAAGGCTCTGTAATGACCGAGAAAGTTATTTTTTCTTCGGGGGAAGGACAAATGAGAATTTGCCTTCAAAGCCTGACAAACAGGAATGCAAAATTGAAATTGAAATCGACAGAATGTATCTTTCTTCCCCCTTGCCATCATTCCAACTAGGTGACACTGCATCGTCCCTGGGCAGTGCAATGGACGAGCTCATGCGACACCAGCCCTTGCTGAAGGCAGACGCGATGAAGGCCATCATCAAGGTCAGAACCAGCCGTCTTGGCTTCACGCTTCACAATAATAACAAGTACCCATCGAAAAGTAGTGTCTTCCATGAGAGTACTTGGTTCAGCCCTAACCTACCCGGATCCTTAAAGATCCACTTCGAGGGTTTTTGGAAGATTTTTCAAGATCGAGGAAGATGCAGATTTGGTGCTGTAGCGTAGCATTGGATTTGATGCCTCCTGAAATGAGTTGACAGTGCAGACAATGTGCTATAGGGTTCCTATACAGCAGAGGACTTTTAGACGGATCAAAACAGACTGTCTAAATGTATCCTCCGCCAGTTGGGAGACCAGTTGCACTTTCTTTATACTTAAACTTTTAAGGGACACAGGAATCTGTGTACCTTCCTTTAAAAAGCTCCGTGTGGATTTGATAGTTAAGTTAATTATGCACCAAAAAGCTAATTGGACAGTCTACCCAGTGTAAGAAATAATTTGCAGTTTATGTAACTTCTTAAAATTGAATTGGGAGTGCATTGTAGTTCCCCATGCAATCTTTTCTCCCAGGGTTGTGTGGATAAACACTAATGCAACATTAACTCCAACGGACAGTAAATGTTCAGTGTGCTAAAATGATGTGCACATTTAAAAAGGAAGTCCTTTGGTACATGGTTTTGTTTTCTCTTGCAAGATCCACTCCAAAAAGACATCAATAATTAATGGAGCAAAAGGTTTTGTTTCATATGTATCGATCGAATACATTGGTTCCAGTAGTTGAAGATTGTTCAGTTGGATAAATTATAATCTACTCAGTGAAACTTTCTACAAAGATTGATTTAAAGTCGTGTGGGAAAAAATGCTTGTAAACCATAAGGAGTTACCATCGTTTTCCTAAGATGTTTTGGCTTAACCCTAACAGTCCTCGATTCTATGATAGGTGAAGCATTGAGGACAGTAAGTCGTTCCCTGTTTGGCTGCAAGCCTTGCAGTTTTGTGCAAGGTTTGGTTCAGATTTTCAGGTAAACAATTCTCGAATGTGCTCTGCATTGACAGTTGCTGGAGGAGATCTGTGTGCTGGGCCGCGATCCCAAGTACACCTGCAGTCGCACCCCATCCAAGACCAAGGTGCAGGAAGGGGGAGGCGGCGCCGGCAACGGTGCCCCGTCCGGCAACCTGGACGGCGACGCAGGCAACGACACGTCCAGCGACGACGAGGAGGACGAGGACGAGATCGCCAGCACCATGAGCCAGACCAGCGCGCTCAAGACGGAAGCCGAGATGCAGCCGTAAGAATAAAGGGAGGGGGAAGGGAGGGGTTTAATGGGCTTGAGTGGGGGGTTCTCGTGGCATTGTGTTGCAGGGATGTGATTGTACAGGATCTGTCCAGATTTCAGATTTCTTGAACCAAGCATTCTAGCTTTGCAGAGGTTTGGGTTTACGCGCCCACTTGTTCACTGCATTTGAATGACATGCTGGAAGCAATGTGATGATCGTCTGTCTGAGACTGGCCTTCATTTGATTTGCCTTCTTGTTATGGCTTGGTGTTGCAGATCCTTAGGCCCAGAAGTCAAGACACCTATTCCACTGCTTGACTACATCCTGAATGTGGTACGTTACCTCAAAGTCTGTGTTTTCCTAATGGCCTAAGATTTTCTTACATTGGGTGTGGTCTCAAATGACAAAAACGAGACCAACTTTTCAGTCACTTTTTTTACCCCCACCCCTCTGTATGGTTTCAGATGAAATTCGTGGAGGCCATCCTCAGCAACAACGCCACGGACGACCACTGCAGGGAGTTTGTCAACCAGAAGGGTCTGGTCCCGCTGATGGGCATCCTAGGCCTGCCCAACATGCCCATCGACTTCCCCTCCAACCCAGCCTGCCAGGCCGTGGCCGGAGTCTGCAAGTCGGTCCTTGTAAGTTTATACCGTGTTGGGTTTTTGCCTCTCTACTTAGAGGACGTGGCTCTACGTCCTTCTTCGGGTTCAGGAGAAAGGTTCAATTATCTCGTCCCTATAGCAACAAGAGATGGCATGTTTTACATAGCAGCAATGCCAATTGGTCATGCCTTTGTTGGGAACTCACCGCTCGCGGGCACATGTTCGTGCAAGGGTGTTGTGGCCATGCGTCCAATTTCATTTTGGATGTAAAGTCTTTGTGAGTGCACCAGGCGCTTTCTAGTCCCAGGTTGAAAAACTTTCCACTTGCCTGTCTCTTCTGTTCCAATGAGGGGCTGATCGTTGTCAGAGTAGATGAAGCCCTTGAGTTGAAACCCGCTGGCCTAGTGGAGCTCTGTTTCCTGTAACAAACATGTTTTGATAACCTCTTGCAATGCCGAGTTTTGGAGCTCTTCCTTTTTTCTTCTTTTTTTAGAATGATTCAAAAGACTGAAATGGAGTCAAAGCTGGAGGCGAAACAGAGACTATAAATGTGACCTTCAGTTTAATCAGAGACCAGCTTGACTGAGAGCTGGATTATAAAACTTTCCTGAAATAAAGGCTGACTTACATCTCTCCGGTCATTCTTTTTTGGCAGTCCCTTGCCCACGAGACGTCGGTCCTGAAGCAAGGCCTCCTGTACCTCAACGATGTGCTACAATCCCTTGAGCCCCTCCACCACCCCCTGGGCGCCCCGGGGGGCTCCGTGCTCCTCAGGGAGCTGGTCAACACGCCTAACATCTCTGAGGCCCCCCAGTCGGCACAGGCCACGCCCCTGCTGCATGCCATGGCCTCTGCCCACGCCTACGTCACCATGTTCGTCCACGTGTGCAGGGTGGGTCAGGTGAGTTGAACGTCTGTGTCTTGACCCCAGCCGTCCAGTGTACTTTGGCTAAAAACCCTGCCAGGCACGTCGGTCTGCGTCAATTGTCGAAGTGGCTTGCCCGCCCAGTATAAAGAGATCCAACAGGTCAACTTCCCCCAAGGCCAAGCAGCCTGGGAGTCTGTGGTTGCCAGTTCATTGAGACTAGCTCCCATTGTCTCAACATGGGTAGTTTGTTCAGCTGCTGTTGATTGCTCAGTACAACATTGCGCACCAGACTTATACACCAGTCGCACTATGCTGCATCTATCAGCGTTAGGGTTATTAAATATTTGTTTTCTGAATTTGTTGGAAAAAAGGTATATAGAGCACTTTAAGATTTTTTGGGAAACGGCAATCAATTTCCAATTAATTACGCGGTTATGCTCAAAAGTTGTGATTGTACTTGAAGCATTGTGACTGGTCTTTTTTTTTGTGGGCACAGAGTGATGTACGTACCATATCAGTGAACCAGTGGGGTTCAGACCTGGGCCAGTCCGTCCTGCGTGGCCTGAGCAAGCTCTACACCTCCCTGGTCTGGGAGAGCATTGTGCTCTTGGCTCTCTTCACCCCCGGGGCTCTGCCGGAGGGCTGCGACCTAGGCAAGGCCGAGAAGGAGAAACTCCTGCCCAAGGAGATTCAGGTGCTAGTGGATGACGCCTCCAAGCCCAGCCGGAAGTCTGAGGACTCCAAGTCTGAGGACTCCAAGACCGAGGACCCCAAGTCTGAGGACCCTGAAGGTGCTCCAAGGACTGGGGAGCTGGACGCAGGTATAGCCGGAAGCTCCCTGATGGATGTTAGTGACATGGCCCTGTCCCCGATGGAAGTGGAGGACTCTACCAAGCCTGAGGGAAAGGACAGCCGGGGAGCAGGGACCAAGCCCAAGATGAGCCAGCAGATGCTTCGGCAACTGCGTCAGGCCATGCCGGTCCTCTACGCCCCCTCCCGCCTGGGCAAGGCACTGTCGGAGCTCTTTGGCCTACTGGTCAAGCTGTGTGTGGGCTCGGCCGGGCGGCAGCGCAGCCGCCAACAGCTGCAGCCCAACGTGAACTCGCCATCTGAGGCGGCCAGGAATACGGCCAAGGCCCTGACCGACCTGCTGGCCAGCAGTTTGTCTTGGACACCCCCACCTGCTTGCCCACTGCCAAAATTCAGGTATGTTGAAAGCAGGTTGGTCGTTGTGAAGCTCAGTACCTGTGGCATTTTTGGTAGGAATCTTCCTTGACCCCCCCAGTATCAACCATTGTGCTTGAACGCAGTTGCACAGTCCCTCCCCTGAACTTTCAGTATCAAGCCCTTTGTGAGGTACTTGTAAATTTAACTTCCTCAGTCCTGCATAATTCTCCAAAACCTTGTTGCAGAGTTCACATGATTTGGCATTTATTTCATTAGGGTTACAGGGATCAGATCAGAGCATTGGGGACCAGACATGCCCCGCAAGGAGTAGATCACCATGAACCAGTTTGGAACGGGGATGGGCTGGTTCAATGGCAATATTTATTGCTGGGGTCTGTACACATCAGCTGCCTGTGCTGCGCAGTCCTTTACCTTCGCAATGGTGTTGAAGACCTCACAGCACTCAAGGACATCACAGTGGGCTGGTGGCGGCACCTGGAGGGCGTCCTCTAACTTCTGCTGTCCCAAACGAAAGAAATTGATTAAGAGTGTACATTTGATTGAAGTTGGTCAAACCGTGGTTAACCGTATTTCTCGAACGAACTCTCAATCATTTTTATATTTGTGTATACCACCCGGCAGGCTTACCTTCTACATCTGTGCCGTCAGCTTTGCCTCCTCCATGCTCTTTGATGAGAAGAAGAACCCCTACCATCTCATGCTGCAGAAGTTCATGACGTCCGGTGCTCACACTGCCGTCTTTGAGTAAGTCACGCCGTCATTCAGCACGGGATGAGTCGGGACAGAAATTAAACTTTGCCGGCAATAGCGCATGTAAAATACATTCACGATGTCTAATTGGGCTTTTTTGCTTTCTGGGAATGTCTCATGTTTGAGATTCTGTTTTGGTTTGCTAGTGAGACAGAGAACATCGGAAGATAGGGAAATGGAATGCAGTGTTGTGATGGTCGTATTTTTTTGGTTCTAGGGCATTTAACTGGGCCCTGTCCATGGGCGGAAAGGTCCCCACATCGGAAGGTTTGGAACACGCTGAACTTCCTGGTAAGTTTGTGATAAAAGGATCTTGTTTGCAATGCATCGCATCATTCACAGATGCGGTGGTTTTGAAAGCAACATCTCAGAGGACTGTCGTAAAACCTTGTTCTCTGATTGTACTCTAATGGGATATGCCAAGTCACTCACACATTTCACTGGAAGATGTGAAAGCTGTTTCTCAAAAGGGGCCAAAATTAGTCAAGAGGTGGCATCAGAAAACAGCTCCATTGCTTTTGAGAGCAATGGCATTTTCATTTGGGCATTTCGTGGAGTGCACAGCAGCTCACCTGCGGCGTAATTGATATGCTGAAGATCCCTTATGCACAATGAGCGTACGGGTTTCCCAGTAAGCAAAAGAAGGAGAATGTGGATTCTCAGCTTGTCTGCAACAAACCAGAGCTTGCACTTGGTCATGTGGTATTCATTGGACTCGTTACGAGACCACATACTCACAGATGCAGTTCCTCCCCACATTCTTAAGGCTGAATAAGATCCAACCGCTTTCATTTTTCAGGCGTTGTACTTCCTTGGTGTCCTTTCTGGTAAGATAACCGATAAAAACATTACGTTCTGTTTCTGCTGTTCCCACAGAGGGCACCGGAGAATTCCTGGACGTTTGGCTGGTGCTCATCGAGAAGCTGGTGAACCCTGAGGCGGTGCTGGATTCGCCCCACTCTCTCCCGGCCCGGGCCTCGCCGGGCAGGGCGGCCCACGCCTTCTTCAGCCCTGCCCAGTTCCTGATCAGCACGCACAAGGCAGCCTTTGGGGCCGTGGCCAGCCTGTGGGAGCGCCGGCCCCTCAAGGTGTACGGTGGCCGCATGTCGGAGTCGTTGCTGGCCATCCTGTGCCACATCCTGCGCGGTGAGGCTGTGGTCCGGGAGCGGCTGGAGAAGGAGAAGGCGGACGAGGCGGCTGCCGCAGCAGTTGCGGCGGCGGGCGAGGCCGCTAGCGGATCGTCAGCCGGCGGCTCGTCAGTCTCTGGCGGCGGACCGTCCTCTTCCTCGTCGGCCCTGGTCAGCTCCAGGCTACTGGGGGACTCTGGTCTCTTTGATGCATCCGGGTTGCTCGGCAGAAGTCGGCCGCGAGCTGAGCCAAATGAAGAACATGTACAGCAGGTATGAAATGTCAACAACTCAGCCAATCAACCTTCCCATGGCTAGAATGCATCCTTTTGCAGAATCGCATTCACTGACATCATAAATTCAGCAATACGGCTCGTAGCTGTGTTACAGTTGTAATCACCCCTGCTCACTAGGAATTTAAGACCAATGTCGGCAGTGGATATCAGTTCACAGCTAGCCCGTACCCCTATAGGAACCACTTGATCCTCTGGATGAAGAAAGGCAGTCGGGATACATTGACTTCCCAGGGTCACAATTTGTACCAAGCCGCTGGATTTGAATCCCTGACCCTATGATCACAAGTCGTAAACCCTATTTTTTAGGCCACATAATCATCAGAAACAAACCAGTTTTGTAGTCGAGACCCATTAAGACCATCACAAGACCCCACAAGACTAAGCCGAGACCTTCAGTCCGAGTTCATTTCACAAGCTATTCAAATGAGCTGTCACCAAAGCGTTCCTTTGGCACTGTTGTTACGGGCTTGTTCATTTTATTTCTGGTTGCAGCTCATCGACATGGGTTTCTCCCGTGACCATGCAAGGGAAGCCCTGCAGCACACAACGTCACTGGAGCAGGCAGCAGAATGGGCCCTGACCCACCCACCATCAATAACTGCAGTGAGTACCCACCAGTCTATTGCTGTGTCTCATGCCATAACTGAGTGTGTTTATCGCCATAACTGAGTGTGTCTATTGCCATAACTGAGTGTGTCTATTACCATAACTGAGTGTGTCTATTGCCATAACTGAGTGTGTCTATAGCCATAACTGGGTGTGTCTATTGCCATGACTGAGTGTCTCTATTGCCATAACTGGGTGTGTCTATTGCCCAAACTGGTTATGTCTATTGCCATAACTGAGTGTATCTCTTGCCATAACTGAGTATGTCTGATGCCAGTCTTGGGTGTGGGTGGTGTGTCAGCATTCATCAACTCTCCCACTCTTGGTTTTTGTCCCAAAACCATTCATTCTTTCAGCGGCATGAAGCCTGTCAGTTGGAAGGTAGTCTCAGCTCCCAATACCTGCTGGGTAACATTACTGACAGTGCGATGGTAAACTCTATTCCATCAAACAAAATCACATGCTTGTTTTTTTGACACAGCACATAGATAGATTCAAGACCTTGCAACCCAGATAAATTAGGCCGTGGGTCCCAGTTTTAAGTACAGAGGAATGCTTTATTTATTTACCGTGACAGATTTAGGAAGCTTTGCAGAAAAAGTGCACTTGGAATGAATGTTAGTGTCGTTTTTTTTTTTTTCATTTTTCACTGCATTTCTTTTCTACACGCAGGCGTTCACCTCGTTTTTGCAAGAAACTCCTTTAATCATTTTCCTACGTGCCGTTTGGGTTAAGGGTGTGGAATTCTTGCATTTTATCTGTAAGCATTTCATGTGCAGCTGTCTATCGGCTCTCTGCCTGTGGTCTGTCTTGCAGGGTTTCGGTACAGGTCTCTCTGAGGAGGAGGAAATGATGCGAGCGATCGCCATGTCGCTGGGAGAGTCAATCCAGATGCCTTCAGACCAGGAGGTAAGCTTTAAGCCAAAAGCCTGAAAAACCCCCGAGGCCCAGCATGCTGGATTTGAAGAATTATTCTGACCTGTTGAGGTTTCATCTCATTGAATGATAACCTCTTTCAGAAACCAGCTAAAATCCAAGAAGCAGCTGCCATCTGGCATCAAATCAAGGTCCATTGAAGTTTGCCTTTTGTCAACATTTCAGATTGCACATCTTTTAACCACACAAGGTTACAGTTGTGATTTGTTCGAAGTGAAAATGTGCCAGATATATTGATTCTCAAACTGTTGTGTGCACAAAGTATTATCTCTTTCAAGTCAGGCATCAGGACATGTCTGCATATTTCAACTCACATCACTGCTTTGCTCTCCAGGAGGAGGAGAGGAAGAAGAAGGAGGAAGAAGAGAGAGCCAAGAAGGAGCAGGAGGCGGCCAAGGAGAAGGAACGGCTGGCCAGCGACCGCATCCCGGAGGAGCCCCCCTTGGACAAGAGCCTCTTGGATGAGTTTGTCAATAACATGCTACCGGGCTGCTTCAAGCTGCTGGACGAGCTACCGGATACCGTTTACAGGTAGGAAACGAGTCACGGCATCCGTTCAGTGGGTCTGCGATCATGTAGGAATCTCAAAGGGGGGAGTCGGGTTGGCTGAGTGGTCTGGGGAGTCGGGTTGGCTGAGTGGTCTGGGGAGTCGGGTTGGCTGAGTGGTTTGGGGAGACGGGTTGGCTCAGTGGTTTGGGGAGTCGGGTTGGCTCAGTGGTCTGGGGAGTCGGGTTGGCTCAGTGGTCTGGAGATTTGGGTTGGCTCAGTGGTTTGGGGAGTCGGGTTGGCTCAGTGGTTTGGGGAGTCGGGTTGGCTCAGTGGTCTGGAGATTTGGGCTGGCTCAGTGGTTTGGGGAGTCGGGTTGGCTCAGTGGTTTGGGGAGTCGGGTTGGCTCAGTGGTCTGGAGATTTGGGATGGCTCAGTGGTTTGTGGAGTCGGGTTGGCTCAGTGGTTTGGGGATGTGGGTTGGCTCAGTGGTCTGGGGAGTCAGGTTGGCTCAGTGGTTTGGGGATTGGGTTGGCTCAGTGGTCTGGGGAGTCGGGTTGGCTCAGTGGTTTGGGGATTGGGTTGGCTCAGTGGTCTGGAGAGTCGGGTTGGCTCAGTGGTTTGGGGATTGGGTTGGCTCAGTGGTCTGGGGATTGGGTTGGCTCAGTGGTCTGGGGAGTCGGGTTGGCTCAGTGGTTTTGGGGATTGCGTTGGCTCAGTGGTCTGGGGATTGGGTTGGCTCAGTGGTCTGGGGATTGGGTTGGCTCAGGAACGGAAGGAACGACCATTTTTCTCTTGATTATGCCCACAATTTCCTCCCTATTTTGAAATAATGCAGTCAAGTAAACGTTGACATGTTTTCTATCCTTTCTAGAATATGTGACTTGTTGGTAGTGGCCAACAATCGCGATGGCGAGCCATGGAGAAAGCGCATGCTCAAGTCCCTGGTCATTGAGGTAAGAGTGACGATGGTATCATTTTGTAATTTGTACGAATAAATGCTCAACAATCACCAGAAACCTGTCAGAACGAAGACTATTGTGACCCCAGCACATCAGAATGAGGAATAAGCCACAAATTGATGCTCCACAAAAATTTGATCTGACCTTTTTACATGAAATGTGTTGGTGGCAATCATCTATGATAACTACACTCTTAAAAGCACAAAGACCTAAAAAAATCAATTTGGTAAGATTTTCACTTGTGGTCATTTTTACCTGCTGATTATACACAAAGCAAGCTCAGGCACTTCTGACTGCGATATAGGATCACTTTTTTATCTCTTGTCAGATGGTGCTATGGATGGCTTAATTGTTCCATCAAAAGTAGGGACTTGACCTCTGACCTAATGAGTGCACTGTAGATTTGTCCTGTCAGATTGCAGAGAATAGCAGGTTACCCATGGAAACTTTGTGCCCGGCCACTGGGGACACAACTTTTGACCCCTGAATTAGCATACTGCTGATTTATCCAATCAGATTGCAGAGAACAGCAAGTTGCTCCTGGAGACGGCGTGTCCGGCTCCCCAGCACCTCTTTGGCATGGGCTCATCCGTGGATGGAGCTTGGGCCACTGACCGTGCCACTAAACTGGCCACCAGTCCGCCAGCAGCTAAACTGGCACCCAGGCTACACTTGCTCTGCCTTCTCTTCGAGGTACAGTTGGTTTCAGAGGCTGTGGTTTTTGTTGTGAGCCGTCCGTGACCTGTCACCCCAAAATGAGCTCAGGGTTGGATATTGTCATTTTGCAGTACAGTGCGGCAAGGCCGAATTTTGAAATGAACTGTTCAGTTTTTTCCAGGTGAACCTCGATCAAAATACTTGTTGAATTTCCATGTCCAAGTGATAGAGAATGAGGGAATTCACCCTTACACATAATGAGTTTGGAGGGTTCAGAGGATTTTTGACTCGCTTCACATCGACCTTTTTACTCCTTGGAAGTTTGAAGAAAGACCGTTGGGTTTGTTGACATTGGTTGGGCTGTGAAAATTTTAGAAACTGTTTGAGATTTAAGGTTTATACGAGACTTTGGCATTGACCATACACCCCGGTTGTTGTCTGATCAGTATTTGGTGGGTGTGGTTCAATGCAGGAAATGAAGGGTGTATCAGCTCAAGCCGTGGACGAGTCTGGCGTTCTCCGGGTCCTCGTTTCGCTTCTCGAGGAGTCACAGAAGTGCATGTGCAGCGTCAAGGAATGTGCAACACCAAAGTGAGTTTGAGTTTATTGTGTTACTCCGAAGGCAAGCTGACGTCATGCCATTTTGCTTGAATCTTTCGACTGGATTTCAAGTCTGATTGTTCACATTTCAGATGGAAGGCAATTCAGTTTCAGTGAATCCTTGATTGTCTATTGAAATTTAGATCTTCGGATGAGTATCTTTTGAAAGTGAATTGTTTTGTCATATCAAGTTGCATATTTGTGTTATCACTTGATCTTTTACAGGTGGTTAGGCCCCCTGTTGTTACTGATCGACCAGTTTGAGAAGGCTGCTGTAACTGCACGCAGGAAACTAGCTCAAAAAGTAAGTTGGTACCGGTGTTGTAGTCGAAAAACAGAAGTTTCGTTTTTTTCATTTTTTGTTATTGTGGATGGCTTGGAATGGATTACTACTTCAAAGTAACCCAAGTTGGCCCATATTCAGTAAAGGGCGTATTTGAGGGATGGCCCTTTGTTGACCACTGATCAATTTTTCCTGGTAACCTGTGCACAAAATACATCATGGGCACCAAGCGAAATCGGCCAACGGTTGTTTGAACTCACCCAAAGATACCAGAGTTGTAGATTTTTTGTTTAACTTCAAGACTATCTCCAATATAACCTTTTGATCGCTCTGTTCCTCGCCAAAAGGGTGCCACCCACATCTGGAAGTGGTTTGATGACTCGACTGGCCGCTGGTGCACCTACAGCAGCGCCAATAACAAGACGATAGACGACGCCTACTGGGCGGGGAAACCCATCGTCCGCTTCACGGCAGCGAGGAGGAGATACATGGTACACTTCAGCACCATGGTCCAGGTACGTTACGACGGAATGAAGCAATTTTGGCCGGATCCCACAAACAAGTAACACAGAACTTCGTGTTTATGCATCACACAGTTTGGCAACTTGGTGAAAATTATGTGGGTACACATGTCGGACGATTCCCTTGGATATGTATTGTAAGATTCTTTTAAAGGTCTTGACTCCTTGCCTCAGGCAAGGTCCAACTTGATCGTTTTCTTAACGCAAAGAACCTTGTCAGAGTCCCACCTTTAGTTGTTGTTTCTGACTCTTAAATCAGTTACTGTCTTCTGGGATTGTTTTTCTCACTTAAGTTAATAGCAGCACATTAGTTGATAAGAAAGAAAGTAATCATTAATTGGTGGTCCGCAAGCCTGCTACAGATGAGTTATTTTCATCTCCAAACTCCTCCCCCCTGTCATCTCCCCTGCAGCTGAACGAGGAGACTTTTAACCGACGGCCCGTCATGCAGACGCTGCCCAGCAAAGAGCAGGCCAAGGACACCGACAGAGACGGCAAGGAGGACAAGCGACGAGACTCGGCCAAGAAACTCAAGACCAGTCGACCCACAGAAGGTAGGCTTGAGGGACAGGGTTGCTCCAGACTTGAACAGTTCCTGCTCTGTGTCTTGAATAGGCAGTATTTCCAACCTGATCACATTGTGAACAAGCTGTCTGAACTTGGCTTTTTTGACAGTGGCTATGGCCATGCACCATGTCATGCTAGTGGTAGGAACTGCAGCCGTAGCCACAAAATACTCAATTTGGCTTCCACTCCTTGAATGGGTAGATATTCTCATTTGATAACACCTGGTGTTCCATATGTTCTGACTTCTACGAGATGCCCTTCTCACAGGATTTTCAGTCTCATGTTGTGGAAATATCCCAAGGGGACTTGCATGGGTTTGTAATGTTTCCTTTGAAAAGTTTCATTTCTGTATCTGAAAGATTTAATCAAGGTGAGATCTGATCTGGTTTTGCTCACAAATATCAAAACTTGTTAATTTGCAACCACCACCACCACATGCTATATCCTGTCATTTGTAAGGCAGATTAAGAGAACTGATCATTTCTTCTGCTGGACTGGGTTCAAACTTGATATTTCTGCTATCATCACCGTCACGACCGCATCTTGCCAAACTTGACAATAAGATGATGACGATGATTATAGAGCGCACAGATCCACCAAGGTGCTCAAGGCGCTAGTAGAAGGAAACTAATTAAATGCCTCATTGAAGAGATGAGTCTTCAGATCCTTCTTAAAGTGCAGGCGAATTGTGCCAAAGACGAGGTGCGGCACATGAAAAGAGCGATCCCCCCATGAGTGAAATGACCTGGGTTCTCTAAGAAGATTCATATTACTGGATTGAAGTCTACGATGGGATTGTATGGTTATAATATCAAAGTAAGATTGGCATTTCTCACAGAGGTACATTTCAGGTAGTATTTTCGTGTTGCCAAGAGAATCCCAAGACAACTGTGTAGGATGTAAATTCAGTATGTACATGGAACCTCAATTGAAGAGACCGCTTACTTGTGCACCTGCAGTGTGCTAGTAATCACTGGCCAATACGTGTGGCTTTGCAGGGGTTGGTTCTGCGTCCGTCAGCACCGAGGACAAACCAGCCACCGCCAGGGAGCCGGAGGTCGTCGCCATCCAGGGCTTGGACATGGACCACATCATCACCATCATCAGGTGAGGGCTTGGGGAACTTTCCTGAGGATATTTGCTTTTCATTGGATGTTATTTGGTAAGTGTTGAGGTCTCGGCTCAGTGCTGTGAGAAAAGAAACCATGAGCTTGCTCAACTGGGACTTGAAGCCACAGTTTGTCCCTACTTATTGACCATTCACTGTCTCTCTGACACAGCGTCAGAGACTAGGGTATTTCTCATTCCTGTGACCCAGGATTGACTCGGTGCGCGTTTGCTACATATTTAAACTAATATAGGAAATGCAGATGTAGATATTTTTTAAAGTAAGAGGGACACCAGCATTTGAGTTTGTAATGATCAACCTGTCTTCTCCAATGCAAGTCCTTGCTTGGAATATTCTTGTAAATCAGTGGCATGTTCTTTTGTGATAAATACGGCCAAATTGATGTCATTGTTTATATCATTGTGAGTGCATATATCAAGCTGCCTCATTGTTTAGAGGACAGTCTGGTTCTCTGTGTTACCCGCTCGCAGCCAGGCACAAGAGAAGACATATTTTGACATGTCAGCGACAGTCATTTTTTTTTGGGAACTCACCACACGTAATCACAGGATCACTTGCATTTGGCGTAGGACATGCTGAGCACTGCGAGTCCAGGAGGAATGAATGTACGGTCATTGTGGGTGTGTCGGGCGTGTACACAAGCCCAGTTGGAAACTTCCCGCCAGGTGACCTCTTCTTTGCTTTGAGGGCACACTTCAACTCGGTTGAGTAGATCTTCATTTTTGTTAAAAAAGAAGCTGTGTTCCTTTTCAGATCATGCGTTGGCCTGATCAGCCTCCCCGTGGAGCCGGACACACTTCACGCCGTCATGCGCGTCTGCCTGCGCTTCACGCGCAACCACCAGGTGGCGCTGCTCTTTGCCGAGCTGGGCGGGCCCCGCATGCTGCTGTCGCTCAAGACATCGTCTTCATTTAACGGCTTCTCCTACCTTGCCACCATTCTCATCCGCCACGTGTTTGAGGAGAGAGCCGTGCTTCGCCATGCCATGGACAAAGTAAGTAAACGATTATCACACTTTTCACTACTTTTATCAGCCAAGGAGTAGATTTTCCCATTGAACTGGTTCGGCATTCGAACAGCGCATGCCCAAAATGAAATGCATCTGAGGTCATTCGGGAACAGCAGAAGATGCAAGGAAGGTCTACCCTGTTAGCACAGCCGTACATGGACTCACACGCATGCCTTTTTATCTAATGACTTTGCCCATCTTTAAAATACTGAACTTGCTCTTCCTGACCCAATGCCACAAAGTGAGTCTTACGGCCACATTAATCATAAAATTTGCTGTGGTTTGCATCCAGCAGGGTAAACATTTTGTGTTGATGTAGTCACTCGGTGTAACATACGGATTAAAGTGGACGTTCCTTGGGTGAAAAAAGTTGAGATTCATGTGACTTCCATTGCGACTTGACTTGATACTCATTTGGCTACGTCTCGATTCGTGTTATGAAATCTTCAGATGATCTTGTGCTTCATAAGTACTTTCGCTAGTTACCACGAGAGCCTTTGCTATCACGGCTAATAGCGAGCGATTAGCAGTGTAGGAATATTTTTGTCAGAAATCATTATGTAGTACTCGTTGCTTGATGGTTGACTGGATTACCCATAGAAGCTTGTGATTCCGTGTGTAAGACTTGACTGTAATACTGGTGGAGATGAGAATGACAAGCTGTCACTGCCATGCCATGGACAAGCTGTCACTGTGACTCCTCCATTTCATTTGTGTATACTCGTGCAGTTGATGACGAGCATCGGCAACCGTGGCATCGGCTGTCCTGTCTGTGGTGTGCTGCAGGGCAGCATCGGGTCCAGGGAGCTCCACTACGTCCTGAGGAAGCTGGGCCCGCTGGCCTGCCGGGACGAGGGGGTGTTTGACGAGACGGCCCGGTCCATCCTGAGGATCGCCCTGCCAGTGCCCAAGCGAGGTGAGGGAGCCGTCAATTTTAAAACTGATCCTGTGTCTGCCGTGGCTTCAACCAGAATGCTGAGTGATAGAATGCCATTTTAATTTCTGATTACAGCGTAGGCAAACAGGATATGCCTTTATGGTGCTGGGTATGTCATTCGTAGAATCCTTCAAAAGGCTCGCTGTTTTGGCTGATGTTGCAATTTGATTGTCTCATTTTTAAAGCTAGGTCAGTGGGCCAGTCACATGGTGCGTTTCGGTTTTAGTAGTGAAGATGAAAATGAATTTTAAGTGTCTGTGTAATTAACCCTTCCAAACACCAGGGGTGGTGGAATCTGTCCAACCTTGACATTTGCTCCCATATCGTTGCATGATTTTCGCATGCTGAGTTTTCATATACTGTTTTCAGTAATATCTCGTAGTCATTTTGTCACCACGCTTTTGAAAATCAGACATGCAGTTCTCACACAGCACCCATTTTCTGAGACAGGTCAGCCGACAGTGTACATGTATACTATTTCCAATGATGCACTGAATGCACGAGGGCCAACGTGCATGAGACCACGAACGTCAAATGACTGTAGAAACAAAACCATATATTGGATTGAGTTGAAAGTCACTAGTTGCACTGATAATGACTTTCATCATTTGTGCCAAGTTTCAAAGAGGTTGCTCATGAGAGCCGAGTTCTGGGGGCAAGCAAAATCTGAAAAAGCCCCGTTCCTTTAGGGTTAACCGTGGGATTTCTACCTCTTACTCACGTACAGATCCGGCACTGTTTTCAAATGGTATCTTTTCATTTCTGCCAAGGTGATGAGGATGAGTCTCGCTACACTGGCCCCAATGCACTCCAGCTGCTTAAGGCTCTACCCATGAAACCCTACACTCATCCAGCTATGACTGACCTGATGAAGCAGGTGCTGTGTGACCTGCTGAACGCCTTGACCGCCCCGAGCGAACCCTCCCCTCCACCGACGGCAGCAGCAACAGAAGGTATCTCAGTCATTTGAAGTGCTCGCTGCTGAGCTTTCTGGTGCAAATTGTGAACGTGGGCGATAGTTCATGGTGTTGTGCGGAAATCCTCTTTAAGTGTGTTTTACTTTATCCTTCCAGCTTCGAGCCAAGGCGGCACCAATGACAAGAAGGCCTCCTCTGCCGCGGCTGCTACAGTCAACCCGCCGGCGGAGATCGGCCTGGGGCTACGGGAGATCGGTGACGAGCTCCTGCAGTTCTACAGCGGTGGGCGGAATCTCCAGGGCAACCGCATCACCACACAGCGCCTGGACAGTGGCACGGACGCGGCCAATGCAGACGAGGAGGTGAGATGCCAAGTAGACCTAACGGTTCTAATTGTTTGCCCTTGGAACCTTAAGATTTTTCCTGTCCTCAGTGTTAAGCACCTCTACGTTATAGTCCGTGGAAGAGTATGAGTCACAATGCCTCCTCTGTGGTACAGTAAAAGAGACTGTATTCATCCCTTCTCATTTCAGCCTAACTGTAACTTCAAGACACGGCCTTGATTTCTCTTGTGAATAATGAATTACTGAGTCACGTGGACCACGTGTCAAATCTTTGCTTTGTCTTCAGCGTCAGTTTCTCTGATTTTAGGAGATTCTCCCCCCCTGCAATTTTGTGTCCATTTTCGATGACATAGCATCAAATCGCATGTATCAGGGCTCAGCATTTAGAACGTGAAATGCACATATTGTCAGGAATGGCCCTTTGGAAGGATTGACATCTAAGGTCCAGGGGTGTGATATCCAAAGGGTGTTTCTGGATTTCAGGATTTTTGACATCAAAATTCTGCTTTTCAGAGGCTCAACTGTTCAAGTTTTGCTAACTTTGTTTCGCACTGTGTCCAGAAAGCTGGTGGAAGATTCCCATAATCATAGCCATGAAGCGAGAGACCTCATGCCATGTTGGCTATTAATAACCTTAACGTCACAGCGTTATATTGTTGTCATTGTAACAATTCCTCTGCGTGAAGAGTCCTCTTCATTCCCAATCTCTCTCCACAGGTTTGCCATATGTGACCGATCTTCCTCCAACCCCGTGCACATCTTCCTTTTACAAAGCCACCCTCTCCTTTTGTTTTTTGTCTCCAGCAAGCCGAATCGGCTCCTGCCAGCTCTTCCAAGGCAGACCCCACAGGCAAGAAGTTGACCAAGCCCCCCGGCAAGGAAGACCCCTCCAAGACCAAGCCCCTCCTGCCCAAGTCGGCCATCCTGAGAGTCCTGGCCGAGCTAGTCCGCTCCTACGTGGGCTTTGCCCTGGCCATTGCCCAGTATAACACGGGGAGCCAGACGCCACTAGTGAAGGAGGTAGGCGTCACATAGCACCCCCGAGGGGTGGAGGGATTTAGATCATTAGATTATGGTCAGAACAGAGCAAGGAGGTTAAATCTTTCATTTGATGGCCGTGCGAACGATGAGGCTGTGGTGGGAACTGTTGTACATAAGCAAACCCCATGAGCACTGACTTGAGAGAGTTACTTGGACGGTGTTGTATGATGTTTTTACTGTAGTCTTGTATTTTGTAACACTCTGTGATGTTGTCGGGGAACACTATTCGATACCCAAACAGGCTGCATTCAGCTGCATTCATGAGGTTCATGTTCAGCATTGGGAATGCCTCCAAAGACTTCCCAGAAGTTGTGCTTACGTACAAAACAAGTGGGGGGATGAGATGTGCTTATGTCTGCCAGCGTAGACTTGGGAATGCTCTACAGTTGACCTTGTCAGCCATCTCTTTGTGAACGGTTTGCCAGATCTTGTTTACATATCCTTAAGGGCGAAGTGTTTCCTGTCTGCCAGCGTAGACTTGGGAATGCTCTACAGTTGACCTTGTCAGCCATCTCTTTGTGAACGGTTTGCCAGATCTTGTTTACATATCCTTAAGGGCGAAATGTTTCCTGTCTGCCAGCGTAGACTTGGGAATGCTCTACAGTTGACCTTGTCAGCCATCTCTTTGTGAACGGTTTGCCAGATCTTGTTTACATATCCTTAAGGGCGAAATGTTTCCTGTCTGCCAGCGTAGACTTGGGAATGCTCTACAGTTGACCTTGTCAGCCATCTCTTTGTGAACGGTTTGCCAGATCTTGTTTACATATCCTTAAGGGCGAAATGTTTCCTGTCTGCCAGCGTAGACTTGGGAATGCTCTACAGTTGACCTTGTCAGCCATCTCTTTGTGAACGGTTTGCCAGATCTTGTTTACATATCCTTAAGGGCGAAATGTTTCCTGCTTGCAATTGTTTCCTGATGCCATGTCATGAGATGACTTTTCTTTCTTTCTTTTTTTTTTTCTTCACCCTTCAGCACGGGGCAGTCCTGGCCTACATCCTGGACCACCTGCTGCCCCAGTGCCAGACGGCCGGGGACAAGGACTGCCCGGCCCTGGCCCAGGTGCTGTTGGCCAGCATCGCCTCCAGCAACCACAGCCCCGAGGCACAGTCCATCCTGGTGACGGAGACCAAGGCCGCCCTGGCCCGGGCCCTGGCCCTGCCGGAGAGCTCGGAGAAGCATGTCCGTGTCCAGTCGCTCACGTGTAAGTCAGTGACTTCTCATAGATTTTTCTGGATTTCAGGATTTTTGTTCCCAAATTCTGGGTTTGTTGTTAAAGAAGTTTAATCATTCAGGTTTTGCTGTGTTCTTGCGCTTGGTACAAGAAAAAGAACACCTGTAAAAATCAGATGATATAACCAGTTGGGACAAAAGTCATCCTTTAGTTTTTAAAAAGCCCCCAAAAGTCTTATAAGTTTATCGTCGGTCTTTGCGATCCCTCAGTTGGATGTTTGATGGATTGTTTCCATATCCTTAAATCTTACCACTGGTGAATTCATGCTTGCTGAGTTCCTAGACTGAACCTTAACCCCTTCCAAATACTTCAGAATCCTCCTGATCGGTTTTCATTTTGAATACTTTTTTTGTTTGAAGTATCCAATACTTAGTGTGTCATTGCTGGAAAACGTAGGCCCTGGCTTGCAGTTTGGCTCAGTGCAGCCTTGGCACGATGCAGTTTCAATTTGACCTTCCACTTGTGCTCAATCCAACAAAATCCAACAGCTGTCGGTCTTTCTAATGCATTTGGCGGGAGCAGGTGTAAGTGTGTGACTCTGAAGAAGTTGAAGGTGCTGTCTTAATCCGGATTAAACACTAGTGCTCGAGGGCGGTATCCGAAAATAATAGGACACTGTTCTGTTCATGACCCCAGTGGTGACAAGCTTCGTCTGTTCCTCTCGCAGTGCTGATCAGCGTCATGATCGAGGCTTGCCCGCCCCCGGGCTCGGCCCAGCAGCAGCAGCAAGGAGGGGGCTACGGCAGCAAGCACCACCCAAGTGCCATGAACAACATGATTCGCCTGCTGCTGCGCAAGGGGCTGGCGGTGGACCTTGCCCGCGTCCCCCACAGCCTGGATCTGTCCAGCCCCAACATGGCTGCCACCGTCAACTCGGCGCTTAAGCCCCTGGAGACGCTGTCACGTGTGGTCAACCAGCCCAGCCCTGGGGTGGGCACCGGCCTGGGGAAGGCGGTCCTCAAGCCGCGGGCTGGAATCGGGCGCAGTTCGGCTCTGGAGGATGTCGGGCACTCCCGCAGTGTCACCGGTAAGTCACTCTAGAGAGATGGAAAAATCAAGGCGTGTCTGGCTTAAAGATTCCTGACCAAGGGAACAAACTACGAGTAGAGGTGTGGCTTTGCCCACTGAAAAGTCACCCAATGCCTGGTTCTTCAGACGTGTAATCTTTTGTTAGCCCTGAACTATCTCACAATAGAGGGGTTTTACCATTGCAGGCAACTTGTACACTGTCAATCAAATCAATGGAACCAATAGCCCAAGACAGAGCAGAGGCAATTAAAGACCTTGATCAGGATGCTGCCATGTTTGTCTTGTTTCCTGTAGACCCACTGGCAATAGTAATACTTTTGATGAAAGGGCACAGACTATCTTTCTTTTTATCTAGCCTCAGTTTGGTTGCATTGCTTTCAATGATAGAAAAGCATAATGGCTAAAGGCCGGCGACCATTTAGACCCGGTTTGAAAAGGGCCCCCCGGTAGCCTCCCCTGTATAATGCCTGCCCGGTATTCAGGCTACTCCAGGCCAGTATCAGGCCTGTCTGCACGTCGGCATTTCAAAGTCCTTGACGGAAGGCTTCCCCAACCATGCTTCCACAGATGAATAGGGGTCTAAGCAGATTAGTGTAAACATTGTATAGCGCTGAAGGATTGAAAACCACAAGCAGGTTCCTTCTGGGATAGATTACATGTACCAGTACTTGCAAACAATAGACCCCAGGATGGAGAAGTTCGAGATCAACAACCAGTCCAGAATCCCAGGCCGATAGCCAGGCCGGTATGAAAGGGGTTTTTGCAACAGGGCGAGCTTACCGGGAGGCCCTTTTTAAACCGGGTCTAAATGGTCGCCGGCCCTAACCTGTGACAGAGGTCTGTTGGAGAGCCTGTTGGTCAAAGCAAAGGATTATAAAAAGCCCAGAAGTGGCCCAGTCACTGGTTCCAGTCTGCTCCCTAAATTTGTGAAAGACCTCCTGTACAGCTATAGTAGTAACATAGTTTAACAAATTATGGATGTTCATTCGTGCACCTTCCCTTACACCTGTTTCCTTGCTCCATGGGCTGTTCTGAGAAGGCCAGCCTTCGAATCGTGTGTCTAGGTCAGGGTATTCACCAGTTCGCAACTACGTGAGCATATGCTGGCGACGTACAGAGCCATAGCTCTGGAAGCCCGTTCGTTACAGGGTCTAAGTTTCCTTTTTTGTGAACTCCAACATCTGAGTTGAGTTTTCCTTTGGTGATGTTTTCGTTAACACTGACAAATGTGAGCGACTGACGCTGGCAAGCGTCTGTTTAGTGTTGGCTGACAGTAGCTTTTTTTTTTGTTAACCCAAACAACATATTCCTTCCCGTCGCTCTGATGTCCTCCCAGGTGACTACAACAAAGTGTGATCTTAGAGTCATTACATGCCTACCTACTTATCACGGACAGCACAGCAGATAAAGAAATGGATATACCTGTAAAGCGGTGGCCCTACCCCAAAGTTGTGAAACTTACCTGTCGAGAAAACAATATGAAAATTTCCAACCAAACTTTGAAGGCATTTAGTTTTACGGTTAGGCAGGACTTTGGAATAATAATATAAATGTTAACCCCCATTTCTTCTGAGTAGTCTGCTGAGGGCACCCTTGTACGCAGGCGTCCGTCTGTGTACATGTCGTAGATACACTGTAGATAAGATGGACGGTTATTCTGAGCTATTTCCCTCTGTGGTGCGATGCACTGACTTTGAAATATGTATGCCTGCACGGTTTACACCACACAGGCAACTCACTGCAAAGTGGGAACAGTCTGGCCGCAATGGGCGAGCTGCGAGGTGGGGTCTCCCGTGGGAACACAGGTGGGTCCGTGCCAAGACCAACACCCGCCTGCTTTGCCTGTCTGCCCGAGTGCTTGTCTGCATGCTTGTCACTGTGTTTGCTGCCCCGGACTCTTTCCTTTATTGCACGGTCACTAGCATTCTCCCCCCGCCCTTCCCTTCTTTGGTTTGACTCTTTGTAAGTGTGGGCATTTTGGAAAGAGGAGGAAATCTGTTCCGTGTGATGCATGCAGAAAATTGCATTCCAGTATTTTATGATAAAAACTCCTGTGTCCTTTTTACGGTTTGTTGTAATTTTTCAGTCTGAAATCAGCTACTTCGATGCCAACTTCGTAAAATTTGTACTCCCTTGGCATGTACCGCATGTATGGATTGTTGCTATCACAGGTGCATGTCAAGACAGTTCTCATTGGGGTACTTCCTGAAATGTGACTGACCCGACAAAATGGACCTTGAGGGCAGTTTGAAGTCTTTGGGCCAATTTCATAGTGCTGCTTATAGCAAAAGATTTGTTTAAGTGGGAAGAAACCTTGCTTGACAAATCTAGTTACCAGCCAAAACTTCTTGTGATATACATGTAGGTTATTATATAAATTAGAGGTCCAACTTGGGGGACATTTTGGTGTTCTGTTACGGGTGAAATCATTCAGCTTTTCTGGATGGAACTAATATTAGTACTGTTCACATTCTGTAGATCAAACAGGATTACATTGTTTATGACTTGTACAATATACCGTTCAATGTGCACAATGTTGGATAATGTTGTTACAATTTTACACAAAGAAAAGTGGAATGGCTTCACATGTAACAGGACACCAAAATGTCCCCAAGTTGGACCCCTATTTTATAGAATCACCCATGTATATTGTTTTGGAATGCTATTGTCTTTTGGTTAGCCTGACAATCACACAGAGTTTGAGCTGGTAATCTTTGTTTTTTAAGCAAGGTTTTTTCGTGCTTCAGCAAATTCTGTGCTTAAGCAGCTCTCTGAAATTAGCCCCTTGTTTTAGTTTCTGTTTGAAAGAGTGAACAAGTTCTTTGGTTAGATGTGCCGCTCGGTTAGTATCCTGATGAAAATGGACATTGTGTGAGGGAAAAAGTGCTAGATTACTGTTAATTTACATTGCGCAAGACTCTTCAAAACCTGCAACCCCAAAGTGGCTTTGATGTCCCGTAGCTCACATCGTTATAAAGTTGAGTCACAAATTGGGGCTGTGGTCAATCGTCGTACTGTGTATCTGTGGTGTTAGTTCTGCAGGTACTTATGCTTTATATCTTTGCCGCTGACCTAATGCTACTGCTCCGTACACTTATTGTGTATGTGCAGTTTAAATCTTGTGTCTGTATGTCTGATTCGTATCAGTTGTTCACAGATAGTTGACAATGATTTGCATTGTGTCTTAGTGTCATTTTTAGGTCTAGTGGAGAATTGCATGTGATTGAATGGACGTTTCAGATGTGCAGTCTAGGTTCCAGTCTTATGGCTTTGCTTTACAGATGGCATTGTATAACCAGTCTTTGTGAGTCTAAACTTAGCAGAGAACCAGTTACGAGTGGTATATTATGTATGGCATTTTGGGCTGATATTGGATAATCCTGTTCATGCTGTGTTCGTAAGTAAGACTTTCCTGCACATAGCAGTGCCTTGAAGTACACTTCAGATTTTGAGCGTAGCGTATGTCATGCTTTGTTGATCGTCTCTTTTGAGTTGCTTTGTCAGCAGTTGTCAGTGTATTACTCAAAAGAACTGTCTATAACTCTCCGCTTTATTTTATTTTTTGTGGGGGATGTGGGTTCATGAAAAAAAAAAGTCAAAAGTGTAGAAAAACCTGAAGATTTTTGCCACACATGGGAAAAGATTGTAAATTTAATAAAAAGAAAGAAAAGTGGGGTTGGATAATTCTCTTCTGTTCATTGCCTTCCAATTTTCCTTCTGGCATGTCCTGTCCAACGCAAGCCTTCCAGAATTCATCAAACTCTGCTGAGATTGTTCATGTATATGTACAGAGAATGAGCCATTGGTTTTCTGCATGGTGAATGAATTTGGGAGGACTCAGGTTTGTCCAATGAAAAGTGACTAGGAATGGATAAAAGGGAAGAATCCGTGGGTGAGCAGTTAGGCTTTTTGCCGGCCAGGTGATGCATTTCAGGGCTAAAAGTTTTGCTTCCTTCCTTGTTGACATTTGTCTTTGTTTGTTCCAATAACTACTTTCAGGACTTCTTAGCCAAAACCTTCAGGATGTCATCAACAACACTCCGACATCACAGGCCACTGCTGCCATGGAGGTAAGAGCTGGCCACCTTTTCCTTTTTTGTATTGAAATTTTTTTTCCATTCATCACCTCCACTCACCTTTCTACCACACCATAACACTGACAAACCACCGCCGGCCAGACAGAACACGAAATGTTGCATCTGCCGGATACCATTTGTTTAAATAAGATTGGCCCTTCATCTACATTAAAAACGGGAACACTATATGTTGTTGACAACCTTTCATGGCTTGCTTAGGCTGGATGTAAACCTGTGACCTCTCAACTGCCATGCATTTTTCTAGCCAGTTAACCTCTGAGCGCGCAGCAGTTGGCAAGCTTGACGCAACTGTTCTGTTATAAATACATGTCATTTCTTCTTATGGCTGGACACTGTGATATGTTCCTGGTGAAGAATTACTGGAGAGGTACAGTGTGCAGTGAACATTGTGGTTTCTGAGCTCTTTGATGTTGGGTGGTGGGCCTTGAGCATGTACTCAAGACCATAAATCATAACCTCCTGTGAACCACTGTTTAAGCACGAATACCTTAGTTCCTCAAGGTATTCATCTGTGAATCACCACCAAATTGACTCGACCTTGTTCTTGCGTTTTTGCTCCATCCAATCAGAGTCGCACAGAGCTCGACGACATCATGGACGAGCTGTTAGAGAGGGGTCGGGAGCCGACATCCATCTTGGGAGAGACCCTGATAGCGACTGGTCCCGAGAGGCTGGGGTCCTTGGGCTCTGGGTTCCTTGACCAAGCGGGTGAGGACGGAAATCACATTCACCTATCCCCTATGTCTAACTTACCCTCCTTCCTGTTATTCCATAGACTCTATGCTCTGGCTTTGTCAAGATTACACTCATATGGCCAGCTGTATTATATGCATCTGTGGGAAAGAGATTTAGCTGATGATTTCCACGGGTACATTCACTGCTCCGATGTGACTTCCTAAGCTGGAAAAATACAATATGGTAGTGTTACCACTGGGCACTTAAGCCCTACTCCTGTTGTATGCCTAAGAACAGCTGTGTCCTCGTATAGAGATTCAATGGGTTGTGCTCATTCCGTTGTAAATTAGCCATGCACTTGTCATATATGGGAGTCAGTAGGCTTACCATCACTACGTACTGTTCTTGCACAGCTGATCCCTGAAACATGTGTGAGGTTTTGCGTTATGTGGTTTGCATTGAATGCAGTCTTACAAGGTGTTCTTTGTTGTCTTGATATCGTTTCCGGAGTATTGCACGCATGAGTTAAAGATTAACCTTGAGAGTATGGACAGAAACAGAGTGAGAGAAGGCAGAAGTTGGGATAGGTTTACATTTGTTTGTCTCGTTCTCATAGGTGATGCCTCTCAAGATGAGATGGTGATCACCATGACGGACGAAGGCGAGGAGATGGACCACGCCATGGAGGATGCAGAGATGAATAATCACCATAGCAACGAAGAAGAAACGGCTGGTCAGTGCACATGAGCAGTGATAGCTTAGAATAGTGAAGTAACTTATTGTTATGGCAACTGAAAAAAGTTGTTACTTGGCACGCTCGAAGGCAATGTTGTTTTCTTCCACATACTTTAAGCCATATCCTTTTGTTTTTTAGACTTATAAATTTTGTTACCTCAGTAAAAATCCTTCAGTCAGCGTCTTTGAGTCACAATAACACCCAGTAAGTCCAGTCTGTAATGTTTTGGTGTCCTCGTTTCTTTTATTTTCAGACATTGACGGGGATGGGGACAGCGTCCATGACGGAGATTCAGCAGCCGAGAGTGATTCTGATGATGATAGTGAAGATCAAAGGGTAAGTACTTGCAATGTGGATTCATGCTGGGTAACGGGGCAAGTTTCAAAAGCCAATAAGAAATAGCCTCAGGCAAGGAAGGGAACTTGCTTGTAGAATTGATGAAATTAGAAGTGTTCACGCAAACAGTTTTAAGATCTACACAAGGCTGAGTTGCAGTGACCTCCGCTACAGTGCTGATTGTTGGAGGAAGTCAGAAGCAACCAGAAGGGATAGAGCTCCAATCTCACGGATATGGCTGTTATCCCTTCAAAATGACCTTCATGTTAGGCTTAAGTGGGATCTGTCCAGTATCCATGCCTGTTGGCAGCGGCTTGCTCTTATGTTAATGAGAACATTTTTCTTTGTCCTTGTACCCAAAGTTTCTTGAGTGCCACACTGCTCAGCTTTTTGTCCACTGTCCACAGGATGAATCAGAGTGTGACCTTGCGTCCTCGTGCGTAAAGTCACTTGACAGCGTTGCTGCTAAAAAGTGTCTTGTTTTGTCCCTAGGATGAAGAAGAGTGTGACCTTGCGTCCTTGTGCGTAAAGTCACTTGACAGCGTTGCTGCTAAAAAGTGTCTTGTTTTGTCCCTAGGATGAATCAGAGTGTGACCTTGCGTCCTCGTGCGTAAAGTCACTTGACAGCGTTGCTGCTAAAAAGTGTCTTGTTTTGTCCCTAGGATGAGGAAGAGTGTGACGAGGACTGCGTGGAATGCGAGGAAGAAGACGAAGAGGAGGAGGAGGAGGAAGAGGAGGAAGATGAAGAGGAACACGAAGGCTCGGACATGGACATGGAGTACGATTATTACGACGACCTGGAGGAATCCTACTTTGGCGTGGCAGATCGCGACGAGGACCTCTTCATACAACTCGAGGATGTGTTCCCGGGTACGGCTCTTTCCAGATCTTTTCCCTGTGTCGTCGTATATGGTCCCGGTTCCCTTTTGTAGACTAAGATTGATCCACTGTTTTTTTCGGTGTCTCGTTTCTATGCCTGATAAGTCCTTGCCAGCTCGCGGTCCCTTTTGACTGAGAAGAGTGCTGCTTTACCAAGTACTGTTGTATTAGAACATTTTTATATTGTATCCAACTGCTGTGATGAGCAGTCTTTTATGGCACCCCCATCACGGTCATTACAACATCGTTCCACTGTGTCACGATGGTAGCCCCGAATGTCACATACGTGGTCATGTGGGGCATTAGAATGCTCTTTCAGCTGGCTGTACATCAACATTGTCTCTGCTTTCGACGCAAAGGCGTCCCTCAATCTGTCACAGTTCTCTAGGGAAAGTTTTTGGGGCTACAAAAAAAACCCAACAATATTACACCAAATCTAAAGGCCTTAAGGCCACTTCAGACTTGGCTCGAGCTTGTGACGTCAGATCATATTATTCTTGTCGGGACTTCACAGGAGTTGAACACATTTTAAGCGAAGCGAATTATGCTGCAACTACTGGCCTTCAGTATGAGCTGGCCTTCACATGCTTATTTCCTCCTGGGCTGGGAGAAGCAATTATTGATAATGTGTCATACCCAAGGGTGCACACTCCACCATCCCACAGGCCAGACTTGAAACTGCAATCCCCTGAATGATGTCATAGATTTTGAGTTCAGGCACTGCAAGCCACTGTGCTGTACATGCCTCACCCCACTGTGGAGACATGTTGTGTCAAGTGCTGTGAGGGCCACAGTACTCCGTGCACTTCTTCCCTCAGCGTGAGCAATTGTGGTGACATCTTGTGTCCCATGGTTTAATGTGCCTAATGTTTGCCTTGTTGGCTGGTTTGCAGGTGAATCCTACCACCACGGATCAATACTAGGAGTGCCCGCGTCCATCCGCACGTACCAGCTGCCCGTAGCAGTCCATGATGATAATGCAAATGGTCAGCATCCATTCCAGCCATTATTTGGCCGTGCCTGGCCTTTTACAGGGTTTGATATATGCCAAGTCATGAAAGGAGGCTTGCTTTTCTCAGCAACTAGCAGTTACTGAAAAAAGATCGGAATACGAGACTGTTCTGCAGGGAGCTTTTACCTATTCCCAGATTGCGGTGCCATCCTTTACAACAGTCCATAAATGCTGTGCATTTCCAATTTGGGCATGCATTCCCACCTTGGTACATGTGTCCATACCCAGTTGCACACCTTATCAAGCGCAGTCTGGTCTTATGAGAACACAGACGGAAAGAGAAATTTACTCTATAAATTTTGACATTAGCTTTTTCCAAAGGTTAACTCATTTCATTTCAATCTTGAGCCCGAAGCACAAACAGCCAAGTCAAGACTGCCCTCTAAGCTTCATTTTGTCAAATGAATTCTTATCAAGCACTGAAGAAAACGGATTTCTTATATCCAGGGCTGCACCTTTAGTAGATCAGTAAGACTTCTGATAAAAGATGTCAGTTGTTAGCATTGGGTTATCGTTGCCTTGCAGGTCCCAGCATCCCGGCCGCACCAAGTGCCGTGACCACCCACCACCCTCTCCTCATCCGCCACGCCGATCACACCAACCTGACTCATGGCTTTGGCAGCAGCAGTGCGGCGGCTGCGGCGGGGGGTGCCCGCAGCCACCGTCCCAGGGGCCAGCGGGGTCACCGGCATGGCCAGAACCCCACCCAGACCGTCCACATCTACCACTCGGGCAACGCCCGGCCCCCAAGCGTGCCCACCATTCTCAGGTCAGTGGGGAGCCCAGAACTGCCAGCTTTCTACCAGATATTGGACATGGTTTAATATGGAAAAAGCTGTAAAGGCTGTGGTATGAGTGGATGCTGCTGAAAAGGTTGATATTTGCACTATTAATTTTTTTTTTTGGGGGGGGGATTTTCCAGTGTTTTTCCAGTGTTATTCAGCAGACTTTTGTGGTCAAACTGCACAAGACCAACATCAAAATCACCGGACACAGTCCGGTGGTCCAGTGCAAAGTTTTAACCCTGGGTAATGACCCCAGCTCCATTCAGGACCATATTTTCTGACAGCATGTATTCTCAGTGAGAAAAGCAAAGTCGTCAGAACGTTCCATCGCATTCCAGCTTGTCAGACGCTCCCGTTGGAAGTGTGCACGAACTCCAAAAAGTACCCCTATAAACACACCCCCCGCCCCCTTCCACTGTTTCTCTTCCCTGCAGGCTTCTCGGTCTGTCGTCGGCCGCCGACATCGTCCAGCTGACCTCGGGCGGCGCCAGCACCACCTCCTCCAGTAGCCAGACCCGCATCTACCTAGCCGACTCGGCCGACGACCCCATGATGCTGGGGGGCCGGGGAGGGGGCGGGGCCGGCGGCTACGAGGGCTTGTACGAGGACCTGTACCAGGACAACCTGAACGAGGGCTACCTGGCTGGCTCGGACCCGGTCTCCAGCGTGCCTACCACCTACCAGCGCTGGGACGAAGAGGCCAGGCTGCTAGATGGAGCCAGCATGCATGACTGTGTACAGGGTAAGGATCAATTTGCTGTGCCCTCAACGGACACCTCCTCTCAAACAAAAGGTCAAAATGTTAGTATATCTTAATGGCTTGGTTATTTGTTACCTGCCCGAGTTCACTTGGGCTACACTTTATGTGTATATGTTGCTTTGTCATTGCTTGGCCATGTTTGCTGAAGCTGGGAAAAAATTCGGCTGCTTTTGTTTTTCAAGAATTACAAAAAGATAAAGCACAGGATTCTCATACGTAAAGTTGTTCACAAGGAAATTCTTGCCTTGTTACATGAAGTTATTAAAATCCCTTACAACTCACAGTACTTGATTGTTGTCTAATTGCATTGCTACTTTGCAACTACTTTGCTGGATGTGTCTGGGATTTTTTCGTCTTTGCTCGATCACACCCTTGCAACAAGATAACACTCACCTGGTTTTGCTTTTGTTTCCCCCCCCCAATTTTTTGACTAATACCCCGGCCAGCCCTGAAACCAGACCTCATCGAGCTCCTGGAGAAGCACAGGGACGAGGAGCTCGCCGAGCGTCGGGAGAAGCGGCGCAAGCAGGCGGAGGAAGAGGCAGCCAAGAAGGCCCAGGAGGAGACAGAGCAGGCCCCCAAGAAGAGGGATGCCAAGAAGTTCCTGGAGGAGCTGTGCAAGGAGGAGGAGGACGAAGAGGAGGAGGCTGGAGACAAGACTGCGGCGGAGGGCGACAAGGAGAAAGAAGAGAAGATGGAGGTCAGTCACCCCAAACCAACACCTCACCAGTTGTTCATTATTGGGCGTCGGCCTTTTAAAGGATAATCGTAAATACCTCAGACGGTCTCCCTGTTCAACAACCTGCAGCTTGAACTTGTATTAACCACTTGCCGCCGGGTAAAATAGTCTCTTGAATCACAAGCTGCCGGGGAGTGCTTTATGATTTTGACTTTGACATTCGTATTCACCATACTTGTCACCATTGTCTGTTATGGAGTTACATAACGGCTTCTTTGTTTGCCTTCAGCCCCCAGGAATGACAAACAATGGGTGGGCTGGACTATGCGTTCGTCGGCCAGGCTGGCCAAGAGCGCTGTGGTCCTTCATGCCATTGTACTTAACAATACGATTACAGCCTACGGTGACTCATAGCAGTCATTCCTGTCCCCAACTTAGGCCACCCGGCTGTGTGAATTAGAAGAACGTGCCCGCATTCGGGGACACCTGGCCCTAAGTGGTTAACATTTGATAATGCCCGCTGAGATGTGATAAGGCCCGCTGTGTAAATCACGCGCTTGTATCTGGGTACGAGACAGTTTAATCGACTCTGATTGGTCAAGAGTCTGTGTGCACGCGGCTCGCCACATGCATGCCAAGTCCATATAAGGAGATTCTGTTGGACAACTTGCACAAGGAATATACTACAAAATGGACAGGGGTGTTCCAGAAAATGAAAGTAGAATTCTAGAAAAAATCGTTGGAAATCCATCATATATTGACTTACTAATGTTTCAGACCGGCCCAGCATATGTTTATTCCCTTAGTCAAATCCACTGACCATGATCATTTGCAGTAATCCTGGCGATGGCGATCAGCATCGTGACAACTATTGTGCATAGCCACAGCTCTGTGATGGTCGCTCTGTGCAAAACCCAACCCAGTGCTGCTTTCCATCATTAACCCTCCTTTGGTTTTACAGCACAAATATGCACAAGTGCCCACAGTCACTCTCTTGCATGTGTTTTCTATATGGAAGACAAACATGCACAGGTTCAGTGTGTACACAGTAGGTTGCCAGCACAAAATGACACAGGGTCTTTTGTGCAGTCCTCTTCACTGCATTTGGTTTACTGCACAATGATGCACATGAAACAGTGAAGCACAGTTATTGGACAGCACAAAAGTGCAATCTGATATTCCTGTGAGGGACTGTTGGTGCAGTGCACAACACGACACAGCTGTGCTTCTTTGAGGTGTTTACCAAGTGACCCACCAACTGACCCGTAGAAGGGTTAAAGGGGACCATCAGACATTTCCAGTCAAACATGAATGGGTTCTTTTATATTTGAACTGGTAAAGAGCGGATGACATACATTTTACTTGGGAGCATTTTGGGGCAACTTTCTAGCCCTCGTTAATAGTTATATGAAAACCACTTAGCACCCCTTTTCAGTCAAAGTGATTGAAAAATGCACCATTTTTTAACTTTCTTTTCCACATGTCACAAACCCACAGTTGGTCCCTGCAAAATTAAAGAAAAGGTCGTAGTCAGAAATTAGCACAAGATTTTTTTTTTTTTAGTCAGACAGCATCATACTTCAGGATGTTTTATATGAAAACAAAGTTCCAGTCTTCCTTGTGATTGAATGAAGAGCTGTAGAAATTCCAAGTTCCACTCAGACAAAAGTTGGGTCTTTTTGCTGTGTTCAATATACTAAAGTTTGAAATCATCAAGGTTCGTAACTCGTACGGGGGGTTGGAATACAGAAATAGCTGATTGGTTGGTTGTTCTGTCTTGTAGGTGACAGAGGGCGAGTCACAAAGTGAAGCAACAACCTCCAGCATGCCTGATGCCTCTGGCAGCCCAACACCGGCCGATCTGACAGGTAGGGCCTTTTTAAAACTTCTTCCAAATCTGGGGCTTCGTTGTCATGATCCTGAGTTTCAGAATCAATTCCAGACATTCACCAAATGGATATAAAGTAAACTCTGACTAAGTCGGCATTGCGTAATCCGTCATATCGTCCAAGTCCGCCATTTGACAAAAGTCCCGATCGTCTGTAATGCTTTTCCATTGAAAATTTCATTTCTAAGCTGTAGTTTGACATTTGTCATGGGGAGGGGGGGTACGGTGGGAAGTGTCTTAATGAAACCCTTGGATTCTTGTGTCTACTGTCTTGTAGCCGGCATCAACGAATTGGCTTCATCCATAGCGGCTGCAGCCGTGGGCCTGCGTACATCGTCACTGGTACCCGGCAGCCAGGCCGCGTCGCTGACCGCCTCCGGGGCACCCAGCTTGCTTTCCCCTGATTCCTCATCGTTTGTCTCCACAGCGACCACAATGGTTCCACCGATCAGTTCCATGGAGAGTCTCCCAGTCGTGCCCTTGGCTACCACAGACCGGTATGTGTGGCTGCTTCCCAGTCGTGGTTGCCACTATTATTACCTGGGCTCTTGGAGCTGGCTGGCTAATTTTCACGTCAACTAGAACTTGTTTAACCACTTTGATTCTGAGGGCATGTAAAGCGGAATTTATTTTCTCTTGACAGTTACACAGAGATGTGCTCTGAGTGAACCTGTTTGCTTAGCTCCAAAAGGGTTACTAAAGCATAGGGCTTTTCAGAATCTGTGTGGCTACTGTGTTTAACTAAGTTTCACTGAATGCCTGAGTTTGCTAAGTGGATTTTCTGCTTAACAGCTGAGGAAAATTTGCATAAACAGCTCAGTGCAGTTTGCTGGGTTGTCTTAGATATGCAACCCAGAGTAGCATTTATTTCCTCCCCAGAACGTGTGTCAGAAATGTCATTGGTATCAAATCAAAGCTTAGAATGCTGTCCTTTCAACATGTTCAAAGCTGAAGGCTTCATTTAAATCCGACGATGGGTTATGTGGATAATCTATTGGGTTGTATTTTTTATGGGATACCCCGTTGAGGTGAGAAACAAGTGTGTTTTTATTGCCTTATGTTGGCTGATGGAATAAAAGGACACTTTTGAGCTGGAAGATAATATATTTAGTAGAGTTACATATTTGGATATATTGACAGGTCAACTGGCGAGGTGGTGACTTGCTCCGTCCCCATCACCACCACTGACCCCCAGCTGGTCACGGTGGTGGCTTCTACTGCCACGCCCCCACTGTCGGTCATGTCCATGCCTTCCAGCCAAGACCCGTCCACCGCAGCGAGTGCCGGCATCAGCAGCAGCAGCAGCAGCAACAGCGGCATTGCCCAGGGTGCAGCGGTCGTGTCAACGTCATCGTCAAGCTTTGCCCGGGCCTCCACCATCCTGGCCTCAGAGCCCACGTTTGCCTCCCTGCTGGCCCAGGACTACCCCGTGCCGGGGGCCATCCCCAGCGTGCCAGCCACCACAGCAGGTAGGCGCTGCGAATTGCTTTCTTACCTTAGCACTTCCAAGGACTGACCAGTACCATTAATGAAGGTTGTTCTTATAAAATGGAAAATTCCAGAAAAATTGCCACCCAAATTTCTTGCATTAAAATCGTACTTGCATTAGAATAGTCACTGAAACTTACATTAAAATGTTAATCTGACATTGTTGACAATTTGAATGGTATAAAAGCAACTTCCATGCACCGTCCATTCTTTGAGAGTTTGTTCTTGTCTTGAAATGCTCCCAGTCTGTCTAATTTGTTTTGCCCGATAGAAAAGGAGCAAGGTATCCCCTCCACTCCCCCTGCCCAAGAGGAAAGGGGGAGAAGGCCAGTTCACTATGTCTATGTCTGAATCACATGGCTATGACTAGGTGTAACACACGTGTCTTTGAAAAGAGCCTGTAGCCAGTAGCCGCCATGTGTGACTGTTTCACTTCTAGCTGTAGTCGTAGCCGTAAGATTTGGAAACGGCCTGGATTCCAAGCTCTGCAGATTGAGGATATGATCACATTTAATACTTGCATCAGTTTAGGAAACCACAGTTTGCCTGTTGTTTTTTCAAGGTTCATCTGTTTCCAGTCAGCCTCCAGCCTCCTCTACCTCCACCCCGGCAGTCACGGAGCAAACCAGCAGTCAAGGGTCAGTCTTCTTGTTTTTTCCGCTGGACACCTGTTGCCTGTGTCCTGTTCATGACCGAGAACTCGGCCTGGCATGAGTTGCATAGTATTCCGATCTTGACGGGAATTGTTAGGATGAAGGGGCCAAAATGAAGTCCTGAAAACTCTCATCGGTTACCAGTCACTGTACTGCATTCATCCTGAACAGTGTCGGAGTCCTACATTTCCAACCATGATAGAAAGCTGCTTGTTTCACTGTATGGCCATCTTGCAGCCCCGGTTGGTTAAAAGGCAGAACAAAGGGCTGAAAGACTGTCAAGAAAGAAAATGACAGAACTCCAAATCAAAAGGATCAAGGGAAGAACCAGACCCTCATTGTAAACAATTTGTGGAATGGTTAAAGGCACACTTAATGGAGTTCATGCGAAATAGAGTATACGTTTGGCGGCACTGGGAAAACATTCAACTGTCTCTGATCGATGTTAATGAATTCTGCTTACCAACAAGAAGCAAGCAGCCTTGTTACTGCAGGTTTATTGTTACTTATTTGAAATCTCATAGTAATGTTTCTACCCCACTTTTTTTTAACAGCGCAGACACTCCACCCTCTGACCCGTCCGGGAGCAGCGACGCCCTTGGTGGTAAGTGTCTTATCTAAGTGTCACCTGCTCCCCCCTCCCATTTCAAGGAGAGACACTATTGCACTTGAAAAATCTCACACTCCTTTAGAAAAGTGTTATAGCTGGCCATATTTTTAAAGTGGGGCACAATTTAGTAATGGCGAACTGGGGAAGCAAAGCTACTGGAGTCTAGCAGGTCACTGCAGAGGGTCCAGGGACCTGCTTAAGGAGACCTTAGCTTGCTTTTTCTATGAGTTTTTCTTTCCAAATTAATAAGAGTTCAATTTTTAAAATTCTTCCAGGTAACAATATGAAATTTTCATAGTGACTGATGTTTTTTCTTGGATTTTTAAAGGATTTTTGTGCCGGTCTGTGGGCTATTTCAGATTAGTGCCGGATGGTAGAATTCTGAGGTGGAGATCCCAATCGGCGCCGACCGGCGTAGCTATAACACTGCTCTAGAACATGTTCTGTAATGACTCAAGACACAAGCAAATACAGTAGATCCATCCTGTGAACAGTTCCAGCCTGACTTGTTGGCAAGGATGTTTAGAAAACTCATGGCTCTTTTGGGGTCAACAAAGTATTGCTTCCAAGCTTTAGTGTACTGTTTCTATTTGGGTAGTGCTTGCCAATCGCCATGAAGTGGTGAAAGGTTTCAGCATTGCCTTGGTGCTGTGTTCTAATACATGAGTAGGCTAAGGTTACTTCATCACTACTTTATTGCGCCATCTGGAAATATATAAGTGCCGTGCAAGTTGCAATGTCAAAGTTTGCAATAAGTCATTGTAATTGTATGTGAAAGCCATTCAATATTCCTAGTCAGCTCATAACCTTTCACATGGAGGTTGTTCTGAAATAAAAAAGCAGTTGACATGTTCTGGAGAGAACTCGGTCTCAGCTATTGGGCATTGTAATGCACGTGCACGTGAAAATGTTTGCCGTAGGAAGGTGTTTTGTTTGCACGTTTCATATCTGATGCTTCCCTCCATCCCACAGATATCAAGCTACCCGAGGGAGTGGACCCGTCTTTCTTAGCCGCCCTCCCGGAGAGCATCCGGCAGGAGGTCCTGAGAGAGCACCTGGGCATCCGTCACTCCCAGCCTCCCGCCTCCTTTGCCTCTTCCTCTTCGGCGGGCGCTGGCACCTCTGGCAGCACCCTGACCGTGCCCACCAGCTCGAGCGCTGCTTCAGCAGCCGCTGCTGCGACGACAACGCTAGATCCTAACAGCTCCATCAGCCAGGTCAATCCGGAGTTCCTGGCAGCCTTGCCTCTACACATACAAGAGGAGGTCAGTTGTGTTTCTGTGAAACTGCTCTGTAGACTCCCAAAGTTGGCCCACACACGCTGAGGGTATTTGGGATGTTTCCTTTTGTTCTTGTGTTTAAAAAAAATTAGTTTGCGAAGTGGAGTTGTCCAATTGCTCTCATTTAAACCAGAATCACTTTCCTAGGTTAAACATTTTTTACCAGATGTAACTTAAAAAAACTTCAATTGCTGACTGAATATATTTTGCTAATTCATCCTTTTTGAGTAAATTCCAAAAGTTCCTATGAAACCAGAGACCAAGTTGAGATGGAGAATCACCCCTGGATGTACTGTGGTCTTATGGTTGAATCAGTCTACTCAATATTTGAGGGTAAAACTGGTCTCTGTCTTTGTTTCTCAAGGTCCTCGCCCAAGAGAGGGCGGAGCAGCAACGCCTGCTGGCCAGCCAGCAGTCGGCCACAGCCGCCGCTGCAGCTGCCTCGGAGCCCGTGGATCCGGCCGCCTTCATCCAGAACCTGCCCCCCGGCCTGCGCCAGACGGTGCTGGCCGACATGGACGACTCGGTGCTGGCCCTGCTGCCCCAGGAGCTGGCGGCCGAGGCCCAGGCCCTGCGCATCGATCGGGTGCTACGCCACCGCCAGCTGATGCAGGAGCGGCTGCTGAGGGAGACGGGTATGCTGGGTGCTATCCTCCAGAGTTCAGGTGCATTCGAGGGGATGGGGGTTCGGCCAAAGGGAAAGAATGCAAACTTGAAACGAGAGGGGGGGGTCAACTTGAGGTGTCCAGACCCACACAAATCCATGTTAACCATATGCTGCCGGGGAGCCCGGTTTCAGGCACATAGGCTTTGTACACGGAACCGGGGAGCCCGAAACCGAACAAAAGAGCTGGGTCTTGTAACAAAAGACCGTACTCGGAACAAAAGACTGAGCTGCTGGGAATTACCAACATTTTTTTCAGTTGTCAATAGCGAAGGAAATCTGTCCTTATTTTGAAAGATTATACCACTGTTTGCGGCATTCGGCATGAGTGGATTATTACCGGGGAGAAAAGCACTCCAGCGATGAGCGATACAATCCTGCTGCATGCTAATCTGGCCCCTATTGAAAAGATGCCAGTAGCGCACTGTGCCAGATTTGGGAACAAAAGAAAGTTACATAACACTGCACAATCTAGGCTCTTTTTACAAGGCAGCAGGCCTGGCTGAAATACTTGGGCGTCAATAGATGTTGTCTGCTCAGATTAGACTAGTCACCAGACAGTCATCCGTGTGGGTGTAAACGTCCAGTAAATGAAGCCATGATTTTTTTGAAGAATTTTGAAAATGAAAAATCTTGAAAATCTCATGGTTTTACGTCATGTAACTTCAAATTCCACCCGGTAGCAAGTGGTTAAACCTCTAGGTGAACCTGTAGATACTCTCTGTTTGTATTTTGCATTCTTCCCTAACCCCTCCTTGGGACCCCTCTTCTCCCTCCACACCGTCAGGCCTAATGTTGGTCTTCACAACAGCCGTCTGACTGACTGACCATCCCTTGTGCGGCATCATTGCCTCACAGAAAAGCCACTTTCAAAGCTTCCAATACTGCGCTGGCCCTTGTTCAGTGGCTTGTATTTCACAGCCATCTTATTTGTCAATCCTTCTTGAATATTTGTCATTTTTATAGCGAGGGAAAAAGTATGCCGATTCATATGGCCCTCCCCTTCTGTCTCAGACAAGGAGGTTTCAGTTTACATTTTGCAACTGATCACTCAAAAGCCTGTTTTGATAACCAAATTGTGTAATAATTTAAGCGGAACCTCCTGTAAAAAGAGCAGAAATTGTCCAAGTTGCTTTTTGTAAAGGTTCACATCCCTGGTAAATCTGAAATTCATTGCTGTATTACAGATTGCAGTATCGGGCTGTTACAGTGCGTTGTCCTCTGACTTACTAGACAGCTACGAATAGAGCTGGCTTTTCTTATTCTAGTTCCACAAACAATTTCAAAATCCTCATTGCAGACTCGAGGGGACTGCTGGTCTGCGTAATAAGCCATTAATAACGCTGACCGTCTCTTATCAAGTGTTGTTTGATGAAGTGTGAAGATATTAATGGCAGGAAGTTTGGTTTCTACTCATTTCAGGCCTGTCCAGTCGGCTCGGGCAGGGGGGCATTTACCGTCTGTCGGTTCCGCGGTCTACCAGCGGTTACTCCTGGAGCTGGGGCAGCGGCTCACGGGGTCTGAGCACGGCCCGCAGCGGCTCGGCCAACACCACCACCACAGCCAGCGGTGGCCTGGCGCAGTTCCAGGGACGGCAGCTGGTGGACCTTGAGGCCCTGACCTGCCTTCTGGTGCTGCTCTTTGTCAATGAGCCCAAGCTGAACACAGCCCGGCTGCACCGTGTACTGCGCAACCTCAGCTACCATCCCTCTACCCGCCAGTGGATCCTGCAGGCCCTGCTCGGCATCCTGGAGAGGACCAGCGGCTCACCTGTCAAGGGCACCCCGATGCTCCAGGAGAGCCGGGTCACCGTTGGCGGGAGCGTGCCAGGCGGCAGCGATGTGGATACGGGTTCCCGGGGGGACGGCAGGATCAATCAGCACCAACAGCAGCAGCCGTCGTGGCTTTCCATCAGCATGGACGCTGCCTTGGGCTGCCGGGCCAGCGTCTTCCAAGTCCAGCGGGGCAGCAGCAAGAAGACCAGTGACCGCCAGGGAGCCCTGGTCTGCATCCACCCCCAGGCCGCGCCCCTCGTCTGCCGGCACGTCCTCGAAACTCTGGTCTCACTGGCCAAGGTGTTCCCCCACCAGTTTGTCCCCCAGAGACCCAAGGACCTGCAAAAGAGTGCATCAGAGAGCGGCAGTGGTAGCAGTATCAAACTAGGGGATACGGCGACCCCCTTGTCACAGTCAGATAGCCTGACTTCAAATCTGAGCCAGACATCTACCTCCGGCGGCAAAGCTGGCTCTTCTTCCTCCTCCTCCCGGCTAGAGGCGGAGTTCTGGGACCTCCTGGTGCGGCTGGACAACACCTCGCTGGGGCGCAAGGGGAAGATGACCAGCAAGTCGTCCGGCTCGGCCCTGGACAAGGACGGCAAGCGCGGAGCAGACACGGCCCACTCGCCCATGGCCGTACTGATGGGCATGTTGGCCCACCCCGTCGTACGCCGCAGCACAGCGCTGACGGACAAGATGCTGCACCTGCTGTCGTTGGTGTCGGCGTCCTTACCCGAGACGGATAAAAGGGACAAGATTGATCAGTCAACAATCAAGAGCATTGCCAGACTGAGCAGGCAAACAGCCGAACCAGCTCAGGTGGGAAAATTATTCTTACGTCACACAGTTCCATCAGGGGTGTCTTTTTGCACAACCAAAGATAGTCATGGGCATCCCCGTCTCAGGCGGGAACACTTGTAGAAATAGCATTCAAAGACTTCTGAGAGTTAAAAACAACTCAACGCTCTCTTTTTTAACATCTGCCTCCTGAGGCACAACTAAAAGAGGCAAAAGCCAAGTTGAAATTCAGAAAGTGACATTTGGCAGAGTTCCATGAGATGAGTGTGCAGCCATGACAGGCAGTAATAAGCGCAGAATTGTGGGAAGAAAGAGCATAATATCCTGAGTTTTGGAAATGAAAAGCTGGTCCATTTCGCTTGCGGTCTGACACGCAGTAAACAAGAAAAGCTAAAGACACCGGATGTGTTTGATCCTCAAGAGGTCTTTGTTAGATGCCAAACCACAGGCAAGCAGAAACAAGTTAGTGGAAAGCGCTCAGTCTAGAAGAAGAAAACAGCTGAGAGGGAGGGAGTGTGTGGAATGGGCGGGGGAAATGAGATGAAGAGAGGGGATGAGGCCTGAAATGAGACAGAGATCAAAATGGGATGAGGGAAGTGATCAGTCCTCGAGAGGGGCACCTAGTATATCCTGTAGGCCCAAATTTGACTATTCTCGTGGCGTGGGGGAAAAAAAGTCAACTTGAGTGGTTGCAATGATGGTGTCTTAACCCTAACACTCCTCAGTCCTCCAACAGGTGAAGGATTGAGGAGGGTTAGGGTTAATAAAGGCACCTGGAGGAGTATTGCCATTTTGGGAGTATTGTCAATGTGGCTTGGCTACCAGTGTGGCTGTGTATTACCCCAACTCTTGCCTGTGGCCAGGATTAACCCTCCTAGGCTGAAGTCACTCTTTGGGTCACTTGGTAAACACCTCCAAGAAGCACAGCTGTGTCGTGTTGTGCACTGCACCAACGTGCCAGAGAGTGACCTTGGGCACTTGTGCATTTTTGTGCTGTAAAACTAAAGGAGGGTTAAGATGCGGCCATGGAAGCCGGTTTTAGGCAGCCGCTGCCTAGTTCCCATAGACGTATGTTTTTCCCAGCCACAACCAAGTTCTTTGGACAAGGCCTAATACTGCTTTCTTCACTACAGCCAGTCTGCTGTAGTTGTTCCCCTGGTCATAGCCGCACCCAGTCCCTTTTGTCTAGTGCTGTGGATATCTCCTGCAGCATGGCAGTGCCAGAAATGTAAGCTGTATCTACAAGGCAGCCAATTTGGGCATAGCCATGGAAATGTGCTTAGCTCAGTAAAAATATGCTCAGTAGAAAAGGTTAACCGTGTGCATGAAGAGAATGTACATTACTTGAGACAAGTTTTCTGCTCGGTTTTGCTTAGCACAAAATCTGCTAAAAAATGTTCTCTACAAAGGGCACTGCTTGTAAACTCATGCAAGTTTCCAAATAGTTTCCAAAAAAAAATCGTGTGTCCTCTTGGAATATTTTTTGTGACACAGCCCTGCACGCCGGCCCAGTCGAGGCACGATTCGGTCAGCGATGGCACGGTTACACCCTCGATCACCGACTCCGCCTCTGGGGAGCGACAGCAGGCACCGTCCACGACGAGCAGTGCCGGGAGTCCCATGGACACCGCATCCATCACGGGTAGGGGCTGTTTGTAGGATTTTTCAGTCGTTGCCTCAAGTCAAGAGCAGTGCCTTTTCATTGCTTTGCCGTTTTGTTGTGTTCTCAGTGACTTTCTGTGATTGATTGAGGCACAAGGAAAAAGATTATTGGGTTACATATCAAGCCTGCACCTCCAAGATCCTTTAAAATCTACCTAAGATTAAGGAAGATTAAGGAAGGTTTAGTCCAGCCAGTTTTCCTTAGTGTGGTACTGAATGCCTCTTGATAGTTGATATGGAAGATTATTGGAGAATTCAACAAGGCTTCCAGCAAAATTCCACCTTTTTCTGGTCATATGAATTCAAGAAAATGCTTCTTTGTTTCAGTACTGAAATGCCCAAGTTAGTTTGCCCCTTGTGAGGAGTGTGAAGTACCTGTTTGTTGAGCGTCACGGCTCACTGTCTGGACAAAGTTGACCCGGGAAAATTGTTGTCTGTGGTTTTTGCCAGATGTGAGCGACACTCAGGAATTGGAAGCAGACAAGCGGGACGAGAAACAGGCTGCCGAGGCTGCCGAGAAGACCATCATAGAGGAACGGCTACTCAAGCTGGCTGTCGATGTGAGTACAAGAGATTGAAAAGACAAGCCCCATCCCCCCTCCCCCCCCAAAAAGAGGAGGAGTCAAAGATTGTTCCTTTGACCTCCTGTGTACTAGTTTAATTTACATCTCCAGAATGGCTGTTGTTGAATGCATCACAAGTCCAGTTACAGGTCCTGTCACCTGCCCCATCACAGGTTGCAGGGGTGCGGCCGAGTTCATGGCCAAATTCCAGGCCCACTGGTTTGCAGGATTGTAATGGGGGCGTGGCATGGGTTGCTTGTTCATAGAATGTTTGCCTCTCTATGCTGTGGCCGGGTCTCAATTCCTGGTATTGTCCATGTGTTGATAGAGGTGGGAGTTGGTTCCCTCCCGCACCCAAGGGTTCCTACGGGTGATCTGTGTTTCCTCCTCTTTAGAGGTCAACTTTTTCTGTCTCTGGCTTGACTCCCCGGTCACATATTAGCTGCCTGAAGATGGTTTTGCTTGCCTTTGCAGCAGTGTCTGTCCTTGATTCAGGCTCACAGCCGCAAAGGAAGGATAATTATTCACCCAGTAAAGTCAAATATCTGGATAAAAAATGTTAACAGTCAGAGTTTATCTGTCACTCTGTGAAGGTTCTGACGGCTCACAGCTGCTCCGAGGATGGCCTGGAGGACGCCACCACGTTACTCATGCAGCTGTCGCGGGGCCACGGCTTCACCAGACAGACGGTGCTAGCCCTGCTCCTGGAGGGAGCCAAAGAGATCGGCTACGCACTCTGCAGGTCAGGAAGGCAAACACGCTGCTCTGAGGTCCATAGTATTGATTTCAGAATTAAAAACGGGAGTTCATATTCACGAGTGTGCTCAAGGCCCCTCCGGCATCTTGGCCACTCATCCCACGTGGAGCCAGTACCGGAAATTTTCACATGACAGTGCTCCACCAAGAAGTTTGCGACAGAGATCCCTTTTTCCAAGTGTGTGTTGGACAAGATGGCCTTTAGCTCCTGTTTTTATTATTTATGTAGCCATTCTCACAGCGTAAAACAAAGAAAGGCAAGGAACAGCAAAAGTACGAATACTGTGGTCTGAAGACCTGCAGCCCTGTGGATATTTATTAAATATTTTTGTTTCAAAGTATTTGAGCAGCATTCTGCCTCACAAATACGAGCAATTCACAACCCTTTCTGAACACGCATCGGATCGACAGATTTCTCGCTCTGTGATTGGTCAACGCGTTGCAAACTCTTGGAGGCGCACTATTGTGAATTGCCCGTATTTTTGAGGCAATATTGATACCAGAAATACACTTAGTAATCTTTTACCCCAAAAGAACATGCATTGAGAATAATTTAAGTTCCCTGTGTGGTGCAAGTGTATAAAATTTGTTGACCGTTTCCCTCAAACAACTTAAACTGCACTCCAAGGTTGCAGTAGTTGGTTGACAATTTTTGCTGTGTCCATTGAAATTGATATTATTGTTTGATACTTTGTCAAGTGATTCCAAACCCTCTAAGGTGGCTTCTAGTTTTCAGAGAAAACGCTCCAAGTTTAACAGACTTTCATTGGAGATGTGGCTGTTTTTCAATACTGCAGCGACATTAAAAAGCTCTTGGCAGAGGTGCATCAGTACCAGGAAACGTCAGAGCTGAACAGCGAAGACGAAGCGTCCACTTCTGCCGGTGCATCGTCAGGCCACGCGGCAGCCGGTACCCTGCGCGACCGCTTCAACCCAAGCACCAGCGTGGTAGTGAGCGCCGCCACTCGGCGGCCGGGCAACGCCAAGCGCAGCGGCTTTGAGCTGCGGCTGCCCTCTATGGCACTCTTCACAGCCAAGATGTCCAACCAGAACCTCTTCCTGCGCATGCTGAAGGTGGTGGTGCAGCTGAAGGAGGCGGCCAAGAAGGCCGCCAGGAAAGCCTCCGCCCTCAGCAAAAGCTGTGAGTTCTTGCTTTCTTCCCCCCTCCCAGCAATCACATATTCAGTAATACTGTTGCTCAGGGCAGTGACCAACCAATGCAACTACCTGATCCGACCGACCAACCCGACTGACTGGCCCGAGTGAGAGGCCTGACTGACAGAACTGGCTGACACCACTGACTGAGCTGACCGGCCGGCTCGAGTGACCAACCCGACGGACCAACATGTTTTGCTTCACGTGGCGCTAGTGGCAGGCATCGCGGGGGACCTGCAGTCTCTCACCGGTTCCAGCCTCTGTGACTGCATATCTCTCAGGCTCTTGCTCACAAGATTTCTCTTCTTTCTCCCTCTTCCCCCACCCCACCTCCAGTGAGTGGGACAGCCAGTCATCTGGCTGCTGCCGTTGCAGCGTTGGAGGCCAACGCCAGCGAACACATGGAAGCCATGAACCGTAGAGGGCAGGCTGCTGTCAGGACATCGCAGGACGCAATCGTCACTGTATGTATATTAACCCTTTGTGCTTCTGTTCCGTCTTTGATTCCCTATAGGGTTTGAAGGTAGAGTTTGATTCATCCCTGTAGTTCATCATATTGTTTGTATAATGCCTTAAAGGGTTGTTGAGAAATTATGTAAAAATCGATCGGAGTCTCAGTAAATGTAAGGTATTTTGAGAAGCTAGTCATTGACCGTGGGGATAGGGAGGGGCTTTGCGGCATGTGAGTGTAGGGGTCAGCTCTGTGCAGGTTACATTGTGCCTGGTGGTGATGTCCCAGCATGCAAGACATGTGCAAAGCGTAATCTTCAAGTGGTAGGCAAAGCTCATGGAAGATGCAGCGCTCTGCAGTAAGCCAACAACAATTTCTCTTCACTTTCTGGCACTCCTGCTTGATCATTGTTGTGCCCTCAGGTGCGATGAAGCATATGTGTAAAGTCTATGGTTTCTTGGCCGCACCGTCTTGTCTGTCTGCCCTTTTGTCTGTCCGTATTCTTCACAACCAGATGCTGGATTTTGGCAGACTCTGAAAGCTTAAACACTGTCATGAGATGAGATCCCAGTGGCCTCAATTTCTTTGTTGTATGCGACCCAACCCAACAAAATGAGGTGCAACTTGCCAAGAGGCCTTCACATAAACCAATCAGCAGAAATTCTCAACATTTTCAGCCCACATAATGTCCATTGTGATCGGATGCCAAACTGAGTGATGCGTTAGAACAAAGAGTTCACTATCTTAAAGATTCTTGTATGAAGTCAAACAAAATTTGCTGAAGAAGATGGACTTGAGGCTCATCTAGTGGGATCCAGTCTGCTGCTGCGTGGCCCTCACTGTTGCCCCTTTTGTATTCTTCAACTTTCACCCTTGTCTTTAATTCAGACATCGCCCGTCACTGGCACCAGCACACCGACCACCACTGCTGCGGCTGCAGCCTCCGGGGTCACGTCCACCCCAACGCCTGCCTCTCTTCCACAGCAGCAGTCTGGTGTCGCCGCAGCCGGTCAGACCTCCGGATCCAGCAGCAGCAGCAGCAGCAGGACTGCGAGCGGTGGATCTGCGGCGGCCGAAACCCCCATGGAGGTGGACCAGCCAACTCTGACCAGCGTTCAGCAGGGGGTGGCCGCGCTCAAGCAGGCATCGCTGGACATGCAAGGAGCGGGTAGCAGCAAAGCTGACGAGGTACAGGCCTGAAAAAAAAAGTGTGGTTACTCCGGAAAAAAAAAAAGGAAGAATTGTGAGATTCCTTCCACGGTGAAGTGAAAGAATAAAAAAATGTCATGTTGGAGAGAGTGGCTAATCAGCTTTTGCAAGCAACTAAATTCTGCCTTATGATTTATATGAAAAAAATGCGCACCAAAAGAATTAGAGTATAAAATGGAAGACCGTTGTTGAGTTTGTTGAGATGTGCAAGGGTATTTCCATTTTCTCTCTCATTTCTGGATTCTACATGCTTTAAATACTCATTTGCTCTCAGTCGGTGCCAGGATTTTTCAGGTAAAGGGGGGGGGGAAGCAGCAACCCGACACCATTAATGGGGGAAGGGGACCAACTTCTTTTTAAAGTGACTGACGATTTTCATCCCAATTTCTTCCCTTTTTTGCTTCTTTGGCACTTTTTTATTCACATTTTTCCCTCATAACTCCATGGATTTGTTACTGTGCTCCTTTGTTCTAGCCTGAAGACAATGAGCCCCGTCTGAGCAGTCAGCTGGCGCTGGACGAGCTGTGGGACACCCTGAGCGCCTGCCTGACGGACTTGTCTCAGACCCCCGATCACCACTCCGTGCTGGTCCTTCAGCCAGCCGTGGAGGCCTTCTTCCTGGTCCACGCCTCGGAGAAGGATGGCGCCAGGGACGCCTTGGCAGGCGGCAAGCCCCCGCTGGCCAGGGACGGCAGCCTGTCACAGCCTGTGCCGGACTCGGCGCCGCTCTCCCCCATGCCGCTGTCCGCGGGCGGCCTGACCACCAGCGGGGCGGGGTCGTTCTTTGCCCGGGAGAGTTCGGTCACCTCCATCGTTACAACCAACATGCCGCTTGACACCCAAAAGTTCCTCAGCTTTGCCGGTGAGATTTGTTGTCATAACTGCCATTCCATAAGCCAGGCTGAAAAACTGCTAAGGTTTTATCTTGTGAAATGTACCCATGCACACATGAGCAATGCAGATTCCACAACTATCCTTTTCTCTGTCTGTCGGAGCTTTCTGCAAACGAAATTTTTCTACTTCGCATTAAGAGTTATCTCAAAACTTGTCCGGGACAAGTTGAAGACATTGTTGGGGGCTAAGTTGTGGAATTGTTAACAATCATATCTACTATCTTCCCACAATGATGCAATCAGCTTGTTTACACGTGCCCCCCCCCTTACTGTGGTTTGTGGTTTGGACCAGGCTGGGCACTCAAGGACACACTGTGACTACTGCAGTGGAAGTAGCTCAAATTGTTCTCAGTAGACAGCTCTAAGCTGACCTGCGTGTTTGAGCTTTGCTCTCCAACGACCTTGCCTTTTTGAAGTACCAAACAGGCTCAATTGAAGTTAACCACAGTAGTAAAAAAATATTCCTTGTTATGTGATCTCGAGTTTTATGACCCCCGTTCATTCATCCTACCCCCTGTATGTCTTTCAGAGATGCACCGTAACGTGCTGAACCAGATCCTGCGCCAGTCCACCGTCCACCTATCAGAGGGGCCCTTCTCTGTCCTGGTCAACCACGTACGCATCCTGGACTTTGACGTCAAGCGCCGCTACTTCCGGCAGGAGCTGGAGCGGCTAGACGAAGGGGCCCGCCGGGAGGACATGGCAGTCCACGTCCGGCGCGAGCACGTCTTTGAGGACTCGTACCGGGAGCTGCATCGGCGCTCGCCGGAGGAGTGGAAGAACCGCTTCTATGTGCTCTTTGAAGGGGAAGAGGGGCAGGATGCTGGGGGACTGCTCAGGGAGTGGTACCTCATCATCTCAAAGTGAGTGCTGTCGCCGAGAGCTTTCAATATTTGTCTGAAGAAGGAACCAGTGGCCCGGCCTGGCTACTGAAAGGCAATTTCTTGCATCGTCAAGAAATTTTCAGTTGCAAGCAAAGAGGTTTTAGGTTTGAGTCTTACCAGAGCAAAGTTCTGAATTTTCTCTGCAATCTCTCAGACTGCATTGAGCCATTAAAACAGAAGGTTACATTGGCAAAGGGCAAGATTCAGTATCATTTGTTTTGTTTGGTAGTTTTGCCCTTTTTTCTGGTTCACTCTGATTTGGTCACTTTGCTTCAACCTGTTAGGGAGATCTTCAATCCCATGTACGCCCTCTTCAAGGTGTCGCCCGGCGACCGCGTCACCTACCTACCCAACCCTGCCTCCCACTGCAACTCCAACCACCTCAGCTACTTCAAGTTTGTGGGCCGCATCATCGCCAAGGCCATCTACGACAACAAGCTCTTGGACTGTTACTTCTCCCGTTCCTACTACAAGCACATCTTGGGAAAGCCAGTCAAGTAAGGAAAGGTTTTCCCCCTGTTGTCCTTCCAACCAATGTTTCAGCCAGACAGTTGTCTGGTTGTCTTCTTGGATGCCCTGTGGGCCAATTTGGACAATTTGTTTTGTTACACAAGCGCACCCGATAGTATTAAACCTCAGCAACTTGGATGGCCCGTTTGATGCTTGTAAATGCTACTGCGGTGTTGAGGTTTGACGATGCTAGAATCTATTCATGGCAGTATGTCAGTGTGGCGACTATTGTTTAAGAGGAGCTAGCCAAAGTGTCAAGTTAGCACCTGCAGGTTTTCATTAGGACCTGCTCTAGGGCTATTAGTAGTCGAGTCCATCCTTGTCCATCACACATCCATCTTCAAAGGTTTTTCCGTGTCCAGCCAAGTTACAAGCTGTGGCAATGAGCTGTGACATGAGCGTTGTGTTGTCCGGCGTGCTACTCTTGATCTGGCTTGTGACTGGACTCTGGAAAAGTCATGTGACTGGACTTCTGATGGGCTCGTCTACGTCCCTGGCTGAGCTCTTTTTTGGGGGTGGGGGGGACATTGCATTCACGTACCATTCACAGATTTTGCACTCTTCATCAAAACCACCTCTCTTGTAAGTATTACCCTGTCTGTCACAGTGTCTTGTTGGTCACTCCTTGTAACATGTTGTCTTGTGCCCCGACACCCCACAGGTACACTGACATGGAGAGTGAGGACTACTCATTCTACCAAGGTCTGGTTTTCCTGCTGGAGCATTCGGTCACTGAGCTAGGCTATGAGTTGACGTTTAGCACAGAGGTGGGTGTAACTCTAGATTCTTCCGTATTTTTTGGCTAAATGTGACGGGTACACACAAATTCACATGTATAATTCGAAGTGAGCGTGAACAGTTTTCAACAGAATGTGTACAAATGTGAGTTGAGAGAGATGCGTGGGAGGTTGGAAGCACAATGGAAATGATGCAGCATTTTTCAAGGTTTTCTTATGCATCAAGACCCCACCGAGTGACTTGCTTTGGCAACATAAATGTCAGAAAGTCATTTGTACAAATGGAAGACTGATGTGATTCATCTGCGTCAGTCACATATGGACTGCATCAAGGGTAACAGAGTAATCTCCAAATTGACAAGAATTGTGTTTTTTGGGGGGTGCTGGTTACTTTTTGGTGTCCATCAGATCGAGGAGTTTGGCGTGACTGAAATCCGTGACCTGAAGCCCAACGGCCGCAACATCCCCGTGACCGCAGAGAACAAGCTGGAGTACGTGCACCTGGTCTGCCAGATGAAGATGACAGGTGCCATCCGCAAGCAGCTGGACAGCTTCCTGGAGGGCTTCTACGACATCATCCCCAAGCGGCTCATCTCCATCTTCAACGAGCAGGAGCTGGAGCTGCTGATCTCGGGCCTGCCCACCATTGACGTGGATGACCTCAAGGCCAACACTGAGTATCACAAGTACCAGGCCAACTCCTTGCAGGTGGGGCTCTTGTTTCTTTTCTTTGCATTTTGGGTTGGTTTTTTTTTAAAACCAGTTGACGATGGTACTGTTTCATGCAGAACTTGTCCAAGGTGCAGGAGTGTGTTTGTTTTTACAGCCATACCAGAGATTAAGCAACTTCGCTTTTCCTTTACGGTTTGGGCAGAGTGGGAAGGTGAAGGACTTGTTTCATTTGATTTTTGGAAGACTGATTGGAAGATCGAAAATCACGTCCTTGTTTGCTCGTGACTAAATTTCGAGGAAGGAGGTGAGGTGGTAGCTGGCATGAAATCAGCAGATGATCGTGCATGAGATTGCAAAGAAAGAACGTGTTGAAAGAGCGAGGAAGCATCTAGCACTAAGGGCCAAGGAGATTGGGGGTAAGACGTCTGCCGACGTTGTCTTCCAACTTGTTTTGATGCTCCACGTTTGCGTGTCTCTCTCACACAGATCCAGTGGTTTTGGCGCGCCCTGCGCTCCTTCGACCAAGCCATCCGCGCGAAGTTTCTCCAGTTTGTGACGGGGACCTCCAAGGTCCCCCTGCAGGGTTTTGCCTCGCTGGAGGGCATGAACGGACCCCAGAAGTTCCAGATTCACCGGGATGACCGGTCCACAGACAGGTTACCCACTGCCCACACATGGTGAGTTCAGTCCCTTCCAACCACTCCCCAAGACAAAAAAAACACCCTTTGCATCATTGGCGCATTGCCCAATCGTTGTCCTATGGAGTCGAGCAGTAGGAGACCTGTTTTATCTGCCAGAAACCTGTGTTCTCAGCCGGAAACCTGTATTAGCACATTCAAGTAGCTGTTCAAACAGAATTACTAGTTTGAGGAGGCAAGTGCTGATGTAGGTGGGAGCTTAACATGAACCTCTGTGGAATACTAATCATCGCATCTCTACCAACTGAGCTACAAATGCATTTGTATTTTACTTCCTAGCTTATCGTATTTGCTTTGAGAGGTGTCATTTTCTGAGAGAGTTTTTTCAAACAGATTAAAAAATTACGTATTAGTAAAATATAAGTATTTGAATTGTGGTATTTATAGTATATGAAACAGTTTGACTAGTCCATTCGGAAGTGGTGTATGAGAACCACTCTTTGGGTTGCTTGAAGTCTAACCAGCCTGTCTCATTTTGCCCTCTTGTACCATCTAGCTTCAACCAGCTGGATCTCCCAGCCTACGAGACGTACGACAAACTACGCAAGATGTTACTGCTGGCCATCGAGGAGTGTACAGAAGGCTTTGGCCTGGCCTGAAACCGGAGGATAGAGAGAAATCCCTGAGACACTATGCTTGGATCACCCGTGGTTTATCCCCTTGAAGTTTTTAAGGTTTTGCTCCATTGCCTTGGGCATGAAAACCCTTTAATCTGGTTTGGGGCCCTTGTGTTTGGCCAACCCCTGTTATAAATCCCTGTCAATAAAATCTACAATCAGCACTCAGTAATTCTCACTGCAGCCATATTGAATGTCAGCAGTATTAAAATTTTCTCTTGAAATGATTGAAAACTTTTCCTTAAGACTGTTATTCTTAAGGTCACTTTCCTTCTTGCTTTTGCGTTTTGTTTTATGCTCTACAAAATACAGTCTGAGCAACAGGGCACTCCAGTTGCTTTATAGTTTGATGGAGGATTCAGAAATTCCTTTTCTGAGTCAAGAATGATATGGCTTCTGATATTAATAATGCTTCCTTGTATATAGGACTGGTTTCCCCCAGTGAGTCCTTTCTTTTGTGGTCAGTTTATTGACAATTCTGCATTGTTGCGCCTCAAAGGGGGTTAGGTGACCTCAGGAAGTGGCTCTTGAGGCCACATGAAATACAGGCCAGACGTGGCCGCTCAGGCCTTCGAATAGATGTCTAGGTACTCACGTGACTTGGCTGTGCATCAGCACTTGGCTGTGCATTGGCACTCGGCTGTGCATTGGCACTCAGCTGGGCATTGGAACTTGGCTGTGCATTGGCACTCACCTGTGCATTGGTACTCGGCTATGTATTGTCCCATGCTGGCTGTTGGCAGGTCCCAGTTCAATGCCAACGCAATGGCTTGCTGACGGGCCACTGTGGCCGCCAAATGTAAACCAATCTGGCTTTCTGAGCACGCAGCTGCATTAAGCAAGGTCCCGTATCATCCAGTATCTCACCTGGAAATATGCTGTACCAATTTTGTGTGCTCAACAAACAAGAGATCTTCAAAAAGTAGCAGGTGACAACGTGGAAGGATGTATTGAACGACATATCTGCAATAGCTCTTATGCCAAATGAGCATTGCCTGATCTGATGATGATTCCCTTGTTGAGAGTTTTTCAAGTCATAAAGATCCAACCACTGTTCTTTTAGTCACATTTCAAGTCAGAGACTGTTCCTTAGGGTCATTCTTGTGACTTTTAACTAGGGGTTTGATTTGGGAGTGGTTTGATGGCAACTCTGAAGCTCTTGGCACGAGCATTTTTTTTACACGGACCACTGATGTTGTGCTTTGTGAATGGGTGATCATTGGGATCTATAAACTAACCTGGAGTAGTGCCAACATAAAGCGTACCAAAGGTTAGGAGACCAGTCCAGCGTTGTACAGAAACCCCAGAAGCAGGAATATTGTCAGAGATCAATTTTTGAGAAAGACTTTCAATCAACTTCTCTACGTTTGAGGAGATTCCTGACCATCTATTGAATGCCTGTGAAAATACCATAACGTTGATTTTTTTTCTTTTGTTTCTCGCTTTCTCTTTGGAAAATATCTGGGACAGTTTATAAACCGTTTGTAGGAGTTCGGTATGCTAAGTTTTGCATGGAAGGAACGCAGTTGATGGCGTTCGAATGTTGAAAATGTTTTTGTTGCTGATTCCAAATGCCAGTTTTATATTTCCTAAACAAGCAATTTAAACAAGAAAGACAAGGTGCATCATACATAATTATATTACTTAAGTATAAGGAATATACTGTTGTACCAAAACAATTGGTAGAACTTGTTTGCTTTCACCAGTCTAGGTATGAATTAGTTCAGAGTGTAGGGTAGTCTTGAAGAGTATATTCTAGGTATAGTCATTATAGAAATGATATTGTATGTTACAGATTTATGCATTTAAATAGCTTTTTGGTCAGAAGCATGATGACATTCTTTGTAAAATTCATTATGCTTTTGTTGGTAAAAAATGTATTGAAAATAATTTAATCCAGCTCAAGTGAAAGGAAAGTGTTGAAGTTTTTGCTATGCGTTTGAATTTTTGCTAGGCGAACATTGTCCATCTTTTTTCTCCCGATCCGTGGGTATTGCAGAAACGTACTCTCAACTTTCTCTTTCGAAGACGTGAATTTGCACACTGGGTAATTTATGTGTTTCTACATCTCACTTGAATACAACCGTCGTAGTAGATTATATGCTCAGTGGAAAGTCTCGCGTTTATGTCATCAGTTTCGTATGAAATCTGTTTTAATTTTCTGGACTTCCATTTCTTATTTTGAGGTATAATTATTCACAGGTTCCAACTTTCCGTAGGCTTTCTTTCCTGGGCGAGATACTGAATGAAAGTGTAAAAATTAAGCTGGTGGAAAGACTGCCGCTGTTGCTTCGTTTAACCCTTGACTCTATTTACTTCCTTTTTCGAGGGAAATGGGTGTATAAAACCGAAGAAACGTTATCTGTATTAAAACAGTTTGAATTCTGTGAATAAAATGATGTTCCGGAAATTTCGCTCAGTGTCTTTGCGTGTGGAAGCCTTTTATTGATTGGTCATTAATATATAGAAAAAGTAAGCTGGCTAGCCATGGGGAGTGGTTGGCCGGCTTTATAACTGGCTGCTTACATTGCATTTGAATGTTGCGATTCGTGTCTGTTGTCAAAACTTCGTCATAAAAATATGAAGTATTTCCACCGTACCGCATCACACCTTGGAAATTTTTCTTCGGTTCGATGCTCGGTAAGGAAAACCTGTAAGGGGGGGGGATTCTGACATTCATAAACTACATGCTCATAAAGATGAAACAATGGGTTTGCATAGCTGCCATCTTGCAGCCCAATTCTTTTGTTCCTCGGGTCATGCACAAAGGAGGTTTCCCAGTGGAACAGAACACTACCACGCAAAGCCACTTACGCACTTGTGTAGGCCCTATACGGCATATATGTACACCACACACTGTGTTGGTTAAAAACCAATCAAGGAAATCTTAACTTGGCGCTGAGAAGTAAGATACAAGAACGATCCTCTGGCACAAAAACATCGAAAAGTAGGAAAAGGATGTCAATAAGGCTGCTTTATTTATTTGTTCTTAAAAATTAATCTTTTTCAGTTGTGTCTAAATTGAACGTACATGTATATACATTGGGATTATATCTGTCATTGGTTCGGTTACTGTCAGCCAACGAATTTGGCTTGGAAAACCTATTATGTTTTTCCGAAGGAAAGTACTGACAACGGCGGCACAACTCTCAGGGAGGGGGGAGGCAGTTGTGATACCATCAGGCATCAGCCAATAGGCTTCCCATTTTAGGACCTGCAAATCGTACGGGATGGGCATGCTCGCCTGTCGTAAAAGGGGGGGGGGCGGTTCCACCGCTTTGCGTAATGAGACTTTTCTCTGTATAGTTCTGCAGGCAGCCGCAGTGCCCGTCCGAGGCTTATGATCCTCAACGTTTCCAATTTGGCAGAAGTGGTATTTTTGCCCCCATCATGATAAGCAAATATTCAGTCGGGAGAGCAGCTCATGTACACTCAAGCAGAAACAAGGTTGTTGCTTGGTGACCTTTCTCACTCCGCCCTGTAGGTTTGTGTCTCCTCAAAATTTTGTTACCTCAAAATGTGTAATGCTCCATTTTTTAAAGGAAGTCGTATTTTCTGTTCGTATTTGGTGGAGGTTTCAGTTATTCATCCGCTGCACAGGACCTACTTTTTAGGGTTAATGCTCGGACAGGATACAATTGTGATCCCGTCGTTATTAACCCTCCTCCCAAATCCACATTCCCTTCTACTGGCATTTAAATTAATCAGAGGGTGTCCCCAAGTGCCTACAAATAAAAAAAAAACCGAAAAAAAGGTCAGAGTACGGTCACGGTACCCTTTTTCCAGTCAAAGGGGAAGGGGTCCTACCACAATCAACAAAAATTTGGCACACCCCCCCAAAGCAGTGAAACTACTCAGACAGCTGTCTAGACTGCTCAAAGACACATCACAGAGACCGACCGTTGATATAAGACAGGCCCAGGCTTGCCCAGGCACTTGGTTTGTCAATAACCATTATCGGCACGTGGCTTAGATATTTACATACAATCCCCATGGGACTTGGCTGGAGGCAGGCTCTGGAAAAGAATTGCTCAGCTCCGGGGAAGTCCCCATGTTAAAGGTGACTAAACTAGACTGTTCAGCATCTACAGAGAGACAAATTAACAGGAGGTTTTTGCATTTGGCCGAAATTTTTTTTTAATTACGTAATTAGAAAAAATTGGATCCCCATGGGAGCAACTCCGCTCTACGTCAGGTTAAAAAAAATGCCTCGATAGCTGCTTGAGAATGTTACTAACCGGGTGATTTACCCTTCAAAAGCACGCCCTCTCTTGTTCCGCTCAAAAATTGTTCCGAGCAAAAATTCTACTGTGAGGTACAAAGAGCCCATCCTCTTGTTAAACAGGACGCACACTCGACTCATTGATTGAGTTATCACTGCACGAACTGGCAAAACGGGAGCTTCACCGATCTTACCGGAAACGTTAAAAAATGGACGATCACAAGGGTCCACGACCAAATCCTTTCACCGCGAGATTTGCAGAGAGACGCTTGAAACGCAAACCATCGAACACGAAATGGCTGCTGCTTCTAGCGACGCTGTTTGCCTTTAGCGCTACCACGATACTTTGCAGTTACTGTTTCCGTCTTCGTAAGCATGGTACACCGATAGCCTTGTATCAGAGCCATATTGCAGGAGGGGCCGCAACGACAGAAGTCATCACTACCACCAATGACGGGAGACGGAGGGACGATGGAACAGTAAAGTTTGCACCTTCAACCCCGAAAGCCAAGGAAGATAAACCCGCGCAGGTTTCCATTCACTGCAAGATGGTGTGCAGCAAGTAAGTTCAACTTAACTCTAACCTGAAACCCATCCATCGACCCAAGCAGTGATCCCAACGCATATTGGTTTACTCCCAAAAGAGCCGGGGGAGGAATCCGCTCCACCTAACCTTTTTCCCGATATCGCTGCTGTACAATTTTTTTTAAGGAATTGGAGCCTTTGGTAGTTATTAGAGTAACTCTTTGCAGTCATTTTGACACTTATCGGACATAGGCCTACATGTGCAGCGCGCATTTTGTCGAGATGGTTCAGCCGAAATGTATACTTTTTTCCTCTGCGATGTTCAATGGACGCAGGTTGGCACGCATGTAACCTTGAACTTCAAATGAAACGGTTTCTTCAAAAGATTCCAAAATATATAAGCTAAGCACAGTCTGGTTCTTAGGGAGGGTAGAATCTACCCCCCCCCCGATGTGAGGTGGCCAAAATTACCTTGCTCTTTTGGGGTTAAAGCACCGGTGTTTAGTCTTTGGGAGAGACAAAAACGCACATCTTAGTCATTGGCGTAACTTAAAATTCATTGTCCCCTTAGAATTTATTAAGGGGACACCTTGGGATGCATAAAACAAATAAAACTGGATTTGAACATAGGCCTATAGGTTGTAAGTTACAAGATATCAGATGGATGCCAACCTGTTGTGAGCTTTTGGAGAGTTTATTTGGGGGAAAGGGCTGTCTGTGCTTTTGTAAACTATAGTGCATGTTAACTGCTAATTTGCGGCCAAATTTCTTCTTTCCTGCGAATTTAAATTTGAACACACTTCCAGATCAATGTTCAGTTAACTAATCTAAAAAGATCAATTTAGTCTAAATGTAAAAAGGCATACCATTGCACCCTCCAATCAGGCTACAGAGGCTTTTCACGTGATCAAACATAACGGCAACGGCATTTTGGGAGGCGGGCCATGTTCCATGGAGGCGCGTACATTTCTGAATCGGGGTATTTCCACGCTACAGAAACTCCGGTGTTAAAAATAACACCGATGGTATAAAATTTTACTCTTTACTGATGTTCATTTTGGGCAAGGCTTTTGGTGTTAAATAACACCAATTTTTTGGTGTTTGACTTAACCAACAAATGTGGGAGTAAAATAATTCCAAAATGGTGTTTATTTTGGGCAAGGAATGTGGTGTTAGGTAACACTGTTATTTAGCATTACGAGAAACCACACTTGTACTGTGTTAATTTTAATACCCCGAATGGTGTCACCCCATCTCTATAGTGGTCACAATAGTTTTGCTTTGGTGTGACACAATACCTAGAAATTCAAGAAATTATACAAGGAGTTTGAATCTCAAATGACAAAACTATTGACAATTGATTGCATTTTTATTGCTGAGTAGGGGACAGTGTGGTTACACACTAAAAAATAAATACCCAACGTTGCGTAAAATCTTACTCTTTGTGGTGGTGAAAAGGGAACATGGTCGTTTGCGGCGTAAAGCGCTGTAGGTAACACGGGTTGCGTCAAGTTTTACTCAACATCTGAGTAAAGCGTTTACCCAATAATGACGTCAAATTTCGTACGTAATTTCATAGTGTCAAAACTGTACCCCACAAATGAGTAGCCATATTCTCTTGACGCTACAGCTGATCCAACGTCACTTGTGTGTATACTGAAACCAAAATGTTGGGTCAATACTGAAACATGAATTTTTGCAGCACATAATGGACAGTCAGAATATGTATTCAATCACAAATTTCTTTACGTTTATTCACAAAAATCAGCTTGAAAGCACTAGTCTTAAAAACAAAATGGGCCTCAACAGGCCCATTTTAAAAGTATGTTAATGTAAGCAAGGTTTAATACGTTTGAAGCATAAACCAAATTTACATATAATAGACAGGTTATAGCCGAAACAATATATATTGAAAAAAGGAGTTAGCCCATATTTTGTCCGTTTAGAAAAGGTTATATGTTTTTCTTTTTGAACTTATTATTTTGTGGATATAAAAGGCTGAACAGTGGAAAGGGAAAACACTTATTTATTTACGTTTTATTTACATCAAAACCTTTCACACTCACTTTTTATATCTAATTGATTCAGTTCTGTTTTTGTTTTCATTTTGAACTTAATTATTTTGTGTACAAAAAGGCTTGACGGTATTGAGGGAAAAGACTCCAATAAAATGTCATTTACACCCAAACTTTTCTCATCTCAATTTTTATGTCAACGTTGATTTGTTTATTTTGAAATTAATTATTTTGTCGACTAAAAGATTTGAAAATATGGAAGGAAAATACTTGTTTAAGTGCTCATCACATCCAAGCTCTTTATTGTTCGTTTTTCCAAGTCCACACAACTCAGTGTTGATTTTTCTTCATTTTAAACTGACTCATGTGGTGCACATGAGAGGGTCAAACTACAACTGAAAAAAAAAACCAAAATGACATTTACATCAAAGTTTTTCGAACCTCAATTTTCAGTCCACTTCACTCATTGTTTGTATTTGTTCATGTCAACTTAATTATTTCTAGAACAAAAAGTCTGAATATTATAAAGTGAAAACACTGGAACCTTATTAGGTATTGGCCACTAGTCTTTGAATATTAATACAGCATGCATGAATATGTTTGGTTCATTTGGATTTGAGGGTAGGGTTAGTCAAATTAATAAACACTGACTTTTCCTTATAAGGCCGGTGGGCTGCCTCATGACCCATCCGGTCCAGCCCTGCTTTCCTCCCCAGGGCCTAGTGGTTCAACTAGTCATTCCTTAAGTGAGTCTCATTACTTGGAAAGCGGTTCTACTCTTGAAGGTCAATCCGTGCAACTTAAGTAGCAATACAACATGTGCTATTGTAACATGGTGATAGTACATTGTAGATTTTGGAGCGAAGGGGTGACCTGGTGGCGGATTCTTGTAGCGGCTAAGTTCAATCAAGGATTGGATACATCAACTGTGGCTCTCCTCTTAGTGATCACGAAGGCCTGTCCATGTTTTTAAAAGTCCCTCCCCCCGAACAAGTACAAATGGCTGACTTCTTGTAGATCCTGTCTAGACAGTATCATTCCAAACTGACCCCCTCTTGGAAACGATTGGACAAGCAAGTACCCAAGCTGTTATTGCCTTGGGACAGATTGGTATCTTGATTGTTAATATTATGCACTTTCATATGGTAATGGGAGCAAAAGGCGGGCATATAGTCCTCATTCCTGGATAGAGAAAATATTTTTTCATCTGAATTCAACAGCAATACAGCTAAAAAAGGTCCACTCGTACCTATCCTGGGACAGAATAAAATGCCATCCTATGTGCATTGCAGAAGGTCTATAAACAAAGCATGGTGCAAAATGTTTATTTTGGGTAAATGATTAACAACATTCTCGCAGATTTCTTACAGATTTGTTTGTGAGTGAATGCCATCGTTAAAGTCACTGTCAAAACTGTTCTTGAATTACCGTCGGCCGCACAGGCTATACCACAACTTGGAGGAATTAAGTCCTGAAAATGTGTGCGACAGAAACAGGTCATGGTACAAAATTGATATCCTGTTTTTCAATGAAGACTGTAAATCACCAAAGAGTTGCAATGATTTGAGAAGATTGCAAAGAAAGTGCTCAGTGCAACCAAACACACATGCCAATACAGTGCCTGGGTAATTACATTTTGATTAGCTGTGTGTTTCCATGCACGCATACAATTTACAGAGATTTAAGGCATTTGTTTCAGGCAGCGTATTTCCACTTCGCTATTTCCCTTCATAAAATATTTTAAATTGCATCTTCCCTACTACATGTTTTTTAATAGTCTTTGAAGATTTGCACTAATTGCTAGCCAACCAACATAGTATCAAAATTAAAATGTAGCTAACAGCCTCCTTTATCTTAAGACAATGATCAGACCTAAAATTATGATGAACGAATCTTTGAATTTAACAAGACTAAAAAAAATTACCCATCTTTCCAAATTTTTCAATTGTCAATGGTGTGGGTGTGAAGTGGAAAAAGTAGAGATCAGCTGATTCGAAGCACAGTTACATGCCTGGTTTTCCTTTTCATTTTTCATCATCTAACACAGTAAACTTACGTAGCCCTTTCCATGTGGATCCCCTAAACATGGACATGCATTCACGATGGATTGAACCATATCAGTCTTCATGTCGGAGCTTGGCCTGATGAAAGAGAAAAAAGGTTTTGTAATGATATGAATGTTAAATATTAGCAGTAACTACAAGCGTAGAATTAAAGTTTACATCCCAATCATTGCCGGTTCCACAAATGAGTTTGGATTGTGGTATATTATGTATATATTGTGAATATTTCTGGATGAAAAGCTTTTCATACATGTTACTCTTGGAGGCATGGAAAACTCTTGACTGTTTCTGCTTGCAGAGCCTGGCAGTCAAAGATAAATGACACCGTGGAGGAAGGAAAGACACGGACATGTGCTGTGCTGTTGGCCAAAGGTTGTACATGATCGATAAAAAGAATATTTCTTTTTCATATGAACATGACTCACTGAAACAAAGTCGTGGAAAGACAATCGTTACATTCAAACCGGGGAATGGGGAACTCCAGATCCAACTTTATCAGCAGATCAGCAACTGTCATTCTGCCAAGGAAATCGCCCCAATTCCACTATAAGTCGATCGACGCGACCACTGCACTCAGCAAGAGAGTGAACTCACGCGGTGGTTGTCTCAGCAACATTTAGCAGTGTTTGGCATCATTTTACTCAATTCGAGGAACTGTGTACTCGTTTAAAAGCATATCCTCATTTTGTTTACCACTTTGTTAGGTAAACTTGACCTAGGTTTGGGGGGAAATGTGTTTTCATACACCTTTCTAGCGTCAACAACGGACATTTTTAGTAGTGCAACATCAACAGCTCCAATTTACCGTTTTAGGGGTACCGGCAGAATCACCGCTGATGATCACACCTGTTGATTAATTTGAAATTGACAATGAGAGGCTGTTAATAAGATTACTGTGTGCTCTGACAACAATATAATTTTTTTTTTCAATTTTTGAAACGAAAAGTATAAAAGTATTTGTAGGGTATATTCAAGCGGTTTAAATCTTTCGGCAGCTTTATTAATCTAGGAACATGAATATTCATATAGTACTTGACCTTACACCTACAGTAAATTATACCAAGAATTAGCATGAGAACCACCCTATTGAATATTGGAGTACGGCTGTGCTGTGTTAAACCTTGCACAGAGCAATACCAGTTAACCAAATATTCTGTCTTATTTCTGTTCTAAATATACAGAAAAGAGATTAAACAAATCTTATTTTTAAAATAACTTTGGCAATACTCTCAATTCAAACATGTCACACAACCACTCTCCACTGGAACTACTCGAAAGAACACGTCTCGGAGAGACATGCTAGGTAGCACCCCCTGTTGGTTTCTTTGGGTGAGGAGGGCTGCTTTTAGTGTCTGGTTCACTGGAGTTTATTGCCAGGGTAACGTCACTTGCAGTTCTAGGGTCACAACCTATAGAGCTGGGAATTGCAAGTAAAACCTACTTTAAAGAATGGACTATTACAGACAAGTTACCGGTAAATGCACACTGTCCTATGTACATTTACCACAGTGTTAGGGTCCTGGGCTTATAAACTTGTAGTGTAGGCCTTTAAAAAGCAATTCATGATGAAATCATTGTATTTTTCTAAAAAGAGTCCCATCCAAGGATACAATTTGGCAAACTATCCAAGAAAGGTATGAAAGTTGCTGTTTCCAATGTTCCCCCTTTTAAAAAAAGGGTGGGCATGAAAATCTACTGCTACAGTGCTTTTTGGCAGAATGTGCAGTAAAGGGTATCATTGAAAGATGCTGTTACAGACATAAATCAGGTTTAAGTACGTGTATGTACATGTATAGTTGGCCCTCAAGTGGGAAAATTGGGTACAAGGCATGTCAACCAAAAAATTAAGCCTACTGTAGTATGGAATTACTATAGGCCAAAATGTAATTTGTGTTTGGTTATTTAGATAATTTGTTATATATATTTAGATAACTTTTAGCTCGGATGGAGTCTTTTGACAGGCCAGGCTGTGTGTCTGTCACGCGTATATAAGCAATACTCATGCGCGCATCAGCGTAATTTGTGCAGGGCATGCACCAGGCATGTCTTGACGGAGTGAACTTTTTGAAGGACGATTCAAGTCTGAAGAACATCAACTTTTAAGACACCAAGTTCCACTTCTTCTACAAAGTTGCCCTTGAACTCCCTGAGATTTCTCCAACTCCCGCAATGGGCATCTTAATTCACACAATTTCATCATCCATTTATCGGATTGTAAAGGTTGAATGACAACCAAGGCAAGGTACCAAGCACGCAGGCACATAACGTTTCACGAGAAATATCTAGAGCGGCTCGCATTCCATAATTTTATATCAACCAATCAGAAGGCTTCTTTTCAAAGACGCATGCTCTGTAAGACAACTTTAACACCATTTGCATGTAACACCGGTTCTTCTTTTAAATTTCAATGCCTAAGGAATTTTATTACCCCTCCGTGACACCAAAATCCATTCCAAAAGAATTTTAAGAAAGATTGGTATTAGAAATTTAACATTGGATGTATTGGCAATTTCATATCCGCAAGAACGTCGGCCATTTCCACACACATTTCTGTGGAATTGAAAAGTGACCGTCAAAAATCACGTGACTGAAAATCGTCTATTGAAGTTGTACGTCCATTGACATTGACAACGCATCGGTGCCTGACATCTTTGCATTTGAATCCGCCTGTAATGTGAGCTTTTCCTGCAATTCACAATTTTGTTGTGTTTTTACAAATTTGTTCATTTCGTTTCCAATAAGTACAGTATATGAGGGCGTTAAAGTTGGTTGCTGCGCAAGCTGATTGATCCATCTGCTTCAGTAGTGCAGGGACCATTAGAAATTATACCGGTACAAAACTCTTGTGAGGCTCCGAAACACATGGTTGGTTAATTAAATCACGGTTCTGCGTGGTTGTTTTAAAGTGCTATACACTATAGAAGCAGGGCTATACCTGGATCTTGCCGAATACAGATAATCTTAGCCCAAGGCCTAGGCCTATTTAATCAAGTTTTAGATCGGTCGCGAGAAAATATTCAAGATCTGTATAAACCTTATACATTTTTGGTAGACACTCATCTTTGGCATGTCGTTTCAAGTTTTTGTTTCCTTAAGTAAAATGATACCAGTAGCAGAACTGGGACTTCCCAACAACTAAAATGTACTCAATAGCACTCACAAGGGAGAACAAACCCCCCTAAATATGTAGTTCTGAGGTATGATTCTGTAGGAATGTAATACATAATGTACACCTGTATCATTGCCTCTTATAGTATCATATGGTTTCAGCACCCCCCCTTTCAAATTTCCATGGCAAGGTAAGTCATCCCTCCACAATTCCCCCCCCCACTTCCGGCACACAATGTTACGCCATTTTTTGAAAAGAAGGAGTTAAGTCGCCTTTCCATATATGTTGTTTGGGTGCGTTGAGTATGCGATGCGTTTCTCTTTAACAGACACAAACATCGACCTATTAACATTACACACGTGTGCGTTTCATTCAGCCGTCAAAATCGCCCCGGTAACGATTTTGCCGGATACGCAACTCTTGGCGCAAGTGTTGATGCGCATACTCTGTAAAAAAAACCTGTATTTTTACAGCATTTTCCTGGCAGTTTGGCCGCCATTACCTTCCCGTTTTATTACGGGAAACTGTATTTTTACGACCGGGATGTGAAATACAGTGTCGAACGAACTGTAAAATCATGGCCTCGCTGCTGTAATTTTACAAATGGGCCAAGTAAAAATACAGTAGCTCCAAAGTAACATTTTGTAGATCGACGTGTAAAATGACAGCTTTTAATGTATAATTTCATGGGAAAAGTCGTGTAAAATCACACCCTTTGTATTAAAACGTAGGTTTCCATTGAGACATCCGTCAAATTACATCCCACTACTGTGAACTCAACGTAAGAATCCCGTGCAACAACAGGTATTTTCCTGTATTTTTATCAACATTTTCATTAAATTAAGGCCCAAATGCAGTGATTTAATCGTAAAATTGGTGCAAACTGTGCTGTAAAAATACTGCCTTGTACACATGCTGATAAACTAAGTTAAAAAAAGTACTCCTGCTTGAATAAAACACAAATCACAACTTTTTTGCTACACACGAACATTTCTGATCTTTAATGCAGCCATGAAAACTCCAAAAACAATTTACCAAAACATCAAACATCATAACCCAGCTACCAATGGCTACCAAGTGACACGATCATCAAAGCAGCTTATCAAAAAGTAAGAGCAGCAGAGCATGTTTACTCATTTGGAAAAGTATACAACTTTGTTGCTACACACGAACATTTCTGATCTTAAATGCAGCTATGAAAACCCCAAAAACAACTTACTAAAAACATCAACCATCACAACCAAGCTGCTGAAGTGACATGATAATCAAAGCAGCTTATCGAACAGGGAATGTAGTAGAGCATGTTTACTTATGTGGATAAGTATACAACTTTGATGCTAAACAAGAACATTTCTTTTTTTAATGCAGCCATGAAACCTCCAAAAACAATTTACAAAAACATGAAACTTCATAACCACGCTGCTGAAGTGACATGATAATCAAAGCAGCTTATCGAAAAAGGAATGTTTATAGAGCATATTTACTTATTTGAAAAACTGAGTGGTGTGCAAGCTAGTAAGTCGAGCAGCTGTCCTCACCTGGAACACCGAGAGTCGGTGTGCTTGCTATACAGGCCTAGGCTATAATCATGTACATGTGTGACAAGACGTATCCCATGGTGATATTGACCCTTAGTGTGAAAAGGCCATATTCGTACAGCCCTGTTTTTTTACCACTTTTAAAGTAGTTGGTGGGTTGATTATGTTTTGGAGAACTTGTATAGACCATGATTAGTAGGATAGCGCTCATCTGTGTACAGACCATTGTAACAACTGAGGTGCCAATTTGAGTCAGTCCACTAAGAGGCCGTCCATAAAGTACAAAGGCATGGACAGGGGTTGCGACAAATGCATACACCATTTGTATTGTATGTAACCCAACACTTGCTGGTAATAAGTTTTCATCATATCAGTTAACATTTCCATGAAATTGCTTACCTGGAACCGCCTTTGCACATCGAAAAGGTGTCACTTATTGGAGTTGATGAGCTTGAAAGTGCCAGAATGCAGAATGCAAAAATCAGCTGCATTTTGGCTAAATGCTAAGATAATCCTTACTAACCAACTACACATTTTTTTTCTATTTCGTTGGAAAACAACCATTAGGAATAAAATAAAAAAATTATCCCCAATGATTAAGTATAGGTTCATGCACTTGTGACCTAAGAATCTACTATAATCAAACAGCAGAAACAAGGCAAAGGTACCGGTGGTGGCAATGCTACAAAATAGGTGCTCACAAATCCCAATCGTTCTCCAAGTTCTTCATCGAGTTGGCAAGTATCAACACACCTGGATGCACCGAAGGTTTCTTTCTTCCCATTTTGGTTCCGGATGCGGGATTTAGGCCAACGAAGCACCTACAGAAATAAAAAAACATGTAATGTAAACAGTAGAACAGCGGTATATTCAATGTGCTAGATATTGCAATTATAATACATTTCGCAACAGTCACACACGTTTACCAGCTCAGGTTTTCATCCAAAGCTGGCCAGTTAATTTTAAAAAAGAAATGCCTGTAACAAATCCCCCTCGAAGGCCCCGTCGGAGAATAAGTCTATATTAACCCATTCATGCAGGCCAAATTGCACCCCAGCACTCCCGTGGGAGTTTTCGTTAGGTGCTACAGCAAGTGCGAATGAGCATCCACATGAATGGGCTGCTGTACACTTTCTGCTTAAATGCTGATGATTCAAGGCTGTTCTCATGTTTGGGTCGAACATGAAAATTGAAATTCTGTTATGAAGGGGTTGATTATCTGTAGATAGTATTCTACGGCATTTTACCACAAGGAGTTCCTTGCACAATAGTTGCAAACTGTTGTGCTACATCCCTGAACTGATGAGCAACAGTCTTTGGTCAAAGGGGTTTAACAGCACCTTAAAATTTACCTTTCTGCCCATATACATTTATTGGAGTTTAAAGGTAAAAGCCAAATGCAAGGAAAGTAATTATTTCGACAAATATTCTTGTACATGTACCTGGTATAAAGCTGGTAACATTTTAAGTCAACAGTTCTCTGAAAAGCCACATGGCAAGAACATTAGACTAACCTCTGAATGAACTCGAGGGCTCCTTCTGCTTTCTGTGGATACTTCAGGTTGAATGCATAGTAAGAGGAGAATCACATGCACACTGCTGATAGAGGATTTGTCAAGTCAGTTGCCAACACCTTACCAAAAGCAAGAGTAAACCTTGAAGCACAGAGTGGCTGTCCTGTGGTAATAATACAGATATGTATGTAGATAATTACAAAAATCAACAACGTAAGCAGCACTCATCGACAGACACTTGTTAGAGTCTTGTTCGGCATTTCTGCATTTGCTATTACTGTGTACATTGTAGATATGAATACAGTGCGTATTCAAAAAAGTAAACACCAAAGTTGTTTAGATTGTCAAGTTAATACATGTGGTTGTTTAAGTTTTTTCCAAGTTTGGGTTATTACTGCAAGCCAGGATGATCATTAAAATAAATCGACCTCATCGTATGTAATTATTTTTTTGTAGCCATTTAAAAAATAAGGTGTTTAAAACTCTTTGAGTTTTAACGAGCCATAGCAATTTTCCTACATTTTGACTATGAGTACGAAATGCAAACACATATATTACCTTAACTGGACCCTTTACCAGAGGTTAAACATCAGGAAATGCAATTGTGATGCCACTATTCTTTGGCAAATTTTTTAATCAGCATACTTTTTGTTCCACTTCTTTTGAAAATGGGTTTGAAAATTGAGGCTGAAATGCTCATTTAGTACAGGTACAATAATGCTGAAGGTTTACCTGTAGGTCAAGTTCTAAGTGAAATTCCCTTTTTCAAAAATAACTTTAAAGTCATTGGGAAATTTGCACCCTCAGTTAAATATTGGCTACACAATTTAACACTTGCATTTTGAAACTATTAAAAATCACAGTAAATTATTTTATCATACCATAAGCAACCAAACACGGATTCCCAGGCAGTCTCTCTGTATTGATGGGCCTTCCAAGGGTCTGCACAGACAGTATCATTAAAAAAATAAAACGTACAGCTGAAAAGTTTAATAAAGTCATTGAGCTATTGCAATTTTTTAATAAGAAATCCTGTAAAATGAATTAGTTACTGAGCCCTTGAATGTAATTTTTACACTGGTATGCCGGACCAGAATGGGACAGCAAAAACCAAACTAAATAAAACAGAGCACAAATAAATTAGAACACTATCAAACCGTTTTAGTGCGGTTTTAATGATGATATTTATTCAACAAATCCATGTACCCCAATGAAAAATACTGTAATCGGTTGAAAAAAGGTTAACAAATAGACGTGTTTTTACAGGGTCAAAGCACAAAACTATACTTTAACGGGACCAGTTCAGGTAAATTTTACAAGTACCGTAAATTTACGGCTGTTGCGTCAATAAATAAGTAAATATACGGCGTTCTGTTTATTAACGGTCAGCAGTGGGTAAAGTTACAAATAAAAGGGCGTAAAACGAGAAATACTGGAAATGGTTGTAATTTTAAGGCAAAGAAAACCTGTTATTTTACAGTATGTTTTAACAGTGTAGGGAAAGGCGTCATTATATATGATTTCCTGTGTTTTTTCCTAGTTCTTCGGGCGGTGTCTGCGTTCCATTGGATCTTGCCATCTTCGTCTACAAGGACGGTGTTCCGACGAAAAATATGACTTTTGATTTGCAAAACTACAATCCTGTTGTCAGTCTACCATGGAAGAACAACACTCGACAGACTGGAGTGCTTGAGGTAGAGTGGTGCAGCTTGGAGGAACACTTCCCCGGCGTAGAGCTCATCCCACGGCAGGGCAGCTGCGCTGTGGTCGGTAACAGTGGCATCTTAAACAACAGCAGCTGCGGGGATTTCATAGACTCGCACGACTTTGTCATTCGCGCCAATATGGGGCTGATTAAGGGCTTCGAGGTTGATGTTGGAAGGAAGGCAAATTTGAATGCTTTCAACCTAGCCTTGATGACTTTGTACGGCAATGCCATGGGAAGCAAAATAAATGATGAAAACAAAATGAGATTTCTCGACCACATTCGAATCTTAAAGGAGTCGATTCTGTGGTATCCGAAACAACTGTTTCAAAGAGGGGGCATATATGCGTCTGGAAGAAGGTATCAATCTATAATCGATGAAATAAGGAAGACTGGATTTTCTGGTATTCGATTTGCATTCAGCTGGACGCCTATCCACGTGGAAAGGTAATTAATGGAAACAACTTAAGCTCAAGGAGAAACTGCAATCGCTGGAAGTGTCCAGCGAGCGAACTTTCTAGTTCGATATTGCACCCCAGCTTTTCATAACTAAAGAAACTGCGACAGTTAGTTTTCAGGTTATATGCATATGATGTTCGTGCCGACTACATGATGTGATAACATTCCTTTTCCATTGCTTTTCCCGTGTAGGTCTATGGGTATACGGCTAACAGCCACGCTCGGTTTAGACATGTACGCAGTCGCTCGGACGTTCTGCTCCAACATCACCCTCTTCGGCTTCTATCCGTTCTACAAAGACCTAGAGGGCCGAGATATCAGGTACCATTATTTTGACGAGGTGAAATATAATTTTTCCCTCAAAAGGGGGCACGATTTTGGCAAGGAGTACACCAAGCTTCGGGAGCTCGAGAAACAAGGGAATCTAAAGTTGGTCGTTAGAGATTGCAAACCAAGAGCAAAAAGCCAGGAACCTTCTCATAAGTTGTGATCATCTCCCTATCATTGTGAACCTTGATGCCAGCAAAAATCCACGCCCAAATTCCTGAGTGGAGCTTTTTAACTTCAGAGCACATTCAGCCAAGGGAACTAGTGTTTGAATTGTAATGCATGCACCTTGTAGTCAAACTTTTTAAGAATTTTCCTCGGATTTTCAGATGTCACAATTGCGTAGCCATGCCATTAGCGGCAAAAACCGTATAGTGCCCCGGGTTATGGGTCGAAACAAAATCTACCCAAAGCGACTTCCAAAACTTGCCCTGTCCCTAACAGGCGAATTTGATCGTAGGTTGATCATGGACCATAAATTCTTTCTCTTTTTACTTTTTCATAGCTCACGTAATCCCAGGCCGGTGGATGGCAAAGTACAATTAGAGTCGCAATATATTTAAACAAAATAATCAAGGCAACGTACGTACAGATAAATAAATATAACTCCCTTGTCAGTGCTAGATGCAGAAATATTTTGGAGAAAGCATTGTCTTGCACGAATATTCTTGGAAATTGATCATGCATGTATATGAGCGTACAGAATAGATTTTATGCTTTTCATCCTTCACCTCAGTTTATGATTGCTGGATTTGGTGAGTTGTCTTTCTTTTAAATCAATTTGAGAATTTTGAATTTCTTTTGAGGATGAAGCCTTAACCGAAAAGTTTATGATTGGCTTTTATATTTTACTCCTGGTGTTCGGTGGATTGAAAGTATACAGGACGATATTATTATTAGCATTGTGTTATGGTGGGAACTTATGATATGCTTGTGTATGTTATTGTAGTTTTCTTTAACATTTTATGTGCCAGTCAAGAAACAAGACAAATTCAGTTTGCTGATATCAGGCAAAGTTAACTTGCCCAGAGACCAAACCAATCACCTATATAATTGGGGTTGGCCTTATGCAGTGGTCACTTGGTCTATGGATGGTTTGATCTCGGTTTATTGGAATCCCATGAGGACTCCACAACATACATAATTAATGCAAGCAGCAACCTTGGAAAAGTGTTATGAGCGTCGCAAATGTACATACAATGTGTGCGCTGATAATGGAAGATTGCCGCGGGCGTTGGGGACCATGGCTTCCCAAAAGAATTCATTTTGAAATTATGAGAAAAAGGGGTATTTCTATTCCCTCTCCCGCGAAGCCTATAAAAATTCCCCAATATAACCTCCCCTCTCAGAAAGGCAGCAAAAGGTTACATAAAAATCCCCCCCCCATTTTGGTTCTGGATCCACCCTTGTAATCTCTGCAAATAAAGAACGACTGAACACTTTTCCTGTTACCAATACAAGATCAGAAGGAATGATGATGCCGTGTAACGAGTTGAAGGTTTAAGAACATGTTGAATGCATAGAAGACGGTAATTCGAAAGTATTAGGTTTCATTCACCCTTGCTCAGTCTGTTTGCGATGTCCCCGAAACGAAAGAAATAAAACAGAATTGGGTTCATAATTTTAGTTTCATGAAATGAAAAATGTGTTCTTTGTGCTATTATTATTAATATAAATATCAACTTGTGAAAAAAGAGATGGCTTTATCCTCATATCCTAAATCCATTTGACTCAACATCGAGAGCGGCTTCCATCCAGAAGACTTAGTATATTCAAGTTGGCGCCGCCGATTCTACAGGCAGGGCATCATTGTGCGATTCCGTCCATACTTTGCCTGGTGCCCCTCTAGAGTCGCGTCAGAGGTGATGCCACAAAGTCGATTCTTCCAACGGCACTTTGCGCACATCTGCTTGACCACATTTTACCACATATCAGGCATACAAAATGGACTTATTCGTCACATTTTGACCTATGCACTTTCCACGAACATGGACAGCGGTTCGTGTAAGTTCACACTTCTGGCTTTCAGTAGGTCCCTATTTATACTTTACTGGAAAAGAAAGAAGAAAACAAACAAACAAACACCCCCCCCAAAAAAATAGGCATAAAATCCTACCCCGTGTTGAGCAGAAGTACCCGCTCGGTTGGAAGAGCTACGTTGGTGATGGGAAGTTACATTTTCCAAACTGAACATTTCATTTGAATCTGATGATGCGTTGAGGGATAATCTATATATAGGCTGCATTAAGTTAGACTAATGTTTTTGTTTATTCTATTAAATTGGATTTTCAAAATGCTTTCCAATTAGCCTACGCCCTTTAACCAGTGGCATAACTACGGGGTGGGCCATGAGGAAAAGTGCCCTCCCCCAGCAGATGCCCATACCTCCTGAGTGCCCCCCCCATTTGAAATCTTTGAATAATGTCTATTGTAATGCAGCTTATTTTCTTGTGGTGCCCCCTTGAAAATATGTGTGCACTCCCGAGTGGCCCCCTTCGGAAATTTATTCCTAGTTATATATTACGCCACTGCAGTTAACACCCTTTAACCGCACGCGATCACTGGATAGGCCTAATTCAGAATGAGGATAAGAGCGATCACTGGAAAGGCCTAATTCAGAATGAGGATAAGAGCGATCACTGGAAAGGCCTAATTCAGAATGAGGATAAGAGCGATCACTGGAAAGGCCTAATTCAGAATGAGGATAAGAACTGAGCAGCATTGAGTTATGCTCCTGAGGTCATCCTGCAACGGTTCAAAGAGGTTAATGTTGCAGATGTAAATGATAACAGCATCTTGTTACAAATTGACTGAAACGAACTGTACAGGTTCAACTGCAGTTGTTTTCTCTGAAAATAACTGGAGTTGAACTATACTACGAAACCGTTAACTCTATAACTGCACAATTAATCAACAAGCTTCATGTTTTATGGCTAGAAAGAAATTTGAAAGATGTACAAACCAAAGTAGTTAAGTGATAATTTGGGTATTGGAATTTAGGAGTGGCTGCAAGCACTTAGCGACATTACTCGGACACTCACGATAGAAGCGACATTAAATTGATTGTACACAGAGTACCGATGCATCGCGATGGCCCGTGTACAAACCAGAATGGACCAATAAGGAAACAGCGCCCATGGCTTGTGACTGCCAGAACGTAGCCAATAAGAGTGCACATGCTCACCTTGCTCCACGCCCACAGTGGCCTTCAAGATCCAGAATTACAAGCAAATAAACAGCGGGATGACCACAGGGTTTTACGAGCGCTGTGACAGCATGTGGTTTCATAATTTACCACTGCACTGACCCTCCAAGGCGGTGGCTGGGTTTGTCAAGCACCCGAATATTAAAACATAAAAGTCAGCAGTAGTAAGGAAAAAGGAAGAACAGTGCAGTGGGGAAAATTTGCAAACAGCCTGGTGAAAGTCGCAACAAAACGAAATAGAGTAGTGCACACTTATTAAATTGGCGTTAGGGCAACGATATTGAAAAATCAGCTCCCCGAGAATGCACGCCAATTTTTGAACTGGACAGTGTATTGTATGACGAAACTGAACCATTGCAAGCTAGGTATACTCTGTTGATTCATGGTTGATTCCACTGGGCGACTCAATATGAGAATCCAGAAAGACTGATAGAAATCATGTTGATTTAATATTTCGTTCTCTATTCGGAACATTTTCAGGAACATCTTTAGATGGCTTTCATTAGTCTTTTGTTTTTCATTCTGTTGAGTTATCTGAATATTATCAGTTGATCACCTACTGTACTGGTTTCCACTAGGCACGTGCTAGGCTAATTATACACATTTACATGTACTGTACAACTGTACAATCACAGTAAAAATTGTCCCGAAGACAGTGCTGAAATAATGAAGTCAATATGAACTGCTTTACCAAAATATCTCCGGTGTTTTTCACGTGTACGGGCTAATTTTTTTGTGAGGGTTCCATGGCCCCGTTTTGTCCTAGCCTGCCCATTGTATTCCTGTATGATTTTAATGGGGCTGGATCTGCCTGTCGTGAAGACCCACTTGGCTGTTTCCTTGACAGAGAATGGACCTATAGACTGATCTTTATGATGACGTTTACACTCTGTGTACATGCACAGTACATTTGTGCTTTCTTATGGTGCTCAGTGGACTGTGCCCCCCACGGGAGCGAACTTTTGAGAGCGAATTTGCGTGTGGGGACTCGGAGTATTCAGTATTGTCGAGTCAAAAGTGGCTCAAAAACGGAAAAGAGGTGTGCGCCAACGGAAAAGTGGGATGCGAGAAGGGAAAGGAGGGGGGGAAGAAAAAAGTGGGGCACAGGAGCGAATTGGCAGCGTGTGGAGCCTTCAGTTTTGTCAAGTCAAAAGCGGGGTGAGTAAAGGGAAAAGAGGGCTGTGTGAAGGGAAAAAAGGGATGCGAGAAGGGAAACGTTGGGTGCGAGAATGGAAAAGTGGCCGGGGTGCGCGAGAAGGGAAAATCGCGAGAAGGGGAAAGTGTGTGGGAGAAGGCAAAAGTGGAGCGTGAGAACGGAAAAGTGGGATTCGGGCACGAATTTGTAGTGTCTTGAGTCTTGTTAAATTAAAAGCGGGGTGCGGGTGACAAAATCTCCACTGCCATTCGAAGAGAGCTTGCAGGCTATGGGTCTGTTTTTACCGCCACCTCTCAAAGTGTGTTGATTAAAATATGTCATGTTTAAGTAATGCCGGTGCTCTCTGGTTTCTGTCGCTAGCCTCATCATGGAATGAAAAGGGAAATTCTCCAACAGTATTGCACGACGTCGATGAGTTAGGTTACTGGGACCATTACGTGAAGCACATCAAACTCCCCCAGCCGTCCTCCTTGCTCACCCAGATTCGCCTCCAGATTGGGCCGTGTATCTTTGAGAAAGAAAAGATTGGTCATCCATACCTCTTTTGGGCTATGAAGTTTCACGCCATTAAGAACCTGCGAGTTGTTGATGCAAGTGAGGCCTATCAGACAGGTTTGCTCCCCGTTTCTTCTTAACTTGCAAAGTCTGCGCCCTCAAGCCTTTGTGTACTTTCCTTTACGCTCATCGTCAATGCCAAACAAAAGTCTTCCTTCCCCCCAATGTGCACACTTGCCACTATGTTAGCGATTTCTTGTGAGTAGACTCCTTTTCTAAGAGTTCTGAAAGCCTTTGTCTGCCCATGTTCTCAAGTTGAGATCGGGCTTCGCGGGATATCTGAACGAGCTTGAGTGTCACGGAGGATAGAGCACATATGCCTCCCGGTGCAATTCTGCCCGTTTTGCTCAGGCTGACCAGCTTCTTCTTTGTTTATTTCTACCTCCTTGTCTTGAAGTTCATTATTTTCACCTCATCATCTTCATCACTCACTTAAACTCTGATCGCACGTTCGCCATCGACCCTAGCAATGGGAGGGAATCCTCCTATCACTAAGTATCAGAGACTGACCACACTGGCCTCTTACTCAAACAATTTTGCCTAACAATTTGTGTCTTTCTCTCTTCGTTCACAACACCCTCGCGATCTTGAAGTGGAGCTCCACCAAATAGAAGGGCAAGAAATGCCTCAATGGACAAAGCTTTCCTGTAATTGCCAGATTTGATAATATGGTTCTGAACATTAAGGTTTTGTTTAGCCAGAAACTTATGTTTTTCAACAGTGATTTCATCATTTACTCTTTTGGATAAATAGAAATGATGGACTTATAATATAAGGAAGCTTCGGTTTTTGTCCGGTGGGGAGAAACTCTGACATGTACATGTACACCCATGCACAAGATACACGCACGGCAGCCGCAGCATACAGGCCACGCACCTTGCACATGTGTACACAGACACACGGCCATCACTCCACGGTCCATGATTTATCTGTGTCGGAACACGATCGCGTCCGGCTATCTGCGCCGTGCCGCGGTTAACTGCACGCAGCGCATGCGCAGCCTAATATTACCCTTCAGCAACCCTAGGGCCAAAGGGCACACGGCGTGAGGTTCAAGCGAATTGCACAAGCGTGAGCTTGGCGAGCGTTTCGCCTCGCCATGCCGGCCGTCAGGAGATTCTGGAGGACGAAGCGCCGGCTTCTCGCAGCACTCTGCGTTTTATCCACGATAATTGCTTTGTGCTCTCTCTTTCCGAGAATGGCGGATATCATCGGCCTGACCGGTCGCACTACAGTGGAATGGCGACGAATGACCGCTCCTCAGTGCAAGTTTGTGTGTAGCCGGTAAGTTGGCCTGCCGTTGTGTGCCGTTTCGGGGGCTTAGATTAGAGTGTCTTCCCCTTCTCTGTCCAACCCTTTCATTTATTACACCAGGGCAAGGGTTTCAAGTGTTGGGAGTGACAATGTCGTTCGTTCTACAGAGTTTCTGACCCATAGACTATAGCACTGAAGTGACAAAGTCAAGAATACATGAGGTGAAGCAGACGACATTTTGCATAAAAATAGATAGACCTTTATTGTTCCGTGTATATGAATGCAGCTACACACAGTACACGCATACGTATTACCGTATCGCGTAGGTCATGGTCGCCCGACGGGCCGCACAAAGCACTTCTCAGAAATTTAAGGCAATTTTTATCTGTACACTTAGCTTGCGCCAATTGGCTCAGAACAAACTCACTTAAAATGGTTGAAAGGACTATTTTACAGGGTTCGTGCAATTTGAGATAATCATTAGTAGCCTAACATGTATGAAAATGTCGACTCAGTAGGCCAAAGTTTAAAGCAGAAAAACTCACCTTAAAACTAAATACCTAGAAAAACTTCATAGGGGTGACTTTTGCTCCAAAAGATGTTCCCATGTATGGAGATAGATTTGTAGCAATAAAGAATGAAGATCATTGGATTTTTTTCATCCTAGCATGCTTTACTGCATACGTCAAATGATATTAAACGAAACTTCAACAACTGCAAGCATGGCAGGATTGTTTGCGGGGGAGATAGAGTTATACCTGTACAGTTGAACAGGATCCATTTTCCAACCTCTATAGGTCTGTGGATGGTGTCTGCGTTCCACTAGATCTGGCCATCTTCGTCTACAAGAAAGACGTCCCGACAAAAAACATGACTTTTGACTTGCAAAACTTCAACCCCGTTGTCAGTATACCGCGGAAAAATAACGATACTGGAAAGATCGGAGTGCTTGAGGTAGAGCAGTGCAGCTTGGAGGAACACTTTCCCGGCGTAGAGCTCATCCCAAGGCAGGGCAGCTGCGCCGTGGTCGGCAACGGCGGCATCTTAAACAACAGCAGCTGCGGGGATTTCATAGACTCGCACGACTTTGTCATTCGCGCCAATATGGCAGAATTAAAACGCTTCGAAGTCGACGTTGGTCGCAGAACTAATCTAACCGTGTTCAACATGCAACTTTTAAACCAATATAGCCAGGCCATTTTTTACAGTCTGTTTCCCTGGCAACGCAGTGTTAGAGATCGATTCTTCGATCACATTCGTTCTTTGAATAAGTCGATAATCTGGTATCCGAAACTGCTGTTCCGAAACAAGAAAATGGAGAAAGCGGGAAGACAGTATCACACCATAATCGAAACTCTCAGGAAATTCGACTATTCGGACATTCGTTTCGCCTTCAGCTGGAAATCAATCAGTATAGAAAGGTAAGTATTATACATGTATACGGTGGCTCAGATTGGCCTTCACATCAGAGCAGTGACCCCCAATGGACTGTCCCAAACCTTGAAGATGACACGTCGACGTACAGTGTTGACAGAGCTTGCTGAACGGCTGTGAAATGATGTCAGGCGGTAATATCGATTTCACGCTATCAACGTGATTTTAATCGCCATCAAAATCTTTTTAGATCACTTTCGGTAGCTTCCATGGCTTCTCAGGGTCACAGGAACGTTTCACCCAATCAGACGGTCAGATCCCTTGGTTGTCTTTAATTTGACAACCCTCTTATTCCTGAGTTACGCTGCAAAACCTGCTGTATAAATTTAACCGCCTCGATACGACATCCACTTCATGACATTACCAGTCCAGTGCTGTCTCATTTGGATGCCGAGTGCTTCAATTTAACACCAATTTAACACTACACTTTTTGCAATGAGTGAGGGATAACAATATACCTTGTTGCTATTCGCCCGGAGCCACCTTTGTTTTTAAGCATGCCTTCCGCTTCGATTGGTCTTACTTCGCATAGTAGGCTGATTCATTTCGGAGATAATTCGTCGGTGTAATTTAACCTCCTGGTTGTTATCAGATGACTGTACCCAGTCAGATGTATAGTCCGCTGATAACACTGACCGTGTTAAATTACACCAATTTAACTCCACACTTATGTAGAGTTCTTCTCATGAAGTAGGCTACACGACAAAACCTGGAAAATCGATATTTTGTAGATCTTTATGCAGTTATTCCTGCCATTATACTATGATTAGAAGAATAATTATTTTGACAAAATTTCCGAGCAAAACGTTAATTTTTAATCATCGTAGACAAACAGTGAAAAAGGTTTTATTTGTGAATTAAATGTACCGCTTAATCAGGACAAATTTTCTTCAACTATGTGCTGATTAGCAATGAACAAAGCTAACATTTCATGACAACGCAAATTTGCCTAAATCCGTAAAGAGCTTTTTTTTTTCAAATACAATTATTTCGGAATGTCTGTGTTGCAGGTGTTGGAGCTTTTTATCTCTTCGTTTAAATACTGTTGAATTCTCGTGATTTGGCTGCAGTTTTTGCTCCTTTGTCACTCTGCCAGACTTCTCGGTAAACTTTGTCCCTTTCAATTTCTTCTACTCGCAGAGCTTATCGTCTAAGCAAATACGGCACGCTAGGATTCGACTCATTCGCAGCCGCTCGGACGTTCTGCTCCAACATCACCCTTTTCGGCTTCTACCCGTTCTACAAAGATCTGGAGGGCCGAGACGTCAAGTACCATTACTACGACGCTACGACCTACAACTTTGGCGGGAAAAAGGAGAACCACGATTTTCACGTGGAATACAGAATGTTACAGGACCTCGAAAAACAAGGACAGCTCAAACTGGTAGTAAGAGACTGCAAGCCCAGGAACCAGACATTATTAGAGAAGAAATTTCACCGCAGTCTCCATTTAACGTAGCTTTTGTTTGGTTACGGAACAGGCAAGCACAACGTTTCCTGTATTTCGTTAAGTTCGACAACTGTCGAGCAAACATCTAAAGGAAGTCATAAACATCCAAATCACGAGCAGATGCCTGCCTATGACCCGATACAGTCTGGTGCATAGGCACTGCTTGCTGTCAGATGTTGTTTGAAGCATGTCTAGTGCAACATACTCACTCAGCGGGAATTTCTACTTTGGAATTGATATGAGAGTCCTTCTGTTAATCTCAATTTTAATCTGGAATCGATGAGATGCAACAGAATGACATGTAGTAAGCAAGTATCAGGAATGCATTGGATTATAATAGCAAGTCCAACTGAGACATAATATCTTGACTGCACCAATTTTGTGGACAGTATTGCCAAATGTCATGAAAATTGGGAACACCAAAGATGTGCACTGAGTTATTCAGTAAAGTCTTTCGAAATGTTACATAAGGCACGTCGTGTTAGCAAGTACATGAGTTTTATCCCATTGAAGAAGCAGAGACACTGATCTTTAATCATCTTGATTTATCACTGAAATTTGCACAATCATTTTATTCATACCAAGAGTTTATGTGTATTTCAGCATATCAGGTAACTGGACTTAGCAAACTTTGTGTTTGATTAGAAAAACACAGCTCATTGATAAACTTAACCCCAGCAGTCAGCACTTGGTCTTTAGTCGATTTTAAAAAAGCCTACTTTAATTTTTTTTTAATCTGATTTTTTAAATTAAAAAAGGCGTGATTTTTATCAACCCTGCATAGACTTGTGTGTAATTTCAAGCAGTAGTGGAGTGCATGGCATGTCGTTCGTACATTGCATATAATACATTCTGGGAGATATCGAAGTTGGAGACGGGATCGTGAATGGTCACGTTCATTAGCATGAAAATTTACTCGGATCTTGAATGAAAAACTTAATCTTGTTCACAAATGTCGATCTTGCATGAGAAAAATAATCTTGCATGAAAACTTGAGTCTTGCGTGAAATTCTGTTTTTTTCCCCCCAAAATTGCATGAGAAAACGTAATGAAAAATGTAATCATGCATGAAATGTTGAGCCTTGCATGACAGATATTAGTCTGGCATAAGTTTCATTGTGTATGAAAACATTGTGTATGCAACATAAATCAGTCTTGGATGATTATCTTTTTGTCTGGAACTTCAGTGAGGGTTTTAATTTAATTCCGTTTTAGCGTTTCACACTATATGCAGTCCGAATCCATATTTAAGGCAGACTGATTCCCGTCGCACACGTAGTCTCCAGACGTCTTACAGATCTCCTCCGAACGGGTAGCCGGTAATGAAGCCAGCAGATCCTGCTGAGTGTATGTAAATGAGCAAACGATGCCTGCTCAGTGAAATGAACAAATCGAACAGGAGCTGATAGCATATTTTGCTTTTTCTTCTTCATTACCGGAAAAACACTTCACCAGAAATTGCTTGTTTATCTAAAATTTAACATAATAACCACAGATTTGAAATAAATTGCCGTAAACTTGCCGATTTATCTATGAAAATCCTTGAAAAGTGTATTACCTCACTGTGATCGACAGAGGCGTACAAAGGATAGGTACTTATTCGCTTTTAACGTGATTTTTGTAACAAAAACTAAAAAAAAAAGATTTTTAGCAGCCAAATTGACAAAGCTAATCGCGCACGTTAAACTGCAGCTAGGCCATTTTCCAATACTCAACTTCGTCTCCGTCTCAGACTGTGGGCCTGAAGCATTTAAATTACATTGGATTACTGTAATTTTTGGTTTTCTTGCATCTTATTTTATGTTCTGTGGCACTGTTAGACTGATTACTGCGCTTACAGCTTCAGCCAGAGCGAAAAACAGTTGAAGCCTGGGACGGAGCCGAATTGAGTATTGGAAAACGGCCCTAGCTGCCGGTCCCCCCCCCATGTGCAGTCCAATTTTCAGGCTGTAATGCGGCGCTGGTACTAGTTTAGTCCATGCGTGTGAAATGTGGGGCCGGGGGCAGGCCGGGGAAGCACAATTTTTGCCGCAATTATCGTTCACAACACCATACACAGAAGGCAAACAACTGTACTGTACATATGCTGTACACGTAGCCTACATGTGTAATATTTGCTGCATGAATACTGATGCATTGTTTGTGAAGTGCAATCTACATGTACGTCCGTAAACGGTCTCGTACTTTCTGAATACATGCATGATGAATAAATTGTGTCCTAGCACCGTAAAGGCTTCACACAATGACTAGACAAGCGCGCGTACGCATCGGTCAAAGCATTGGTGCTTAAATTGCCCTTGCATTGAAAGTTTGTTGGCCTGATCGATGATGCGTGCGTCCGACCATAACAGGATTTGAGTACTGTACATGTACCCGTATAAGCGCACGTGCATCCGAATGCCGACTGTCGCTAGTTTTTGCTGAGTATGGCCGCCTTTTCTGTGCTGAGTTTCAGCGACAACCCCGTTTTCAAGCAGTATGCCACCTACGCAGCCGTGGTCACGCTGAAGATGATGTTCCTGTCGTATTTGACCGGAAGATACCGAATGTCTCGGAAGGTCAGGAGCTTTCAGGTCTTAGTAATAACTCGCAATGGTCTGCCAGATCTCTAGTACACTGAATTAATGCAGTAATGGTTCGGGCATTTGTATCCTTGCTCTATAGTCTACCACCATGCTCTATGCATATGAGGAAGGAAGTGCGTGTGTGCTTGCACCACGTGTCGAATAGGCCTAGGCGAGCCTTTCCGACGCTGCCACAGAATCATGCCAGTTAAAGCCATGCCATGGCGCTTTTTCATGTATACGTCCCCTTTCTACTAGGTCGATCATGGTCACATCTTCTGCGCCAACTGGTAGTTTTGCTGACAAAGCTGAGGCTAGTCATCAGCAAATTTAAAGGCGGATCAAAATCCACTGATTTTGTGGGGGGTGTAGGGTTGAAATTTATTTGTATTCAGTCTTTTTTCCTAGTGATTTATCAAAAAACTCTTTTGCTCTTTCGGGGACCATGGCTCCTTGAATCTGAATGTGATCTTTAGTACATGGAGGCGGAAACATAATTCACAGGACGTGTTTGTAAAATCTTTATATACAAAGACTATAGAACCTTTTCCTGTGATATCACGATGGAGCTGGACCTATGATGTGTTGTGGTGGTAATGAGTAGTTTTGTGAGAGTAATCTACCCATTCAAGATAAGCATAAGCACGTTGGCACGTGCGCTTGCACGTGGGTGAAGTTGTCCGTAGGAATATATGCGATCACCGTGGCCAAGGCGATCCACACGTGGTGGTATTGGTTACATTTAGTCACGTGGGTGAAAAAGGTCCATGGAGCAGTGTTGTATTCGAGTTCATCACAAGTCCTTTTACAAGGCCATTCAAAAGTAACAGGGTGAACAATGACAGAGGAATGCTTTTGTCAGAGTTCATTTGAATAGCTTGTGAACTGACTGAAGACTGATTGATTTGTGATGGACTCAAATACAACACTGCTCTTTAAACCTTTTTCACCTCCTGGACGTGTTGGCTTTTTTAATTGAAAGCACCAGCACTTTAGGCCTACGGTATGCTAGAGCCTAGTTCATGGAATTTCACGGATTAATCAGGTTTTGGGAATAGTTTCGGGGAAAACTCCCAAGTTTGCCCCCACCTATCTCCGCCAGACCGTCGGATGCGGCATGTACCGATCCTCTGGCAGGAGCCATCTCACCCCGTCGAGGTCGGTTTGCATCCTCTTCGCGAATGCGTTAGATCCCATGGATGCGTGCATATGTCTCCGTGCCGAAAATTCGCCAAAGGCACTTGTCCACTCCGGAGGATTCCAGCATAGGATTCGCGTTGTGTTAGTATCGAGTGTAACGATCTTTCTCGACACCAATGCTGATTGCTTAATTCACCGGTCTCTGGAATTCATCTCCATCCAGGTTTTCATTAACCCGGAGGACGCTCGGGGTAAGATGGAGTTGGTGCGACGGGATGACGACGTTGAACGAGTTCGAAGGTAAGTATCGTAAATCAAGAACCTTCGAAGGAAAAAACTCACATGTGAATCTTATTAATCGATCAGTGACATAACTCCGGGCAAAAAACCCTACGTGATTTGGCTTCCTCCCCATTCTGCCGTTCACTCAGTCGGAAAATTGACTGGTTTATATGGAACGACAATCAGGTACATTGAATGCCCTTGATGGACGTTTTCCTCCCTGTACACCTACTTGTCACACCCGGCGACACACCAGCAGTTGCAACTCAGTTTTGAACTGTAGGTTTGAAATCGGCAACCCAAATCAAACCCAAAGCACAAACCAAAACCCAATTCACACCAAGTTGTGGACCCCTCTTTCTCATCTTCCACTCCTTACAGATGTCACCGTAACGACGTGGAGAACATCCCGCCTTTTCTGGTCCTGGGCCTCCTGTACGTCCTGACCGGGCCCAGCGCCTCCGCTGCAGCCTGGCACTTTCGGGTCTTCGTTGCATCTCGTTTCTTCCACACTGTGGCCTACCTGACGCCCCTGCCGCAACCATCTCGCTTTCTCGGGTTCCTGGTAGGCGCTGTCACCAACGTCTCCATGGCAGTGCAGGTGATTTTGAGCGGACAGCTGTAGCATTGGCTTGTCATGTCAGAATGCGTCAAAATCGTGAGCAGACTGCAGACGAAGATCTTTATCGACTACAGCCTTCTAGAGATTTACCATTCGTACGATGACCTTAAAGGACATTTCAGACTTGATTTTTTTCAGATGTCTATCTTCTCTTGCAGCATTCAATAACACCAATTATCTTTTCAACTTAAAAATATTTGGTTCCATTACCGTGATTTCTTGCGATGCATTTAAAGACATTGGGATATTAAAGATTTGACGTTCAGTGAAACTATGAACGAGGTGTGATTTTCTTTTGGGAGCCAATATTAGTCCCGATGGTACATGACAGTGGGGATGAGGGGTATTGTATGGAGTCAAGCATGATCAACAGGGTCAGTCTCAAATGCAGATGATCGAATAATCTTTTCCCGACTAGTCGTGAATACTTTCGCTATGTCGTACATTTTTTTCACCGCTAGTCGCGAATATTTTTCCATTGGCTTGTAAAACAAACGGCATATACATAATGATAAGCGCCTGCCTGGCCTTGAGCATTCGGCATGTACAACGGTACATTGACAATGCGCGTGTAGACCTACTAGGGTACAGTCCACGAATTCAAGCCCCATTGAAAACAGTGTAAAATCAGCACTGTTCAGGGCCCAATAACATGCACGCCAACATCCCTGAGATTTCTGAAACACTGATGAAATTCTTGTCTGGTCACTTATCTTTCAATTTCTTTTCAATTTTTTGTGGGTTAACCAATCACATTTTTAATTATTCCCACAAGACAAAATCACCCCATCTTGAAAATAGTTCGCGGTACCCGCTGCTTCATTTGACTCGGACTGGCCAGCCTGTGGTCGAGTGGTTAAGACATCTGCACTAGTAAGCAGGAGGTCGTGGGTTCGAGTCCCACCCGAGTAAGCTTGTGAGGTTTTTTCGCAAGCTCTCGGACAAGCACTGAGCATACAGTGCTTATTAATATACGTTGGGTAAGGGCAAAACCGTTATATATAATTAACATCTCCCCAACGCAAAAAAATACATCTTGAAAAATCACCCCCAAAAAGTGATTTTTCCGAATTCTGATTGCAACCGTTTTTCAAGTGGCAATCTTCAACTTTCTCAGGCACTTAGGAGTATTTTTCAACAGTATTTTTTAGCCATTCTGCTCTCAGATGAAAGCTCAAAGACCCAGGGAGTTGATACTGGCAAGAGTTTACACAATCTCACCATTTGGGGGGCCAAACAATCTCCTTTTTCAAAAGATACTGTGGGGGCAATTTTAATGCTAATGAGCTGGCCAGAAACTCTCACTTGAATTAGTGGTCTGCACCCACTATCGTGCATTGTTGTGTGTGATGCCAAGTGAACGGTGAAGCTGTGCATTGAGAAAGAAACAATTGGGATCAACATGGCTCAGCAAAACAAGGTTTACTGTCTACACAGCTTGTTACTGGTAAGGACGTACATGTATCTTGAATTTAGCCGTAGCTCTGGAAGGCCTTAAAAAGCCTTGACGTCCCGGTCGGGCAAATATTGACCCTTCAAGTTTGGGGGAAAATGTTCATGACAAAGGCTGCGACTACATGTAGTAAATTTATTCATGATATGTTGTGAAAAATATTCACGACATCGCCAAAATATTTACGACAAGTCGTTAATACATTCACGACCTCGCAAATAAAAATTCGTAACTAGTCGTGTTTTTTATGTCCCGTCAGGGCCTCCATAGGCTACACTCCTGGAATGGGGAGCTGGTGCACCCCACGGACGTTTATAATAAAATCTCGACTCGCAATGCCCTTGATCAGCTTATAGAGCTCATTGAATCCACTAGTGGCCATTTTACGTAGCCAAATACAAAGGTTTCCTGGCAATGCCCGCCTTTGGTCTTCCTGACGTCAATAGAGGGGAGCCAGCACATGCATTTGTATTCGGCTCGGTAAAATGGCCGCTGGTTGGCTTCTTCTTCATGCAAAGGCGTTGCAAGTCCAGGTTTTTATATACTGTACGTCCGTGGTGCACCCTTGCGCCTGACCTGACTCAAGTCGGGATCTCTGTGACGTCTTTGTTTATGCTTTGGATACATTGCACTCTGTACAGTGAATAGGCAGCTCAGCAGTAACTGCCTGTGTGTGAACTGAAGTGACCGTGTGACCTTGAACTTTAGTCCATTCGTGCACACGGCGCTAAAAGCCGGTGACTCAGAAAATGCCATCGTATTGAATAGCCTAAGATGGCCGGGCAGTCGCTTCAATTCGCAAAGCAGGGTTGCAGGCCAGTAAATAGGTACAAATTGCCTTCGCGGACCAAATGCCGATTTGTAGGCTGTAAAATTCTCTGCTATTAGAGCCTTTCGTGGCACGTGGACTGGGCGGCGGTTGGTAAGGTGGATGATATTCAGGGGCAGGACTGCCAGCTTGTATTCCTGAAAATATCGGACCAAACGGGGCCCTCCAAATTGCTCTATTTTGCCATGAGGTGAAGGCATCAATTTCCAAAATGGCGATGGGCCTCCTGTTTTGAGGGGTGATTTTCTCTGGAAGAAATATCTTCAAAAGTCATCGGTTAAGCCATTGAAAATTGAAAAGAAAATGAAAGATGAGGAAGTGAGGTTTAATTTGATATGTGTCTTGAACACCTGTGAAACTTGTGTTTTTCCTGATTTTTTGAAGTGGGGATATTTATCACTGTTGTCTATGGCAACTTATTTACTGGTCTTGACCCACAGAGATCATTTGACCACGCGCCGTTACTTGCTTCGCGCCCTCTTGTGTCCACTTATTGCCATAAGTTCAGAATCTGCCAACCGTTTGCACACAGCGAATGGGCTCATCTACTAAACGTGTGGCAGCCAATCATGTTGCCCTACTTGTTTTACGTCATTCATACCTGCATTTTTATGAAGGAGTCTACAAGTATGACTACCGTTGATTGGTAGAAATTCCGTATACATTACGCAAGATCATGTCGTTCATATGCAGTCATGAATAACTACATAATTATTATCGACGGGGGTCCGATTAGCTTATCCGTCAAGTCGGACTTACTGACTGGTGACGTATGACATACGTTGTACAATAAAGACTTTCAAATGAGGGCGCCTGATAAGGGTTGTGCGAGCTGCCAGGCCGAGCGCGACGACCGTGTAGGGTGCACCACTACAAATAAATTCCCATAGACAGCAGTGATAAGCCCCCATACTTCAAAAATATTTTAAAAATACAACTCTCACAGGTGTTCAAGCTGCACAGAAAAATTAAGTGTTCCACATGTCCTCTTTCATTTTCCTTTAAATTTTTAGTGGGTTGACTAATGAGTTTTTGAGAAATTCTCACCCAAAGCAGACCAGCCCTAAAACGGAGGAAATTTCACTGCCCGGGAAAGTAGCCATTTTGAAAATGCATCCCTCTGCAAAATGGCTCAAATAGTGCCACTTTCGGACCCAACTGCATCCAAATTGCTCAGAATTGGAAGCCCTGAGTCCGGTCCAGAGGTTCAGTGCCATATTTTTTCAATTCCCCAGTTCCATGGCTCTCAGGACCCTCTAATATAGAATATTTTGAGTCTATAACTTCTATTAATGAGCTCGGCGGACATATTTCTAGCCTTCTTGCAAGGGTGCACCCTGTAGTGCGTACAGGCAGAAGGGATGGCTGACGGGAAGAGCAGCAGCAGCGTACATTTAACGTATTTTTTATTGATAGGGGTTGAGTAATATGAACGGTGAAGGAATCCCCCTTGGCCTTCATACATTTCAGTTGGACACTCTTATCAGATGACGTCATTCGTGTATCTTTATTTATACGAAGACCGTGTCCGAATCAGTTGGCTGCGGCTAGATATTTTGCATGATTATATGGGAACTGGCATATAATGCACGATATGCGGCAAAGGGGGACCCCTCTATTGCGTTTTCTTTTGTGGTGATGGAATCTTTGGAATTCCTTTCAGATTTCAGAGGGGGGTGCAGTAGGCACAATAGCCTTAGGGTATACAGCTTGTGCATCACATGGGGGGGGTCCACCTTATAGCCGCATATCGTGCAGGGTATACTGTGAACCAGACGAACGAAGTGGTCTTACGTCCTACAAATTGAAAACACTTTTATGCAGCAAACCGTGAGGGGCCAGTCTATTTCAGTGTCGGTGAGGCAGTGACCCAGCAAGAAATGAGACCGAGGGGTACCCCCCAACATGTCCAATCCCTATACACATTCCAGACTATTGTTACTTAACACATTCCCCCAAGATGTCTGAAAGGAATTCCCCAGATTCCTGCGAGACAATGACCAACACAAAGCAGGGGGGGTTCTCTCCGTCTCATACCTTGCTGCATATGGCAGTGGCGGTACATACGCATGCAGTGCATGCCGAGTGCAAGCAGTGGCGATGGACATCGCGTTATGAAAATACATGTAACAACTCATGCATCGTCACTTGCCCAGAACAAAGGCAGATTAGAGTGAGAGGAGGTTTTATTTTCTGAGCTGAATTTCCCCCCAATATTTTATAAGCAACTTGTTTCTTATAAGCTGAAACAGAAAACAATGTTCACGGTATATCATTTAACTCATCAGAATTTTATTTTCGTTTTGACGATGTAAATGAACTGTTTTCATTTATTTCATTTTGCATATTTGACGTGCAACTTGTTTCCTCTATGCTGACGCAGAAAACTTCGTACAAAGAATGCCATATACTGCTACCTCATAAGAATTTCATTTGAAATTGGAAACTGAAGCTGAACATTCATTTTTCATATTTAATTTTTCCATTGTGGTTGTGCTGCTGTATTTTAACAAGCTCAATCCTGCCAAGAATAGAAGCTTCTTTTTCGAATGAGATGAATGAAACCATTGCCTCTCGTCATGTTTTATAGTCTTTTTATTAATTCAAAGTTGTTAATTCTAACTTCTCATAGTAACAAGGGCATGCGCTCTAAAGCATATGTGCGTGTATATCACTTCTGAAGAAAAAAAAGAGGAGAAAAAAAACCGCGTCACAGCATCACTTTTGGACCAAGCCCATAACCAGAATATTGACAAGAATATAATAGAAAATCAGTGCTCTGAAACATGTAATTGCCGAGCTTTTGGTAACTGAGTACATGAACCTTCTTCAGGGCAAGCAGATTTAGTTCTGAGCGAACGCAGAAACCGGAGTAATTTTTGGCCTTATCGCTCTTTTCTGAACTGACTAGGGGTCATCCATTGGCGGGCCTGTCAGTTGACGTTGACCCCACTTGATGCATGGATAACCTGTGTACATAAGATAGCTCGACGACCGCGTGAATCGAGTATAACGCTCATATACACGTATTATAGGACACACTGTTTTTGCTGACTAATACAACATGGCCGCCTCAATATTTCTGAGTTTCAGCGACAACCCAGTGTTCAAGCAATATGCAACTTACGCAGCCGTGGTCACTCTAAAGATGATGTTCCTGTCGGCTTGGACAGCTAAGCACCGAATATCTCAGAGGGTCAGGAACTTAAAGAACTGATGTGGTTTCTCTGTGCGTTTTGATTATACAAGTGTGCTTGTTTACTGGTAATATTAACCCTAACACTCCTCAGTCCTCCAACAGGTGAAGGACTGAAGAGGGTTGGGGTTAAGGAGAGCCACTGTAGTAGATAGTGAGTTAGTTCACTTTTTGGCAAAACGTCAGCAGTTTTAGCATTATTTATTGTGTTCTTCTGGCTTGTTGTGTCTTGTAGTTGTTTTACCTGAGAAATAACTAATGATATGAAGAAACTTCCAGGCTTCATTCATGTGTCATTCGCAACGGCCTCGTGGCCATAGGCGCAGGCCTACTATGTTTATACCTTGGCCAGTGTTGGTTTGAGTATTTTTATTCACTGCATTTAATTGTAGTTGGCGGTACACGGGCATCGTGCTTAGGATTGAATTAGGCCTCCAATCGTCACATAATATTGTACTCAGTTTGTAACTGCCCCAAATGTAGGCCTACCGTGCACCAGGTTAGGCCTGTAGGCGATTTTTTTAGCAGGGAGTTTGATTATTATGGCAGTGGGGCCCTGCACCAGCGAAGGCGCGGATCCAAAAACTCCGAAACCATTTGGGGAGGTGGGACAAAAACTTTCAAATTTCTCATAGGCCTACTTAACCCCTCCCAACGCCTTTTCTCTTGATTTTTCAAAATCAAGATTTTTGATTTATTTTCCCCTGGCCAATGGATCGAGGCCCTAATGACACTCCGGCTCCAACTGCTGATTTCTCAGTGCGCTTTTTAGGGCTGGGCTGCGTGGCCTTAGCGTTACATCTGTGCCTCAAGGGGTCGATTGTTGTTCCTCTCCGGGAGCGAGAAACAAGAACCTTTCCAACAGTTCTTTTTGTTTCTGACAATTCCATCATATCAGGACCGAGTGAGGAACTGTGCTTATCCCCTTCACAGAAAGATTATAAATACTTTTGTTAAATGCGGAAGCAAATCCTTGACACCATTTTTAACCCCCTTTTGCCGCAAAAACTCCCCTCGATCGTCTCTTGTTGCATCCGCTTTGCGTTTGTATCGAGCTTGGACGGTCTGTAATCGTCGTCACTGATGACACTTTACTCACCAGTAGTCTGAATCTTCTTCCATGCAGGTATTCATTAACTCGGAAGACACACCCGGCAAGCCGCAGTACGTACGGCGGGATGACAGTGTTGAACGAGTTCGTAGGTAAGGATCGAGCGTAATCGTTGCAGGCCTTGTATATGATGGCTTTTTCACAACAGGAAAGGAGGATCAGTGACATAACTTGGAGGCTACGGCCCTCCGCCGTAAAGGTTTGCTCCTCATTCTATCTCTTATTCATTTTCAAAAAACAAGCAAACTGAAAATCCTACCAATTAAACCGCGATGGGGTCCGCTAAACGCCCTTTCCATTAATTTCCTCTTCACATCTCCTATTTATTACGCCCTATATATAGTTCCACCGGCTTGCAAAACCACTAGCAATTAAAGATGCCACTCAGTTATAACATTAGTTTACCCAACCGTATCAGACTAACTCAACCTGACCCAGCCCGACCAAAGCCAGCGTTGTCAAACCCAAAACACCAGACCATTAGTACTGTCAAAGCCTGACACACCTACAGTTGTGATCCCTTCCGATTCCCATCGTCCACTGCTTACAGATGTCACCGTAACGACTTGGAAAACATCCCACCTTTTCTAGTCCTGGGACTTCTTTACGTCCTGACCGGACCCAGCGTCTCTGCAGCCTCCTGGCACTTCAGGATCTTCGCGGCGTCTCGTTTCCTCCACACCGTGGCTTACCTGACGCCCCTGCCGCAGCCGAGCCGCGCGCTCGGGTTCACGGTAGGCCTCATCATCAACGTTTCTATGGCAGTGCAGGTGATTATGAGCGGACAGCTGTAGCGCGTCGGCTTGTCATATCAGAATGCGTCAAAATCGCAAACAGGCTGCAGATGTGGAACTTTGTCAACGCGTCTTTCCACTGCAACCTGATGGAGATATGGCATCGCTACGATGACCTTGAACGGACATTTCAGACTTGATTTTCTAAGATTTTGATCTTCTCTTACAACATGCATGTAGATTTGGTGAGACCAATCATTTTCTCTACGATAAAACCAATTTTGTGATTGCCTTAATTCTGTTATACATTTTTTAAAATATTCATTTGTATTGCTTGATTTCTTTTTGCTATGCTTTTAAAGACATTAACGATATTAAATAATCAACATGAAGTGAAAAAGTTGGCGAGTTGTTATTGTTATTGTTATAAAAACGCTGGTGTTTACTGGGCATGCGTCTTGGAGGAACAAAGATGCTTGACGGCTTTAGTGTGTGGACTTTTTTCAGTCGGCTGAGGAGGAAGGGACGCGACTGATGGGCGAGCCGGCAAGCATCCCAGTGGGTGGGTGAGCATTTCTGTGCGAATTGTTTCGGGCGGGAAGAATTCCAATTCTACGGACGCGTTGTTGCCATTTTTGTAGAACTGCCCTCCTACGTACAGCACAGGGCTACGTTCACGTGGCAAATGGGACAAATACTGAGCGCGTGGGCAAAAAATAAGAAATAGAAAAAAAATGCCCACAAGGCAAGTTTGATTACAAACAGCGCCATCTGTAGTTTAAAACGTGCTCACCTCCGTCTCATTTTCGAACGTACAGGGACGCCTGATTGGTGTCGCGATTGGACTGATTGCGGAATCTCGACTTGAAAAATACAAACACATCTGTGATGAGGATGTCAAGGCTATTGCTCTTCTTCCTCGTGAAGCAAGCTGAAATGTATCAGCCTTTCGTGCTGCTGCAGTGTCGCGCGAGTCGTCTTCGTCGGGTGCTTGGCTAACAACTTCATTAATCAAAGGAAGTATAAAGCATAGCCTGCATCGAGCGTAGTCTGCATGTCTTGTATTGTCCTATGTTACAATATATGTGTGTCTGTCAATAGGTTAGGGTAAAAAAGCAAATTTATGCTTCACCTTGTACCTAAATGCTGCTCTTTAACGTGTGCTTTATCTTTCTGCTTGACATTATGCATTCTGAGGCAAACTATTGTAAAATTTATTTCATCTTCTACTCTGTAGCCGTGGTATGAACAACATTAAATAAACGTCTGTCCAAAAGAAAAAAAACCCGGAGGTATCTGAATTCACATGCAAGAGATAACGGCTTTTTTTGCATTGTTTGAGGCATGGCTCAAACAATAAAAGAGAGCGCTTTTTGGTTTTGGTGAAATTTGTCGTGTTTACTCGAATCGTTAATTTACACACTTCAAATAGCGCCCTCACTTCGTTCATGCAGATGTACAGTATGGTTCATGTTCGGTTTTTTAAGTATCAGAAAACTCTGGTGTGCACTGTTTCATTCTCTTCTTTTGCATGTTCTAGTTTTATATTGTGCCTATAAAAGTTGCCTGTACGCATTGAAAGTAAATAAATGACATAAAAATGTTGCAGCCTAGTGAATGTTGCCATTCAGAACTTAGAATACATTGTTTCACACTCTCACTGTCAGAAATAATCTATTGCACAGACTATTTATTGTCTAACCATTTTTTTTGCATATCCACCAATCAAGCAAAAATCCTCATCATATAACACATTTTAACCAAACATTTTTTTCTGATGCCATTTCATCAATTTTGGAATATATAATCATTGTTATTATTTCTGGCTGTCAAACAGCGTTTACAACATGACAAATATGTCGCAAGCCATTCTGTCCTCTTCCCGCGTCCGTAATGGCAGAAAGAATCTGGCGGTTTTCAGGTTAAAAACTATCACTAACTTCTTGATAATTCATCACCAATGCCAAACATAACTTCACCGATTCAGATGGTCACCATGCCACTGTAGGGTTCTTATATTTCCCAACATTGCAGTGAATTCTGTACAAGCAGGGACATTCTTAGGCAGTATTTTGAACTACGTGTACCAGGTGATATCAAACACATCTTAAAAAATCATGTGTTATTTTCAATCAGCCTAATCGTCCATCAATTACAGTTGACGGCGACAGGTGCGTAGAGGGCGCACTCCTAAGACGCTGCTTTGATGTGACCGCACCCGGGTCACGGTTCAACACACCTGCACCTCCATTGTTCAGACATACCATTTTGTACGAGCAGAACGCCGTAGAACTCACGCAGCATTTTTTGGCCTTCGTTGACTGACGTTGACACTTTGATATTCATGTATTAGAGATGTACAGATTTGTACATATTTTATGGTCAAACTGGACAAAATTGCGATGCGTAAGGTTGGATGAAGTGTGTAACTCGAAACGACAGGTAACGAGGATTTAGCGAACGGGATTCAGACGGCCTGGTAGAAGCACTCAGGCGATCTAAAACTGAGGAAATCAGACCGTTAAAACACTCAAAATGGGCAACTCTTCTAAGGAGGACACATACGCCTACTATTACCACACGAACTACATCCGGAATGCCCGGGCCATCGCTATCGCCTGGGCCCTCTTCACCTTCTGCTTCGCCATCATCATGTGCGTGGTGCTGGTCCAGCCGTACTGGCTGGGCGACGGGCCCGACGCCACGGGCATCGGCTACTTCGGCCTGTACCGGTACTGCGTCAGCTTCAACCTAGCCGGTCAGCTGGTGTGCCAGAACGCGCTGCTCGACGTGTCGCAGGCCACCCAGGTCATCCCCGTCACCATGTTTGTGGCCACCATCTTCGTGGCGGTGGCGGTGGCTTTCCTGCTCCTGTCCATCCTCTGCATGCTGCTGTTTCTTTGCAAGAAGCCCAGCACGGCCACCGTGTTTAAAATATGCGGAGCACTACAGTTAGCGACAGGTTTGTTATAAAGTTTAATATTTGGGGAGGACATCATTAATTTCTCCCTGTAGTAACAGTCATGCTGAAAGAAAACAGTAATTAACATGTCCTAAAAAGTCCACTGAAGCAGCGAAAGTATGAAAGCAATGGTTAAGAAAACACTTGGATTGGAATTTTAAACACAGCCTGCAGGGTGTCAGATAATGTCTAGATTTGTGTATGAAACCATTATTATTCATTTGGAAAAGAATTTCATATTCAGATGCTATGTACTTGACATCCTGTGCACCCACCTTTGGTCTGAAGTTTTCTAAGCATTTTCTGAGTGAATACATTACCACAACAGCTTCACTGCTAAATTAGACTTTTTACGACATTTTTTATATTGCTTTCAGATGTCTGATAGGTCACTGCAGGGAAAATTAGTGGTATTAATGTTTGGAATTATTGCCTTTTCTTTGACCCAAATAACATCAGGGAGTAACAAATTGAAACTAAAAGTACCAGTTTGTATAAATTATTTATTTAGTCAAGAGAAATAAACAGAATCAAATTAAACTTTCAAAACAGGAGGAAGAGACAATAATCAAACAGTAATCAGCTCACAAATACATGTAACAACAAAACCAACAAAATAAGCCAACATAACAATTGATCTTACTGGCAAATATGCAATCACCTGTTCAAACATCCTGTAATTACCCATAAAAACCTCAGAAAGCCAATTCTGATTATGGTAATAATATGATAATATGGTAATAAGGATGAGATCGCGTCAAGGCATATGGTAATATGCCTTGACGCAATCTCATCCTCGCATAAAATTTTTTGGTAAAAGTTACAGTCAACCCAGAAACCAAACTGAACAAAATGTAATGGTTGTGCCACACATGTAGGTGTGGGTTATTTTGATATGGTCTCCCTGATAGTGTTTTGGCTTGGCCCCACTTGGATTCTAAAATCTATTAAAGAACAGATAATGAATGATTGCTCCTGGCAGGAACTTTCAGGAATGCCAATTTTTAGGCAAAAAACATGAGTTTAGGCATTTTCATGTAACATGTTGAGCTAATTTCAGGTATGTTTAAGTCTTCTCTGGTCTGATTTTCTGGTTCCAGACAAAAACCTGTTTGGTACTCCTGTCTAAGGGCGTAACCGAGAACTAAATGTTAGGGGAAGGGCAGCGTTGTTTCTTGGGGGGTGCAAACCATTAGATTTTGAAAACTATTTTATTTGCGCGTAACCTTTTAACTAGGGACATGTTGAAGGATTTGGCTAGACTTGGAAGCTTTTATCACCCTTTTGTAAGGAAGAGAAATAAAATACACCATACAGCTGCCTGTGGAGGCTGTTTCTTCATATTTTTTTGTTCAAAAAGTCCATGCTCCTTTTTTTAGGGGAGGGCATGACCCTTTTCCCTGCCCTGTCAAAATTGATCGTCAATGGACACCAAATTACCAAAAGCAATTAAACAAGTGCATGTACCTGCATTTTCTCATTTCATGGTATTGACCTTTGGGATGAGTTGATTTCAATACTCTGTGCACAATTGCATGTTCAAGTATTGAGAGGGTATTAAAGTTTATGTGACAATACCAATGTCTGTTGACCCTTGGCCTGATATTAATTTATGCATTATTGACCTTTGGCCAATAACATACAGGTTAACGTGTATAAGTTTCATATCAAACCCTGTTTAATATCAACCTTCAAGTAAGCTGTTATCTGCATGTAATGGTGCAGGACAGCAGATTGGATATACATGTACATACATGTACATGTACATGAATTTCAAATTGAAACTAAGCTTTATTTGACAAAGTTTATAAAAGTTAAGGAGATCTGAAAGGTCAAGTGATGTTTCAAATTTGAACTGGGATATTGAAAGCAGTAAGTGTAAACTTAGTGACATCGAAACCTGTAACCCTTCGACCCTAGTACCATTGAGCATGTGGGAAAAGTCAACTTTCTGAGTGCCATATGAAAATGGGACTTCAAGACCGAGACTTTGTCACGAGGGCCATCATGTGGCTTGCTTTGGAAACAAATGCAATTCACAGGATCTCAGTTTTCTGACAGTGCTTGTTCAAGTTGTTGGTTGAAAGGATGCTATTCCATTTCAACCTGAAACTGTCCAGTAATTGTTTGGCCTTGTTTTGCCGGAATCATTCATGAATCCTAAACCCTCCTCTCAGCAGACAATTAGTGGTACATTCTTGGTAACTCTATGTAAAAGGCACAAAACCCCTTGCAAATGAAAGACATGGCAGAGTTGTACCTGCTTACCAAATCTTTTGGAAATGAGGATTTGGCACAGGTTAATATGGTTTTGTGTTGCGTACATGTACATGGGCCTAGAGCATTTGGCAGCACTATATGAAATCAAAGTAAAGTTGAATGAATGAGTAGGATGATGGCACATAGCCTCCCCCCCCAAAAAAAAACCATGTAGAAAAGAAAGTGTGTACATGTAGGATGTTGAACCTCGGTCAAAAATTTTCTACCCACTGGAATTAGAGGGACATTAAATTAAAAGAAGTATTACTTACAATGCACTGGACCCATTTACCCATGGTATTGAAATGAGCTGAGAAAAAAATCTTAGTCAGACTAAAAAAAAGTGAAGCATGTTATAAAACACCAAAAATGGATATCATGTAGACTTGGAATTACATACATTGTATGTACAGGATGTACATGTACATGTATGATTGTGTGCGTGTGTACAGTACATGGACATGTCTATAGCCTGACTGGTGAAGGTCACTTTCATTTGCATTGTCTGCTTGTGTTACCATTGTGTCTTGGGAAATTCTACACCAGGACAATCCCATGCCTTGGAAACAATGCATTGTTAATAGCCACCAGCAAACAGCTTATGGGCTATGGTATTTACGCATCAAGTAAACTTCCCAAGATAAAGATAGCCAGTGCTTTGTAGGTGATGCCCTTAGTGAAAAGTGTGTTGTGTCTATGCCCCAGCAGCTTTGCTATTCTTGAATATTTTGTGACCGACCACTGTTTTGTTGTTTCAAGGGGCACGGACTTGTTGAATTAACATAGTTCAGGTCGTTTTGCATTGTTGTGCAATGAAATAAAATGAACCCTTTTCATTAGATTAGCTTACAAAGAAACAAGGACTTAGTATTACTTTCTCGACAATTGGGACTTGACAGTCTCTCACAACTGTGAAAGTCATGCACTATACCAATGAATATTATATTTAACCCCCCCCCCGAAAACATTAAGTTAAAAGAGTAAAATGTCGTTTTGACACTTCAGATGAAAGTTAATTCTCATTCAAGTTCAGGGGTGAGAGTTAAGAATTAATCATTTATACATTTTCAAACTGTTAGGAGGTAACCTTGAAACCACAAAAGAATTGAACTTGTTTAATACAACAGTTTTACATGTATAACAAAAACCTATGGTTTTTGATTTGGGTCTTTCTAGTAGCACGCATCATACATGTATATAGAGCATCTAAGTCTTACATTGGACATGCACGTGTAATTTTGAAGTTTACTCCTATAATGCATGTATGTTTGAAATAATTCCATAAAAATCTCATAACACAGAAAATTAAAAAATAAGAAAGTGACCAAAAGATGATAAAGTGAACGCCATCAGTAGGTATGTGTACTTGAAGTACTTGGTATCAAATGATCATAAGTTGAATGATACAGTTTTTATTATTTTTCTGTGCATTTTTTTGTTTCCAATAGGGTTGTTTCTCTTGATTGGCATCCTCATATACCCGGCCAGTTGGTCTCAACTCGCCGCGTTTGTCACCATCTGCGGGCCCGACGTATCCTACGGTAATGCTGGCAAGTGTCAGCTGCGCTGGGTCTTCTATCTGGCCATCGTCGCGATCTTTGACGCCATCGTGCTGGGCGTCTTGGCCTTCATCCTGGCCAGTAAGCAGGAGAAGCTGGCCACAGATATGCAGTTCTCTGACTACTATCCAGCCTCCAAAGGTACCGTATGGGTGATCAAGACCATTTAAGTTGTACGGCCAGCTAGACATAGATCACACTTGGCGTCAACACAAATGCAATTTTGATGTGTCACAGAGCATGGCAAGACTTACTGAATGCATTTAACTTGTGCACATTTGCGGTGTTGGTATTTCATATGCGATGAAAAAAAAATTGCCTTCACACTGAATAAAAACAAGGCTTTTCTCTGATGGGTTGACAGGTGATCACTCAGGAAACTTCTGTCATCAGAGACTTTGAGACGCTTGGTGGCGGCAGACAAACCGGTCCTTTTCCACACTCATGACACTTGTTTTCATGCTCAGAACTGCCATGCATGTCCAGAACTGTCATAAAGAACCAATATTTTGCCACACCACTGATCTATGAGCGTCTCAAAGTCTCCCATCATTCATGAAGCTTTTGCGCATGTATATGTTTCTTATTAAGAAATGAACATGTACTTTGAAACAACAAATCTCAAAGTTTTCCCTGCAGTTTCTCCTTTGTAACTTGTCTCCCATAGAGTAACTCCCTGTGTTACATGTATATGTATTTCAATTGTTATAACACTGGTGAAAGTGACGTTGCAGTTTCTGGTATGTGGTCAATAAAATTTAGGGGGTCCAAAAATGGTAAGCTAACAGTTCAGAGTCTCTTTCTCCTGCATTTAGGAGGGCTGTTGATTAACTGTTGACATTGCATGTACAAAACCCCCAAAATTGAAGAAATACATAAGAAAAACCTCTATTCTAAAAGAGCTTCAATGTCATGGAGCCAATGCTTGGCGCCCACCTGGTTCTGTCATTGAAGATTATATGGACACACTGGTAAAAAAAACCAAGTCTAATCGTACAGGTGCTCATAACAGAAGTATTCCAGGCATTCTTTTCAGTCTGAGAAAAATTGTATTTGCCACACCAAGGGCAGTGAACTTGGGAAAAGAATTTGCTGTCAACACACAATTGCTACTGCTATGCAGTTCTGCGGTAAAATGAATCTCCCCGCATTGCATCGGGTCTGTCGGTTCCGGTCGTGGCTCTGCTTTAGAAACTCATCCTTTTGTGTGACCCGGCCTACTATCAACATGCCAATATTCATAAATTATCTATGGTTCTTACTGCAAACAGACCAAGTGTGATGGACCAGAAATGGTGTAGGAAAAGACAGTCACGCTTATTTGCAGATACAGTGTATGTACACGTACATGTATAGTACGTTTGCAGCTTGTCATCGGCGGCATTTCAGGAATTCTTAAATAAATTGCTGGCATCGTGCTTGTTATTTGCACAGCAAAGAGGATGGGAGAAGAATGAAAAATACCAGTAGTTGGTTTGGCTTAGATCGGTGATAAAGATGTGCAGTTGCTGCTCCGTAAACTACGGTACAAAATTTGAATACATGGGCACACCGCAGTGATATGGGCCGTTGTACTGCACATTGTCCATGTACATGTATTGATGTGGTTGAAAATATGTAAGCTTTTAAACCAGGATTCCTGTGGTCGTGGAATATCCTGAAAATCTTGGGTAGAAAGTTGTCCTGGAAAGTCAGGGAAAAAGCCATGGAAAATTAGGGGGAAATGCTAATCCTCCTACTGTACATGTATGGAATCCTTTTGTCAGAGGAGCAAAAGAATAGCAGTCATGGAAATTCAAATCATGCCCAGGTTTTATTTGATGGGTCACTTTTGACATAAAGGAATAGTGATTAATTTACTGGCTTTAAAATATTTTTGTCAGTATATAAAAGTGGCTATGGCAGTATCCCGTTCACAATACCAAACAACTTTCTCTGCAAAATAGTGTTAATTGACATGAACAACGCCATATTATTAATAGTCCTGGAAAGTCATGGAATTGATTTCAGATATCTGTGGGAACCCTGTCAAACTTTTCAGAGAATGTATAGGGCTTGGTGGGGACAAACTGAATTGTGAAATGGTGTAAACACATTTGGATAGTGTGTAAGTCTAGGAAATCCACCTGTATTCGTTCCAGCTATTTGTAAGGGGAAGGTTTAAAAGTCTACGGATTGTAGATTCACTCATAGTGAGAGTGTTTGTAGAAGTAGAATGTTTTGTTAATGACTTAAGCAGAAAATGCCACTAAATGTATGACAAAGCAATATGCGTATCCATGTACAACGTACATGTAATGTGTGAATAGAAGTTGGAGAGACATCGATCAGTGTAAACTTTGATCACATTAGTTTTCATTATTCATGTTGAATATGTTGATTTATTATGATTAATGACTCCGATATAACACTATGCAATTCAGAAACCAAGCTCCAAATATTCTCAACATGAAACTAAATGGACTCAAGTCCCTGTTATTGAACCTTAGCCCAAAAAACCTTGAAACGTGTTGAATAATTGACATACTGCAATACAATTTTTCTCCGCCCCCCCAAAAAACGTGATGACCTTAATTGCGATCGCCATTACTCACTGGCCCTTTGTTATATTGCCATATATCTGGGCAGAGCCTGAATTGAAATGCAAATTACTCAAAAACATCAACTTGGGCCTCCATGGTCATTCGTCACAGCTGCCGGGACAGAGAAGAGCATTGTTTGTGTTAGTGTTAGGGCCAATGTTTTTCCACGTAGGCGGAAAAAAAGTATTACATGCAGTAAATGGAGTTGTTAAAAATTTACTTTTGAAATAGCAATCACTTGCATGATGTAAATCCTACATCCTGTGTGTGAACAACTCAAAAATGTCAGATATAAAACGAACTTCAAGTTGTTGTCTCTGTGACACTGAATTTCAAACAATGTAAAACTTGAAATAGTTTAAGAAAAATTCCTTGAGAAAATGTAAAAACAGACATTCAGTATTAGATGTACAATGTAACTTTGACTGCATGTATTATACAAGTGCAATGTGCATGTAACAATATACAACATGGCATGCAACACAGTAATGGAAAAGTCATTCTAACATTATTGAGGGCAAGATGATCATTACTTGAATATGAAAATTACATGTAAAAGCAGAATATCTTTGATGCATTATTTCATGGTCCTGTAAAAAATTAGGATTCACATGAGAGGCTCGGTAGCATCAAATGTGAGGACCTTCCTCCTGACATTATGCATCATTTTGAGCCCTTGTCACATAAAGAGCTGCCACAAACAATAAAAACATCCATTTACTGATACATGGACATTGTACATGTATGGTACCAAGCCTCTGAAATGTCTCCCTGAAAAGCTTTGCCGTACTACCACACTTGCGGGCAGGGTGTAAGCTGCTTCGACCCAGTAGAGTGGAGTGCTGGAACTTAATTGCCAATTAATGCATGTGTGCCATCAAGGATAACAGCCTGTATTCAGCATGCAGTAATGATCGAAGTCTCCCCTGGGCATGTGGGAAAATTTTAAGTTCACCTGTGAATGTTGGACCTGTATGCATGGGCACCACCAGGATTCTTAGGGGGTCGGTGAATGATTTCTGGGGTTTGCAACAATTAAATTGGTCACATCTCTCTTTCCTGAAAGTTTCTACAGTGTTGATTTTTTTTTTAATGATGTCTCTTATATCCTGGTGATTTTATACAGGGAACTTCTCCAATGGCAAAAAGAAGTCATCAGTCAGTGGCTACCCGACTGCATCAGGTGAGACTGGCTACCCATCCACAAACCGCCAGAACGGAACAGCCGGCTCCCTGGACCGGCGCAGCAACCACAGTGGTACCACTGCCTCGGACAGGGATGCCAGCCGGTCCAACGGGGGCAGCTCGGTCAACCGACGGGGGACGGACGGGTCTGATCCCCTGTACTCGAGTGTTGTACCACGCCGGGAGCGGAGCCGCGCCTCCAGCAGCGCGACAGGTGGGGCCGAGGGCGACGATGAGGCAGGCAGCACGCGCAGCGGCATCTCAAGCAAGTCGGGCAAATCCAGCAAGTCCAGTAAATCGGGCAAGCACGTGCACGACGTTGTCCTGTAAGTCAGGGTAATATTCCCGGGCAAGAACGTTGCACAAAAGCACATCAGTTGTGCAACCAATTTATAAATTTATCATATAAACTACTACAGGTACTCGATGACCTTTAAAAGCATTGCAAACTTCACTGAATAAACTGTTGCACCTGTATATTCTCATTCTATTCTAAGAATGGAATGCTTTGATGAGCAAGTGTAAGGCATGTCCAAATCAGCTGGCTATGGCCTAATGTAGCACACATCTATAAGCTGCTAGCCAGTACGTGGCTTCTTAAGGTGCACATGTTATTTCCAGCCACAGCCACAACTTTTAGACAAAGCCTTTGTCAGCCATCCATTCAACCTGCCCTGATGCTTGGAATGTGTTCAGTTCATACACATTGACAATGCCGGTGTGTGCCTGTATGTAAACTCAACACGTACATGTTGTTATCCTTAATACTGAGACATTATTCCACCATTAACCATGCCTGTAAGCAATGGTTTCAGCAAGGAATCCAGAGTAATGTGTAAAGGATAGTTTTCTCACAAAAATTGACGAAATAAACATACAAATAGGTAAAACCTGATTGCTGTAGTAACAACTAACCTCAAGAGAGGACTTTAGCAGTGAACCAAAACACGTCCTGCATCTACTGTACAACGGGGTTTGAAGCAGACATCTTTTTAATGCCGCCTGGCATTGGCATGGAGGGGAATCAGTGTGTACAATAATCATAATCGTTTAAGGAAAAAAACGAAGGCTGAATATCTGTACAGCATATGTACATACATTTATTCTGTGAAACTTTAATTTGACTGGTTGTGGGAAAAACACAAGTTTTTAAGTAGGCTTTTTTATAGCTTGCACATCAAGTGTTAATGATAAAAAGTTTTGGTCCATAAATTTGAATGTTCAGTTGAAAAAATGTGAACAAGCTTCTTCTGACATGTACAGAAAATTTAACCCAACTTCTGAAACCTGTTCATTCTGACAATTGGTCTTCATTTTCCTATACATGTATTTAAATTCCTTGCGCTAGAGTTACTTAATTTGTTCAATTTATCCATAGTTTTAAGACACTTTTTTATACAAAAAATGTACATACACTGTAGGCTCCGTTTTTTTTCCACATTTTATTGTTTTCGGGTAATGTTAACACACGCATCTACTGCATACATTAAATTCTAGGGCTGGCCACCTAGAGGAGAGAATTCACTTTTAATGACCAAATTTGTGTAAAGTAACTTTACTTTCACATGTAGAATTTTTTATTCTTTAATTGTACAAGTTCAAGTATGTTGCACTCATGCTTAAATGTGGAAATGGAATTCCTCCTGAAGTCAACTAAGTACATGCAGTCAAGCATTACGATTGGCTGTTTTAGTTAAGCGAAAAAAAGTCCCTTCATGAGGCAAAGATTAGAGAGACCATTTAAAAGTTGAGTACCTTGACCTTATAGATCTTTCAAATTATTCCGGTCATGAAAGATTTGGTAGACAACAATATTATGCCACAGTGTTCCTAATCAGAGGTGGTTTTGTAAAGGTTCCAGGCAAAAATTCTCAAGAGATTAAGGTTCAATTTTCATTCTCAAATTAATTGAAGAGGGACTTTTTATCATCAATGCGTGGTCAAAGTGGACAGGGTTGTGAAAATTTTGTTATAATGACCCAAGTTTTGACTGATTTGATACAGTTGAATTGGGGAATGGCAAAGCAATGTCATCAGATTTTTGGTTCAAATCATTTGCCTGTTCTTCAGCACATCCAGGTAATTGCCTGATCGAATGGCAGTGCAATCCTATTCCTCATATAATTAAACCGGGCGCTCACGTAATCACACCGGCCAATTTGATAGCGATAAAAATGCCAACATCTCCCCAAATCTGTTTGCCACACAGATCAATTATCAGTCGCAGTGCAGAATGTGGGACGGTGACACGCCCAGATGTCGCACACTGACTCATGAGACCAGATTTGTTTTTCTTTATTGTGCACACTCGTGTACTGTGTACTTAACAAATATGTGACAGATGTACATGTACATGTATGTACAAATGATGCATGTAGTGCCAAATCTTGATTTACTGGACGAGTATCGTATATTTATACAAGACTGCAAACCTGTATACAGGTGTAGGTATCACCTGTGTTCCGTTTTCAGTGTTATTTGCATATCTGGTTATGTGGGTGCACTCGGACCTTGGACCCACATGTACATATAACACCCTGTACCACCCAGACTGATATCAGTGTGTTCAAGTGCAAACCGGTATGCATTGTGCATGTGCTAAACTTAACTTGAACATCCGCCTTTGATATCGCAAACTTTTTAGTGGTACATTTTTCAAGGAATTATTGCAGGAGAGGTTTTTGTAATCGTTTTGAATCCATATGTGTAATTCAAAGACTGCCATTGGGTCTTCACTCATATGGGGGGGGAGATTCTATTTGGTATTAAATAAAGCATCGAGGTGACAGTTACCGTTGTATTGCATGTACATGAACAAGTGCATTTCTCTTTAAAGTGCCTTTATACACGGACGAACGCAATTAGGTTCTGGTCAAACCATTCCTTGAACTTTTGCCGCAACTTACCACAGGTTTTATTGTTTCATTCACGCTATAAACCGGTCATAAAATTGCTGCTGGGTGTGTACATGTAGAGTGGGCCACACTGCAAGTACATGTAGATTTAAGTTGGAAACTAAATATTGCACATGCTCTCTGCATCAGTCCAAAGCACACAAATTCGGTTGTCAGTTTGCACTACAATATACGTAAAAAATGAGAAAAACAGGGAAAGGTTACTCATGGTTTTCTGGAAAGTCTCCATGCCTGAATAGTCTCGGGTTTTCGCCCTTCCACCAAGCAACTGATAATAAAGATCAGTCCTTCTTTCTGTCGGCAAAACTTTCCAGCCAAGTACTTGCAGGCATAATAAAGACTGTGTGGAAGTCTAGGAATTTGTATTGTTCGTGCGATGTGATCAAGCAACCATAATCACTTCACGTCCTGTTTTACAGGCAGGGTGATGTAAACAGCGCCTTTTACTGTGAAAGCCAGCCTTCATAGTACCATTCTTGGGTACATGTATTTCGTTTTTGTGTATTCCTTCTAGATAGATTGTCTCAAGACCTAAACTTCAAGCCCTCTTACTTTTGAGCTTGATTTTAATATTGATCTAAACACACAGATTCCAGTACGTGCAGATAAAACTGCAGTAGGAATCAGGCATTATCTTTTAGTTTAAAAATGGGAAAAAGCTGTGTACAAGTTGCATCAAACAATTTTGAAAGATTTGAATTGAGATGTCGGTATTTTTCGACAAACCTAGCTTTTCCTACCCTGTAATTTATGTGGAATCCCAATGAAAGACACATCCATCTATGGTGTAGATTTACATGCGTGACTTACATGCGTTGTGCCAAAAAGGAACAGATGTCAATCTCAAGATTCTATATTTTCATAAAGAGATGTCAGTTCTGATTGGAAAGCTTTTTACAGACTTGTAAGATAAACTGTAAATTTATGTGACACTGAGCAGGGAGAAGTCTCGTAAATGCTGTATATTTTCAAAAGTTGCATTGAATAGAGTATAATTCTGAGATACATGTATATACCAGGGCTTGTGAGGGGGACTTATACTATATAAAATGATTTGCACATTAATATTGTTTGTCTAGAAAGTTGATCATGCAAACCCGTATTTGAGTAATAAGTCTATACTGACAAATACACTATTGTACCTGTGAAGTATATATAAAACATTGTTTGTGCCTTAGGGTAACATTTTAAGGTTTTGTGTAAAATGAAGCATGTATTCCTTTGTGCACTTCAACTGTTATGCACCAATGAACATGTAGCTTTGAAAAAAGGTAATAATTATTTTTGGTGAACCTAAATTTGTTGGTTGTATGCATTTTGCTGTGTGACACTACACACCCCTCACTATGCATCAGAATCAATGCACAGACATGTTGTATTCTCACTTTCAGCTCTTCAGAAAATCCCTTTCGGACCTCCCATTCTGACTTTTTGCGACGTGAAGAAAAAGCTGATTGCTCTGCGTACATGTACACATGTACATCTCTTAATGAATAGCTATTTCTGTCTGGCTGTAATTTGTATGATTTGAATGCTTTCTTTCTCTGATTTCGTCTCATCTTAAAAGTGGTAAGAGCCACAGTGTTGACAGTACTTTATGGTAGATATGACTGTATTGATTCCTTTTGAAAGGGAAAATTACTTAGTAATTCATTTGAAAACAACGAAATCTTGTGAGTTGAAATCAGGAGGCATATGGCTGTAAATAAAAGCCCAGTAAATGGGAAATCTGCGTCCGTGTCTTGTAAGTCAGTAGTTACATCAACTATAAAAGCTTCCGCTTTTTAAATTTTAAGTATACACCTGTACATGTATAATCTCTACACAAAATCAGATCTTTGACCAGAACAAACCTCGGTCTTCAAATTTTAATATTTCTTTAATTGTTTACCGGTACGTGCCGCAGGGGTTTAATAGTGCTAATAAAGTCCCACTTATTCATAAATTATAAATTACTCATCGAGAGAGGGTTTGCCTTACAGCATCTTACACGTATCATTCTTACTCCTAAAAATTGTCCAGTTTTAAACATTTCCCAGTTGCCCTTAAGCCTTTTCTTGTGTTGAGTGCACAGTTCAGGCTGCAAGAGAAATTTCTTGTGACAGATCATAATAGCAACTGATCTGTTATTTACAAGTATAGAACCTTGCATCATGAACATGATGAACTGACTTGATTCATACATAGCAGGTGATTGTGTTGTTACCACACACTATCCAAGTTACCGAGGAAAGACAATGTAAACACATGTAAACATTTCTGACAACTCATCTTTGCATTATGTAGCAACCAAAAATACCAAATATAATTAAATGTGAAATAAGCTGAGGGGTTGATTTGCTATTGTACACAAACTGAATGCCTACATGTACATCAAAACTATTACCGACCCAAGAACCATGTTACCCAATTTCTCAGTTATGAGACCGCGTAATCCCACCAATGTTCTGTGACATTCACTGCTTATGGTGCTTCTCCAAATGGTCAGTAATAATCGCCATCCCTCTGGCGTGTCTGATGACTGTGCGAACAGCTGGCGTGACCATTGATTGGGATTACAGAAGTGGCACTCGAGCAGGGTACCCATGCAATCAATCCCTCCCACAACTGGCTCCTTGATCAGCAATATTGGCCCACTACTGGTCAATATACAAATATTGCCTCATTGGAAGATATGCACGATAAATTAGTATGAATTGATACAAACCTACATTAGTTAAAAGGGCTATAAATTACTGGCACATTCTCAAATCTCTGAATAAAATGTAACACACATTTGTTGAAGGCACTTGGAAGTACATGTAGTTTTGACGATGAACAGTAGATGGTTTGCACATTGTTATTTCTACATCCACCATCTTGGGTGACGGAGCTACGGTAAGATACTCTCTCGTACTCTGTGCAGCTTATATAATATATTATAAATAACATAAAAAGCAGTACTAGCAAATCATGTCCTCTGATTCTTCAGGGACAAATACTGACAATGTTGGACTCTCTTCATCTTCATTTCACTCCAAATCAATTCAAATTATGATCACTCCAGTACCCATGCGTCGTCACTGCAAATAAAACCCGGCCTACTCCAAGCCAACAATTTGTGAGCACTGCTACAATTATGGCAAGATCGCAATTCACCTGAAGGCAAATACAAACTATTACATGTCTAACACAATCCCAGCAAAATTCTCCAAATGAGTCCAACTTTGCCATTTTCAATTTCTGTGTACTCGGTATGTGAAATGTAGTCCCTGATTCTCCAACAAATGACCCAAATAATGTATGATTTCCATACAACGCAACATTTCCAGCAGTGGTTGAAGACAAACATTACAGGGATCAGATATTTAAAAAAAAACTTCTTTGAACACACAAAAAAGTACATGACTACATCATCCTGAGTAAAACTGCAAAAGGTACTTCACTGTTGAAGATGTGGCAACACAGAGTTGTCATCAACTCGATCAAAGATCAAGCCATGAGTCAAATCACTAACTAAAATCAACTCCAATCAAATCAAGCCTACAGTGTGATGTGATACTCTTGATGATCTGTGGGGACTTTAGTTGACTTGCAATGATTTAAGAAGACGTTTGAATTCTGAAAACTGGTACTAGAGTTGTGATGGCTTGCAACTGACGTGATGATTTGTGATATACTTCTGATTTGTTGTGACTTGTGATTGCCTTGTGATTATTTGTGATGAACTGAGGTGACTTGTGATTGACTTGTGTTGGCTTGTGATGATCTGTAATAACTTGTGATGATTTGCATTGATCTGTGATGACATGAGATAACTTTGTTACAACTCTGCTTTTAAAGACGGTGGTGCCATTTCCATCAGACAACCCATGAATGAGTGTGCTCCTTCAACAGAAAGACATGTTCAAAATTAGTCACATGTGCTCTGTTTAAGCGAGCACTCCCTTCCTGTACAGCAAAACATTTGGCAAAACTCCTTCATTCCCTCTTGAGGCACTGAACAAAATAAATTCAATGGGTAAAAAGTTCAGGGCAAGTCCACGATTTTTTACCTGCTATGTCCCATACGTAGGTAACACAAGGTTTACTCCCAAAAACGTTCGTGGATTGCAATGGTTTTCGTTCAAATGGTGGTCTTCTGGATGGAGAAATATACCCACAAGAATCAGAATTTTCACGGCAATACTGGACATTGTGAAGATGGGTGTAACTAAAGAAAGTGTGGCATTGTGTATTTGAAGAAAACGGAACCTTTTGTCAACATACAGGACGAACCCTTTTTAAACACCATTTGCGCTAGACAACACACACCTCACGAGATACATTACATCAAAGAATGGAACTACAATATATATATATACACTGACAAGCTCTGAACAGCATTTTCCTTTTACCATGGCAAGAAATAATACGTAGACTACATGGCAGTGTTTCTGAAAAATGTTACTTCCCAAGAAAAAGTTTTCAGTGATTAGTATTAAATCACAAACAAGTACCCGTAGCAAGCAAAATCTTTTTATTGAAATTTAAGTCCCTGATTCTTAATTCTCGAAATGTGTAATATAATGTATAAGCATGTATTCATACATGCACCTTATGCACTAAAAAATGACACTTCATATCGCAAGAAGTTGCAAAATGACCATTGTTAGACCACATGTGTCTAGACAAGAAAACAAAGGCTGTTCAGGGCAACGCTTTCATTCCAGAACAGAGGACATTTTGTCACTTTCATTGGAACCCTTTCTATTTTGTGCACGCCCATAACCGAGCGTTAAAAAGTGAAGTGATCATGCACACCTAGAAAACATTTCAGTGTGAAACGCCAAATGGATTGGGGCGAACAGCTGCTGGTGGGCTGTATCCGCCCTGAGCTGAAGTGCACCCTCATTGGCAAAGAGAAGAGAGGCTAGATGGAGGTGTTTTGACCGCACTCATGCGGTCACCCAGTCTACATGTGAAAACCATGTCCTCATACAAATATTGGCCACACGAGCAGTACCAAGCACGCAGCATGGACAAACCTTTGTGTGTGCACATGTGGGGAGTGCCCACCAAAGGCTAATCATTGCTTTACAAAAAAACACACTTTCTCTTGTTTCTGTTAGGACCGGATCAATTCAACTTCAATTATTCCTTGACATTCCCAACCTTGAAATCTAATACTTTCTCTCTGCTGAATGTAAGTTGAAGCTAATGACCTGAAGATACCCAGCACGGTAGTTGGTAAATATATATGAAAATTATAAACAAAATGCCCAGTGCAAAATAATTTACAGGTATATAAGACTGTATCCTATTATACAGATTCTACAATACTAGCTTGGGTTTGGACGTCACATGACTTCAATATATACTATACATCTAGCACCAAAAAGATTCTTCTTGTGCTAAATACATCAACCAGTGTTGTAGTCAAAACCACTTAAGACCTTCACAAGACCAGTACAAGACCAACATAAGACCTCAAGTCTGAAGTCAAGGCACAAGCTATTCAAATGAGCTGCAACAAAAGCATTCCTTTGTCATTGTTCACGCTGTTACTTGTGACTGGTCTTGTGATGGTCTCGACTACAACCCTGACATCAACAGAATAGAAACCACCTTTGGGGTGCTTGAAGATATAAACATGCTTTGAAGAAGTCCAATTCTTCCAGTAAATGTAATTGCATTAAATACCTGACCAAGGGACATAAAGACCACTGTAAACATGATTGTTCTCCACCTGTTATTTCTGCTACTGCTGGTTTCAGTTTGGAGGTAGTTTAACTTTAATAAATACAGCCAGCACCAATAAAGCTTTTCTACTAATCTTGTAAATATTTCCGTTTTGTACAATACATTCGTGGACACTTTACATGCCAGTACAATCCGAGACACTGATTTAGGCCATGATGTGAACACGTAAGTCATACATACTATACGCTGTATCACACAGCAATGACATAACCGTTGCTGGGGTAAGTGTGAGACAGAACGGCGGTGTGTATGCAGTGGTCTATATACATGACCACACTGTCTCCCAGCCGAACCACAACCCAAGACAACCTTGGGTAAGGCTACAAAATCTACATACATGTATTTCACTATAAACACCGACAACAGAATGCATATTGTACTTTATCATGAAGTTGGTCTTATGAAAGAAGTCTTCATCCAATTTTCTGATGTTCCCAAGGCAAGACACCCTAAGGGTAGATTATAAGAAAGACGCAGCGTACACCCTTGTATTTTACTGAACCATGCAGCTAAGCTAAGGCAAGAGTAATGGTGCACATCTAAAGGTATCTACTTTATTTCAGTCTTTGCTCTCCACATTAAAAGTATGCTTTTCCATAGGTTAGTCGGGGGGGGGAAGCTTGGATGGCAAAGATCGTTGTCTGCAAAGGAGGGCAGGGCAAGAACGCATTTCATTTCAGACTCAAACAAGTGATGTGTTGAAAACCACAGGAAAGGCGAACATCGGCACTGAAACGATGCCTGAAAGTCCTGATGGAATACATCACCTTGTGGAATTTTTTTTCTTGTCAGTGCTTGGGTATATGATGATTGAATTCAAAGGCCAATATGAATATTAACGACACTGGGGGGGGGGCTGTAAGGTGAATGATTACACACCAGGGATGCCTGGTTCCCATTCCTGCCCACAGCCTGAAACACAAGACGACTACTAAAGATGACTTACAGCATATCTTGTTAACTGAACTTGGCCCAACATTCCACCTGAAAAACCTTGAAATCGACCTTTTGTCTGGAAACCTGGCATCCTTGCTAGACTTTGCTCCATAGACGCAAGCTGTGGATGTGACCTTTGGTGTCATCAAGCAAGTTTGGCTGGAGAAAATCATGAAAGGATACCTTACCGCGAGTAGCTAGGAAGCAACTGCACCAGAGTGTCGTTGAGAACAAAAGAAAACATCATCCGGGGGCTTCAGTGGTGTGCACTTTGGACCAAGGCGGCAAACTGGCTGTCCTCTTTTGCAAGGAGATTCTGTGGTGTGTCGAACTCTGCAATACCGCCCTCGCTCAGGACCAAGATGCGGTCAGCGTCTAGGATGGTTGTCACACGGTGCTGCATCAACAATATGGGACAAACAGGGCCTTTTTTGTTAATAAACAAAATTTGGGAGCTTCTCCTAAGGGAAGAGAAAAAGGACAAACATCCACACCCACAGATTTGACGTTTGCAAAGACAGTCTTTAAATTTTACTCCAAACCGCCACAAATCAAAATGTCAGATCTTTAGCGACTTGAAAGGAATAAAGTGTACAAGTGCAGACTTGCCGGTGCCTAGCATGTGGCTTGTTGTCTGTTACTGCAGTACTGCATTTAGGCAATTGGAAGGTTTAAGAGTAACGGTATTGTTGTTGAGACTTCTTGAGCGTGGTATTGTGTCTGGTCTTGTGAAAAGTTCTGTGATGGTCTCCAAGACAACACTAGTCATAAGGCCATAAAAATGCAGAATAACTTTTCCGACCAGTAAACACATGGTGACGCAACCAAAATTCTCTGTGAATGTGTAGGGGTTTATGAGTTATGTGATTTCCCTTTATGACTGTACAAGGTAGCATGACTTTGGATTGTAATTACCAAGTTACCAGGAACAAAATCTAGGATTAATCTTGTAGCTAACGAAGAAGAATTTTCGGGTAGCCACTGGTGCATGCACACTTGTCCTCTCTCTCTCTCCACGTTTTTATGTGCAAAAGTTGAGAAACTTCTGAGCTCAAGTTTGCAGCGTTTTGAGGAGCTTTCCTCCTCACAGAACCATCAGTTTTTGGGCGTGATCTGTCCGCGGTCTATCTTGGAACAAGTTAGTGCAAGTGTGGGAGTTTGAAACTTTCCTTTCGAGAGATTTTATTCGCCTTTTTTGATAAGGGCATGGTGTCTTTTAGTGCACACTGTGAATGCACTTGTTTATGCGGCGTCTTGTCATTGGTGGCAGCGTTTCTAGGGTCCACTGGTGTCGCGGAAACCCAGGGTGAGAGAGGGCAACGTGATCTTACGTGCGGTCTGAGTGAGTTACACATGTTTTAAGATTTGGTGAATACATTGTAATAACATTCTATTTACCCACTGTAATATTGGAAGTTCTATGCAGAGGGAAGTTACTGACCTTGTATTACATTTCTCTGCATTAGCAGGGGATTTAACTGGATTTATCTGGCTTTTTCACCTCCATGATTTAACTGGATTTATTTGGAACTCTCTGGAATCTCAAGAATCAGGGATCATTAGGAATCATATAGGATTGGCCAGATTTTAATCTGGAATTGTACCTACTACAATTGGGGTAAGCACTTATTTTTGGAATTTTAAATAATAAATCATAAATTGAAGCTGCAATTTGAGTGTGAGTGCACTGCTTTTATTTTGACCAACTGTCTGCAAATAAACAGGGTACACACCCATCCCCGGCTTTGTAGCCAATGCACAAGCTACCCCGGGGAGCGCACCACTAGGCGTGCCCTTACAAATGCACTAAAGCATATCGTCAAGGCTGGGAAACATGCCTCATGTTGATGTATCTTTTTTTCTCCAGTAGAAAAGCTTGGTGGCGTCATCCACACAGATCAATTTCTGATTTAAAAACCTCAAGGTGTTGGGGACACCTCCCAAAAATGCAAGTTAGACGGCTCAGGATGTACTCACAGCTATCACAAGAACAGTGCGGTCACTGAACTCCTCGGCCAGGACTTTCTGTACAATGTGGTCCTGGAAATGGAAAAAAGTCTTTCATCTGTCATCCAACACTGGACAATCCTGGAATTTCACAGCTCCGTCAACTATGGGATACTGTGCTGGCATTCACAATTTTATGCTTGCCAGCTGATCTCAGATGATAAATTTCTGTGCGGTAAACTCCTGATTTACAGCAAAAGCTCATTGGCCGATTGACCTTTCTGACCCAGTGTTGGCAAGTATCAACAGAAATTGGTGGTGTTCGGGAATCAAGAACGTTATTTAAGTAGAACAAGAATACCTGGGTATTCATAAAAGAAACCTTTTCCAAACATGAAATAGCATATATGTGAAGCATGCATTCAAACCATTAACTCTATCATACCCAAGATGCCTATCGACAACCTGTCTACAAAAGTGTGAAATCTGTTTAGCACTCTATGTAGTCTGGTGTTTGTTTCAAAATTTCCAAACAGAAAATTTTCAAAATCTTTTTAGTTACTGTCTGATAAGTCACTCATTAACTTGTACAGTTTGTTATTAGTACCCGGTCCCAAAAAGTTGGATTCATTCCCTAATATCCACAGTCCGGTACTCAGGTATCCAGTTGCAAACTAGCACCTTACAGAAATGTATCTTTAATGAGAAAGAGGGACTTTGGCATTTTGTCAACTTACCGTTTCCATGTCGATAGAGGCGGTGGCCTCATCCAGAATGAGGATCCGGGATTTCCTGAGGAAGGCCCGGGCCAGGCAGAACAACTGACGCTGCCCCATGCTGAAGTTGTCTCCGCCCTCGGCAACCTGAGAGTCTTAAGGTAAAAAAAAAAAAAAGTTGTCACCAAAGAGGGGAACACCGTGTTCGGCTTAAAACCACGCCAAGATGACAATACTTATTGAGCAGGAAATTCAGTGTACTGCCCTCACGTCTGCTTGTGTGTCAGAGTGGCGGTCTGCCTAGGTTTCACGTGTAGGTCCATAACGGGGATTACAGAGCAAAACTGGGTAATTTTCTCAAACAAGTACAAGGAAGGTGCACTTCCACCAGAATCAGCCGTTAGTGTCACCTCTTCTGTGATGATTCTCATCAAAGCCTGTGCAGCATCTACATGAGAAAGTGTTTATCTTTGTGATGGGGGGAAACTTGTTAAAATGAGGACACCCCTCAGGACACAGGGAGAAAATCAACCAAAACTCTAGTTGCATACGGCTTAGGTCTGGAATGAATCCTGGGCCACAGAGAGACAAGTGTTTTTACCCACTAGCCACCTGTGTCACCAAAAATCTTCTTTTTTCTAAAGATTTGTGCAAGATCAACTACAAATAAAAGGAGGAAGGATAACAAAGAAAGACTTCTGCCGGTTAATTGGCTTTTCAAAAGACTTAACTCCAACACTGCAGGTTTCCTAAATACACCAAGACACCAGATACGTCCCCTAAATTGGATATGCCACCGACACATCAACAATTCAGCGTACCTAGGCCCGCGTCCAGCTCAGTCACCACTGTCTTGAGCTGGGCAATGTCCAGTGCCGTCCACAGTTCCTCCTCGCTGCATTTACCGTGAGGGTCAAGGTTGAACCTGGGACAAAGCAAATAGAATGGGCAGAGGCTACAATTATAGGGCACAGGTGGAGAGCATGTTGCCGGTTGCCAATTGGCATGTTGCCAATCCCTTCAATCAGGACCTCCTATTTCTGATATTTGCACCTTTTTCTGATGGACATGTTGTTAAGTTTTGTACATAATTTCATTCAGAGATCTTCATCTAACCTCAGACCATAATGCTCTGTATTACTCAATGAAGGAAAAATCCAAAATTGCTTGGCAACATAAAAGTCAGAAAACATGCTGCCAAAAGGTACATGCAGAGCTCCTAGGCTGGCTAAGGGTAGGATAGGATGGGAGAAAGATACGGGGTGGCTGAACAGAGGAAAACTGGGCTGAATATTTCTTACCTGATGGAGCCACTGAACAGGATGGGGTCTTGAGGAATGATGGAAAGTTTCAGTCGAAGATGATCCAATGGTAAAGACGCGATGTCAACATTGTCAATTAATATTTTACCTGAGAAAAATTTATGAAAAAAAACAGAAAAAACCCAAATCGGGCATTCCAATTGACTATTACATTTTGACCGAATCAGATATGTAAAATATTGAAAGTCCCCCCCCAAAAAACCAAATTTATGAAAAATGAAATGTGTCTCATTACAAATAAAATCATGTGTAAAAGTGTTGTTTGGACACCATGTGCCCAGGTTGCAGCTGAGTCTATCCCAAGTCCTCAAAAGTCCCTTAATTCGAAATCTGTCACAGCCTGAAGCCAAGTCACAAGCTATTCACATGCTATTCAAATGAACTGTGATGAAAGCATCCCTTGGCCACTGTCCAACCATTATGGTGGGTCTTACGATGAGACTTGAGATGGACTCATCAGATACACAGTTTGTGACCCACACCAGGCACTCTCCATTCAAAAGAAATCAATTCTCAGTTCTCTCATCGTTGCAGAAACTGTCTGAATGACGGAATCACAATGTGGGAATCACCGATGAGGGATCAACATCTGAGCATTTTCTGAATTTGTAATTGAGCTGCAATTGTGACTGACCTTTGAAAGTGTCAACGATTCTGAACAGGGCTAGCGTGAGGGAAGACTTGCCGCTTCCCGTCCGCCCACATATACCAATCTGGAATGGAAAGACAGTTAAAAAGGACAGATTTATTTGAAAGTGTGACTGATAGTTATGACAATCCACGAAATAACTGACACTAAAGCCGAGCTTTTACAGATTTCACTAGGACCCCATAATACTCACAGAGCCCTACTACCAGAAAGATGATGCACACACAAAGAACCCACTGATCTCTATATTTGCCGCAAATGCACAAACAAATGAAAAGCACTCCAACTCAATTTTGGAACCTTCAAAGATAGCTGCCTCAATTATGCAGAACAGCACGTTATAATTTTCTACAATTTTAACTAGTATTTAGAAAGTATCTAAAAGCAACTACATAATCTGTGGGTTTTGCTTGGATAAAGATATTAGGCAATGTTACTTTAATATCCTGGTGTAAACGGTAGTATATGAGTCACTGAGTCTACATGAAATGGCCTGTACAGACAGTCATGATATGACGTGACACCCAATTGTGATTGAGATTTTGAGTCTCTAGCTGACACTCAATCACTATTTGAGCTAAACGTTAGGCCTCCAAAGATGGCCTCCAGTGACTTCAGCACTGGATCTTTAATGCAGTCTCTAGTCATAATGGAGGGTTTGCACAGCTGCCATCTTACAGGCCAGTGCTTTTGTTCCACAGGGTATGCACAAAGGAGGTTTCCCTGTAGAACAAAATAACTGCCCTACAAGATGGCTACCATGCAAAGCCTCTATACAGATATCAGTGAATGAGTCATGGGAAGGTTCAGGAATCTACAGCAAACACAATCAAGACAAGAATACCTTCTGGCCCGGCTGTATATCCAGAGAGATATTCTGAAGTACAGGTTCCAGTTTCTCGGCGTAGCGCACAGATATGTTATTGACCGAAACTGCTCCCCGGTCTGGCCACTCAGGCTTGGGCAATTTACCTAGGTGACAAAGCAATGCGGAAATGGGAGTTGGCATACGTGGTGCTGCACGTACTGCCACACTGTATGTACCATCATCACATGCCAATATACAAATATAACATGGTTTGAGGGTAGCTGATTGACGTCAGCTGCCTGAGGTATTGGAAATCGAGAAAGTAGTTCTTGAGGTGTAAATTTAACCTAACTACCATGTCACATTTCTTTTGCCATACCTCATACACTGATTTGTACCTTTGTAATTTTCTGTTGGGATTTCACTGTAGTACTTCATCCTTTCAATGGCGTTCATCTGCGTCTCGATCAGCGACGTGTGACGAATGAACCAATTCAGGTAATTGGCAGCCTGGAGACCAAAAAAGGAAGTTTGTTTTAGAGGTGTAGGTTCTATATTGGAAAAGTTCTCACAGTCTCTAATCTTTCACAATTTTAAACACTGAGGGCCGTTTAAGCACTTGAACAGATTTGTCAAATTATGTGCAAATTTTTTTCAGCCCTGGTAGCATATCTACCGTAACAAACACGAAGTGTACTTCAAAAGCACCTTCAAGATTTTATGTAGCAAGTTTTAGCACAAACTTTTAACGGAATGTCGTCTGCACCCCAAATTTTAACATTTAAGTTGCCAGCATCTTCTTTTGGAGACATTTTTTTTCAAAAACTCATCATCACAGAGTTTTTCCTTCATTGAGCTTTAACAGACTATAACAAGCTACAACGTTTGTCTTAGTGAATTTTATCTCAGTTGATGGAACAATTTCATACACTGTTTATAGAATCTACAAAAATAAATGAAAATATACGACATACAAAAATTTACAACCAAACGGTGGACTGGGCACTGTAACTTAATTGTGACCAAGACCTGTACAGATAAAAAAATCATGACAAAGTATATATTAACTTGCAAAAACCATTTTGTTTCCAAGTACAGAGATGATGGCTTGTGGGTCACTTACTGCCAATGCATATGCCAAGGCAAGTCCCACATAGCTGGGTTCAAGTTCGGAGGTCACTGACACAGTGAGCGAAGTCAGACCAGCTAGAAAAACACACAGGTTCCCCACGGCATCCTGAAAAGATGCAGCAAGAAAAAAAATATGGTGTAATTGGGTCAGTGTTCTAATTGGGTACAGCAAAAGTTTACATATTGCACAAAAAATGTTCAGAAAAACAACATCAATTTATGGGGTTTCTAAAAGGATTGAAATATTGTGGAAAAGGGTAAAAGTACTAACCAAGCGTACTCCTAGCCAGCGATTGCAGGTATTTGCATAGAGGACAGCTATGGTGTTCTGATCGATAGCATCTAAGAGATAGTTCTTGAACCTCTTCTCATCTCTGTGGGTAAGAAAGGAGGAAAAAACTGAGCAAAGTTAATTGTACAAGAGGTTTGATTAATGAACTTGGAGTGGACCAAGTCTATCAACAATGCTATTTTGGATTGGTGTGGCATTTGGAAAATTTAATCGGTAGATAACAAGATATCAAATGGAAGAAGTCTGCAGATTTCACTTTGTTGGCATCATACAACGGACAGCTGAATAATGCCTGAGTAAATCTACATCACCTTACTGGTGAGCTGCAGATCATGTGACCTGAATAGCACCGTGAAGGAGCTCATTTCGGTCAAATGGAAATACACACCACAGCTACAGCAGACAGCTAACGATAAACACAGAGCACTGGTCATTCTTAAAACTAACGCACACAAACATTTCTCTACTCATAAGAGATGCTGATGCACCTGCTTTTAAAGAAACAAATTGAGTCTTCTGTCAAATGATTGGGGAAAGTTAGAAGGAACTCAGGAACATCTGCTGAAGCATGAATTGATTCAGAATGTGACAACATTGCCATTCAATCTGTCATCAAATGAAATCATTCTCATCACTGCGCTCATGAATATTCATTATTTGTATGACCACAGAGCCACCAACCTGTATGCACGGATGGTTGGCAGTCCGGACAAACTCTCTGAAAAATGAGCGTAGATTGGTGACTTGCTGATGCTGTCCAGTCGCTGAAGTTCCCTGGAATCAAGTTAAAATATATTTCAGTGAACTGCCTCCCATTAAGGTGTTCTATTTCGGTGACCGAGGCACCTGAAAAATGAGCCTTACTTTGAGTACACTCTGCTAGGACATGTCAACCTTGGGGATGAGTCATTTCAAATAACTCAATACCCAAATATTTCAATTTGATCCATGTTTAAAGGGGCTATGATGTGACTTTCACTTAGAAGCTTTTTTGAATTATACGAGAAACCTCTCTGAGGGATCTTCTTGGCAGTTCTCAAAAGTGCACTTGATGACCTTCCTATTGTCCACACATTTTCTGACAAATGAGGGCGCTGTTGCTGTGAGGTGATTACAGGAAGACAACTGTTCATTTCAGGGATTTTTCTGTTCAACCCAAAATGTGCTTGTTGAAAATATTTGTGAGAAATCCTTTCTCACTGGTCCACTGTCAGGAACTGAAACAACTGATCACGGAAGTGAACCAGTTTTACAACAGCAAATTATCCAAAAATCCAGAAAATTTTAGAGCAGAAGTAGCTGTAACACTGAGTTTTCACCTTGGATGACATCACACTTTTGCTTTATATGCATTTTCCCATTAACGCAAAAAATCAAACAGGCGCTCAACTGAACTTAAACATGTAACAAACATGGGACACATAGGTACATTTAAAGGAACTGCTTGGAAAAAAAAATTACCCAATATTGGTCTTTAAACTGGTAATTTCAGGTGAAAGTAACACTGGCTCCAATAACTATATGAATAGTCTGGTTAGCATTCCCCTCATTGTGGTTCGGACAGTGGGGTGGGGACCAGTCATGATGAAATCATGATGTGAAATGCACAAGGATGAGGGCAACATGTAAACCAGTCATGTGATCCTTTTGGGCCAATGGAAATGCAGACTCCAAGACAGGGGATATAACAAACACATTCACATTGTGTAACCTGCCTGGAGGTTGTGATGAAGTAGCGCTGCAGGATGAAATAGCAGATGAAGACGGGCAACATGATGACGATGAAGATGGGGCTGACTATGCTGTTGACGATGATCGCTGTCAGACACCTGAAAGTGGACTCCAGGAAGAACCAGACATTGTTGATCAAGGCCTTGGACAAGAAAAGTAAAGAAAAAAAAAAAAGAAATCATTCGCTGCCTTTACAGCTGCAATGAATTCTTCAAATCTATCTATTTCTAAATAGCTATGACTTACTCTTACAACCTGTGATGTCTATTCCTTCATTAGTATGATTGTTATTATGAAGTATTTCTGGTATTTGAAACCAAGGATTCCCGGAGAGCACTCTGGACATTCTAGCTTGTAAGACGAGAGAAACTGTAGAGAGGAGCTTATGAGAAGCTGTAACAATTTTAGAGGAGGGGGGAACCCATAGAATATGTGCTCCAGGTCGTGCGACTGGAAACCCAATCCACAAGTGGAAAGAACCATCATAACGCACACCTGACTGCCAAGGTGAGTCGTGGCAACATCCCTCCCCCGAAACCGAAAATAAACCCCTCACCGCATCGACGACATTGGTGTCCCCTGAGAAACGATTCAGGATCCGGCCCACCGGCGTGGTGTCAAAGAAGCGCATGGGGGCCTTAGAGATGACGCGGAGCATGCCCGTGTGCAGGTGCTTGGCAGCCACCATGCCTGATAGGAAGAGCATCAGCGTGGCGATGAAGGACACCAGGGAGGCAGCGAGAATCATGCTCGTGTAGCTGTAGACGTAGAAATGCTGCAGGCTTTGGCTCTCTTCCTGTAAACCAAGACAAGCAAAAGAATAGTTGTTTCCTGTAACACTCCAAAAAAAAATAGAGTTGGTAAGTGATTAAAATTTGTTTAATTGTTACCTTAGAATAAGACGGTGATCAATTAATGCATGTGGCACGGTAGATTTTGATTCACAAGGCTCATTTGAACAGTTAGTGGACCATATTTCTTGCCAGAGCCTTGCAGTGTTAACACTCTGGGACACGCGAATGATAATGACCTTAGCGACCACAAGTAGTGCACAGTAGCCAAATTCAATTTCAATACGCAGTCTGCCTCCACAGACTTCAGTGTGCAGGCGTGGCATGCACAGTGTGGACCTCTGCACAAAAGAAGTCCACATAATGTTGGGTGCGATGGCATTGTGTGGACTTGCACATATCCACACAATGTTTTCCCCTCTCTGACAAAAAGTTTCAGAGGCATTTGGGGTCAAGGTCATCTGTGGCAAAATGAAGAGGAACAGTCCAGGGAATCATCATAAAAAATCCAGCTTGAAGGAGTTATCCTAGTTAGAGAAAAAGGAACATTTTCCTCAAGTTTCCTTAACCACGGGAGAACAAAGTAATGTCCACACTTTGTATGTAAAACTGTATGGGTGACAGTGAGTTTGTTTCTGCTTTCCGCGGACCCGGAACAATAGAGGACAATAAGGTCCCCGATTGACAGAGGGTCCCCGATTGACAACCATGTACAAAACATATGGGTGGTCTTCTAAAAAAGTTAAAGTACAAACAAAAGAGGAACAATAGGGGGTCCCCAGTTGCAGGCAAATACACACTTTCTTGTGTGTGTGTAGAAAACAAGTGACGGACTAGGGTGCTCAGATGTCAGCCATCGGTGAGTTGAGGCACTCTGAACATTGTAACCCATCAGCCAAGCTCGTATTAAATACAGATAGCCAGATGGCATTTGGACATCCTCCAATGCAAAGTGGTTAAGACTGAGTGACTTCTGATGGATGTGTGAAAATTTTTTAAAGATTTGGGAAGTTGGGATGGACTCGACTACATTTCGAAGACTGGGCCAGTGGATGTACATTTTTCAGATCAAAAAAGAAAAAAAAAACATGCAGGGTTTGGTTTTGGAAGTGAGATCTGAATGATCCAGCCTGCACACCTCAGTGACATTATCCAGGGCCATTCTTTTGCCGGCCTCCGACCAGCGGGACAGCCAAAAGTCGGTGGCCACCATCAGGCCGTGCTGGAGGAGGGTCAGCGCCATGACGGAGCAGGCCAGCGGGTACTTCATGGCCCGCAGATAGAAGACGATCACCGTCCAGGAGATGGTGCCTGTGTTGCGTTCCTCCTTCTCGATCAACCGGCCTTCCTCCTCTGACACATTGCCTGACGGGTTCAGAAAATAATGGACAAAATAAAACTATTCATTAATGAGACTGTGCATGCCCACAGAAAGATCGGTCTATCTTTACTTTTTCACATGATGTAGCACGACAGACAAAGACATTTCAGGAAGCATACCATGTTCTTGGAGGTGCACGCATTTTCGACTCTGTGTATTTCTATTGGCAGTTTCATGTACCCCAGACTGTTGAGAGACTTTGAAGGTGTGTGCTACCGTGCACATCTGTGTAAATTGGTTGCTGACCGTCAAAAAATTATGTGACTGAAAATCCTATCAAGCAGATAAATGTAAGCAGATAAATGTATTTTCATAATGGGTGTTTTATATATACACAGCACTGTATACTCAATGTTCCCTTGCCTGAGAGCTTGCGAAACTTCACAAGCTTATAGGGGTGGGACTCGAACCCATGACCTCCTGCTTACTAGTGCCCACTGTGCCTGGTGGAAAATCCAGCCCTGCATTTGTGCACATTCAATTGAAAATTGACTCCATGCACTCCACTTGTTTCAATGTGCACTAACTATACAACCTTCCAATTCCCTACAGTAATGGACACACAGCGGTATCTACAGTTCCTACAAGCGACCCACACTGTGTTGGACAGAAACCCCCCCAAAGAAAGCAAGATCTACCTCTTTCTTCCTCTTTCTTTTTCTCCTCCACCAGCTTCAGCAGCATCTGCCGCTCCTTCTCTGCCTCCTCATCCCCTGTCTCTGCCTCCGACCTGCTGGCGGCCTCGGCCAGGTGTCTGGAGGTGATCTGGAGATCGGGGTCTGCCACCCAGACCTCGTTGGGCGTGCCCTGGAGGCTGACGCGCCCATCCTTCATTACCAAGACCTAGCAAAAGGTGACAAATTATGCATTCTTTTTTTATGAAGTAAAAATGGGTACAACCAGCACAAGCATGACCCTCAATACGGGCGATTTACGGGTGATTGCTGCAGATTGCTTTATTTTTGAGAGTTTCAAGCAATTCGTCTAGGGGGCTAGGATGAATATGGCTGTTTCACAATAGTGTGCAATCAAGAGTTTGCAACGCATTGGCCAATCACAACGCGCGAATTGTCGACCCTTTCCAAACGCACATTTGGTCAACAGATTTCGTGCGTTGTGATTGGCCAATGCACTGCAAACTCTTGGTGGCGCACTTTTGTGAAACGGCCATATTCATCCTAGCCCCCTAGACGACTTTGCTTGAAACCCTCAAAAATAAAGCAACGTGAAGCAATCCAGTGGCACATTCTCTTAAGGAAAAATGACATTCTCCGGCCGTTGGCCACAAGTGAAAAGACTCTGCTAAAAATTTTTCTACGCCATGTTAGGGACTGACCACACCCTTTTTATTACCTGACCAATAACTGTTGTGCTACCCGGTAAACAGCCGTATTGTTGACGGACGCTGAGCACTACTACTGGTGTGCAAACACTCACGAAGTGTCCCTCGCATGACAAGACTGTCTACTTGTTCGTGCGCAGTGAGTTGAAAGTAAATCAAGTACGCTCGGGGCCACAGCATCGGTGCACAGACAAATATTATGTGTTTGCGTGTTTTTCTTCCTTCACTCGCTGACAGGTTCCCATGCAGCGCTGTCTGATATCTGCGTTTCCTGTATGGGGAGCGTTCCTGCCTACCTTGTGGGCGTATTTCATGTACTGCAGCTGATGCGTGACGAGGACCACTGTGCGCTTGCCACCCAGCAGCAGGTCAACGATGCCGTCTTGGAAGAGCTGACTCCCAACGTGGACATCAAGAGCCGACAGGGGATCATCCTGGAAGGAAACAACGGCAAAAATCTTGAAGTCAGAAGATTATCTTTTCTTTTTGTTATAGGGTTTATTCTTACTACGTCACAATCCCATTTTAGCTTGCAAGTGGCTGGTAAAACTATAGCCAAACATCAGTACAAAAAAGTAAAGGAAAAAATACCACTAGTTAACATTCAATGAGAAAGTAACAACTCTTTTCAGGGGGTGGAGCAAATGTAAACTTTTAAGGGAAAATCTGGCACCAAGCAAGGGTAATACTTGTAACTTTTGGCCACCCATATAAATAGTAGGCAATGTGGGAGCGGTCTATTCGAAAGGGCTAATTTCATAAAGCTCGCAAGAACAATCACTCTCCTAGAACATGGGCTTAGCAACTTTTCTTGCATGCTTAGCTAACTTGTTTAGCAAAAGCAGGTTACCAGCCAAACGTCATGTGGTACCCAACTCTTGTATCCACAGTCACACCTCTTTTCCAGCATGGCAACCTGACTGTGGCTGTACATGGCCCTGGCTACGTGGGCTTGCTGCTTACCACATCTGCTCCGTAAATCTATTCTTTACCCACATGACTCTTTACCAATATGACAAGGTCGTTGTGGCTGTACATGGCCCTGGCTACGCTGACTCGTTGCTTCTGCCCTCCACTCAGATTGATTCCCTTCTCTCCAATCTCCGTCTGATCCCTGGCAGGCAGGATGTCGATGTCTGGCTGCAGGGAGCAGGCCGACACTACCGCCTGGTATCTGAGAAACAAATCGCACAACACAATCCAATTGAATCCAGAGTTGCGGTCTCGGTTGGAGTTCGACCTTAGGACCTCTGAAGTGATTGCAACTTGCTTCTCCTTCCAGCCAACCTTCCACTTAAGTTGAGAGGTAAAAATGATGCTGCTAACCAAAGACACAAACCAGCATCTGGTTACAGCCTGTCCATGAATGCTGAAGCAGAATATAACAATTTCTCTTCAAGCAAACTTGAATTCTCAATTCTGATTGGTCGATCCATGGCAAACTACAATGTGATATATGACTGTACTGCACGGTTCATATCAAACTCCAAGTAATGCATTATTCCAACTCAACAGACTGCGCCAGTTTTGTGCTAAAAACAAAACGCATAACTGCAAAATTTACTTTAAATTCAAAGGTGGCATGTTTTCTAAAGACAGGCCCCTATAAGATCTCTTGAAGATGAAGTCCTTATAACGTTCAGGCTTGTGGAACACGAGATGATGTAGCGAATCTGCGTACTGTATATCACAAGGTCAGAGGTCGAGTGGTATATAGGACATAGATGCACTACACTATTCTGTGTTCCATCTGCGCTCTTGTGGTAACTAATAATATTGTTAGTTGTGCATCAAAGTGCATATCCGACAATTTTAGAGCACCGTGATGGGATATACCATCCATACACACCATCACAAGAGGCAGTTTTAATAAATAAACACAAATAAGTGGCACATATAAAGGATGTTGATGATTCTCACGGACTTTTCAACCCTTGCATCGAAAGCCAGAAAGATATACAAGCTTCGAAAGCTAACGGAAACCACTTCACTTAAAGTTGCCAACTGTTTGAGAAAGATGCAGGGCCCGTGACTCTGTGTGGTGTTCAACTGTTACAAATCAAATCCCGTAATTTCAGCCTATGCGGTTATCTTTTTTGAGTACAAGGGACAATCCAAAAAGGGAAGGGCTCCACTCATGCTCAGGTTACTTGTCTTCTTCAAACTCTTGGCCAAACAGAATGTTGTCCCTGAGTGACGCGTTCAGGAGCCACGCCCGTTGGGCGGAGTACGCGATCCCTCTCCGTTTCCTGTTCACAAAAACAAAACAGGGGAAGTCACGCTGTGTAGGATGCTGGAACGCTCCTGGCTGAAATCTTTTGGGAGTGAAAGTCAGTCATTCAATTCTCTCAGGGTCTACTGTAGGCTGCATCTGAATAACTTGGCTAGGTTGGAAATAACACGTGTGGCTATAAAAGCCACAAGTAGCCGCTACAGCCACTTTCCATAGACTGGAGTGTAACTGTTAGCCGTAGCCAAGAAATTCGGACCCCCACCTCAGTCTCATTTTTTGAGCAAACCCTGTCCGTATGGTTAAAGTTAATCAAATCTTTGATTCATTGTGCAAATGCTGGCTCATAGGACATGGCATTATGCTGTCCCTGCTTAAATCACAATAAGTGTTGGGCTTATTCAGTTCTAAAGCTGTAGCCACATCTACTGTCTAGAGCTAAGTCTTCACTCCAATGGAAATATGCAGAGATGCACTGACAACAGGCAAGCCGTAGCTCTAGATGCTCGTTTTGGACACAGCCTAAGACTGTGTTTGAAAGTTATGACTAGGGCTAGAAAAACACCCTGACCCTATGGAAGTAACTGGCTAAAAGCTGTAGCCACTTTATAGCCAGTAGATTTGGACATGGCTATGAGAAGTGAAGATTTGTGAGCTAAGCGTACCTGTTGAACTGGACATAGCCAGACGTGGTGTGCATCTCACCCAGTATGGCGGACAGCAAGGAAGACTTGCCCATGCCGACCTGGCCGACTATCATAGTCAAGGACCCTGTACCGTGGAGGGAGTAAGTATACACCAAATAACACCATAATTAGCACTGATGAGAATATCAGGGATTTGGGACACTACTACTACTAGTCGACTGCCGAGAATTCCGTCAAAACGTTCCATCAAGTAGCTCCATCTTGTGCGGCCTCCAAGATCTCATTAGATGTAAGAGTTATGACTTTGGAAACAGTCCAGCCTTGCGCTGTGGGTACATCAAAGTGGGTCTGCCTTTCCTACGATGCCCATCGTTGATTGAGGGACTGCAGGTTGGCCAGGACATGTTTTGGTTTCCTCAACAAAGGACTCTGCCCCTTACGCTGCCGTTGGCAGATGGTGAAATAAAAGGCAGATGGTGAAATAAAAGGGCTACCGGTCCATTACATCACAGATAACTGGTCAACACTTGTATGACAGCTTGGACGACAACCCAAGAATTGTCTGACTTTGACCGCATGTGTTCATCTGATTAGTGAATTTACCTCTTTTGTCAACAGGCAACAACTTTGTACTTCCAAAGGGGTTTGAACAAACACTGAAGGTTGCCCTAGGCATTTTAAGTGTCTTCTCTTAGGTTTTTGTGTCATGCAATGAAGAACGTGGCGTGGTACGGGTCATGTGCATGCCAAAAACTACAATATCTACGTAAGTGTACAGGAACTGTCTGTCTTGTCTATTTCTACCCTGGTCATACCCTACTTGGTACATTCAATCCTACACCCTGTCGAGCATCAAGTGATCCTAACAATTCTCCAATTGACCCACACGATGTACAAGAATACTGAGATCTGACGAAACATTTTCATTTCACCGTTATGTGAGCCATACCTGCGGGAAACTCGACGTCGATGTCGGACAACATGCTTGCGCTTGATTCTGGATCCCAGGAAAAGCTGCCATTCTTAATCTGGAAAGTAGAAGAATATCAATCGTGTAAGCCGATAAATACTCAGCGTTCTTTGACCTTTCACTTTGAGTTTTACTCTGACTGAAATAAAATTTCACATTACGGAGAGTCAACGAAACCTGTCAGTGTTGTAGACAAGACCAGCCGTAAGATCAGCAGGAGGTAACAAGGTGAATGACAAAAACCCCCTTTTTTGTTGAGGATCATTTGAATAGCTTTTGGCTTGAACTCATATTGGAGGTCTTGTGTTGGCCTCGTGTTGGTCTTGTAAATGGTCTTGTGGAGTCTTGCTAAAGTGCTCCATGGGGTCCTCACTACAACACTGTTGTATCCAGCAATGGATTGGTCACATTCTAGATATTAGATAAAAACTCCAAGAAATGGGCACAAAATATCAAACAGCGGGACTTGTAATAAAAAGCCAATCTGACACTCTGCCCAACCTTGATGGCGACATCATCTGGCAGCGCTGGCCGGACGGCATCTGTAGTTTCCTCTGGTTCGGACGTCAGTGCCACATAATCAGTGCCGTCCCTCGGAATGTCCCCTACGGGGTCGGTTCTGCTATTCGCTGCCTCCCCCTCCAGGCTGGGAATTCTGTGAAACTTGGCCTTGCCATGTGTCCCCACTTGTATTTCAACCTCAGGAAGCTGAAGGAAAGAAGTATTATCGAGTGAGTAACCATTTCGGCAAACACTAATCAAACTATCAAGAGAGAAAGAAGGAAAGGGGTTTGTTTACCAAAGTGTAGGAGAATATCCCTCAAATGATACACAAGCATTTCCCAAAATCTCAGTTATGATCCATTAACAAGCACCACAAGACTCAAACATAACATCTCATCCATTGCAAGACTAGACACCAAAACAGTCGTAAGACTAGTCACATGACCAGACACGCGAAACAGGGTGACACAGTGATGGGTCTTGAGAGATCTCGACCTCAACACTGCCAACAAGATTAGAAGCTTAGAAGCTACCTAGAGCACACTACCAGTTACAGGCATTGATGGGGTTGAATTCTTCACAAGAGTTTGAAGACAGCTGAAGTAGAGATTGCTTCCGAGGTGTACTTAAAAACATACCTCCCTATATACTGCTCCACCGTGCAAAACCCCAAGTAACAATGCCGGGGAGCCTGTTTTCGGGTACCTTGGGTTTGTATGCATAGCCGGGGTGCCCGAAATCGGACAAAAGAGCTTGGGTTAGGGTTAGAACAAAAAGACGCAAAAACTTGGAACAAAAGACAGGGCTGCTGGGAATTGGCAACATTTCTTCAGTTGTCAAAAGTGGAGGAAATCCGTTATTGTTTTGAAAGATTATACCACTGTTTGTGGCATTTAGCACGAGCGGATTACCACCGGGGACAAAAGCGCTCCAGCAATCCAGAGATGAGCGATACAATACCACTGCACGCTAATCTGGCCCCTATTGAAAAGACTCAGCAGCACACTGTGCCAGTTTTGGGAACAAAAGAAAATTAGACCGTGCAATCTGGGCTCTTTTTACAAGGCGGCAGGCCTGGCTGAAATACTCTGGCATCAATAGATTTTGTCTGTACGATTAGAGTAGCCACCAGAGAAACACTCCCTGGGGTTTAGGGGTTCAGGAAAAAAGATAAGAATTTTTGAAGATTTTTGAAAATCAAAGATATTGAAAAATTGCCCTTATGTAGGGATTGCATTTTTAAAAACACCCGGCAGGAAATGGTTAACACTATTATCGCAAGCAGTTTACAACTACATTCACTACAAAAGTGGGCGACCAATAACAAAGGAACATTCCTGTCATGAGTGAATGGCATGTGGTTTACACAAAAACTAGAGTACCTGTAACATACTTGAGAAGACTTCGGAGTATATGTGAAGAAATTGTGACGTTATAAGTCCTCAGAACTCCAACACTGCATCCAACTTTCTATGATTCTATGATTCAAATATAATTTCCAGGGCCAGCCTGTAATAGCCGTTGGACACTTGAGTACCTCTGAGACAAGTGTCATTGCTTATAAAACCCTCATGAAGTAATTGACTAAAACACCAGTGATGGTTTTTAAAAACACATTCCTCGATGTCTTCACTGACTGTCTTACGTCGTTGTGGTTTAGGATCTCTGTTTCTTTCTCTGGGTCGAAGGTGCTGTCTCCGTCCTCCTCCAAAAAGAAGTCTCCGCCCCCTTCCTCCCTCTCGATCTCCCTGGCAGTGAAGAACTTGTTGAGCCTCTGCACGCTGACATGATTGTTGATGATGTACCGGATCATCATGGCAAACACTGGTGAGAACAGGAAGATACAAAAATCAATCAAAGCACGTTTACCTCAAAAATAAAAAAGCATGACGAGTTAACTGAAAGTACCAGACTTGGACTGCAAGACGAAAGATCTGACAAAACCATCTCCTGAAAAAGTGGAATACCTCATTCAGCTGACATCTTCAGAAGTCTAAATGATGACGATAAAAATGATACTGTAAAATCAAATTTGGCCTTGATGTTGAGTTTCTTCCGAAAAAATCTTCCGAAAACCTCCCGATGGATTTTTGACGAACTTGGACAGGTGGGACTTACTCCTGACTGGGAACCTGAGCTGATTGACGATGGTGAGGGTTGTGAAGGCTATGGCTGGCGTCAGTGAGGATCCAGTGAAAGACATGAAGAGAAGAAAGCTCTGAAGAATTGAGAAGAAAAAGCTGAACACTTAACAACGCCAAACTAGCAACACTGTTTACAATTAGTACAATGTGCTTCTTGCCAATTCTTTAGCCAGGTTGACTAGACGCAGTCAAATGTGATTCAATCATATTAGAGGCAATTGGACAACATTTACACTGAGAATGAACTTTGCGTGTCAACTACACGCTGTATTACTCGTTCAGTTTTTGAAGTACAGTGCTCAGTCGGACAATATACTCAACAATCCCTCATCTGGCTACAAAACTGGAAGTTGCAAACCTTGGGAAATGCAACCCATCTCATAGTCACAGTTGACACCGATTTACATTTAGTAGAGACCTCACTGTCAGTTAACGTGTGTGTTTCTGGTTTAGAAACCCCAGCATGTTTCAAGCTGGAGGCTTTTTTCCCATTGCAAAAAAACTGCAGGATGGGAGAAACCTTGACTGAAATGACGGCAAAAACTCACGGGATTGGAAAACTCGGCCACTGTTTCCAACAGTGTACGCTGGACCACAAAGGTGATCTAGTTTTACTAACTTTGGTTTACAGCCTAAAAACGTCCTCCTGTGTTCAAAAATACTGCGGAAATTTGTGGTCTTGAGTGACTCTTGACTCTGTGAAAGAATTGCCTCCAAGAGGCTGCCTGATGTACGTCTAATAGCATAAAAGTCAATTCATATCTCCAAAAGCTCACAGTTTATTCACAAATGGAATCCCTGCACAAGTCACTTAAACCTGACAACGGTAAGAAATGTGCTGATTTATAATGATTAATATTTGTTTTTAAACCATATAATTTATTATGATTTATAATCCTGATAACAATGCAAGGACCAGCCCCAACTTGCCAAACTTACCAAGAGGGTGACAAATGCAGGAACAAAGTAGCTCGTCAGAACTGTTGGTAGCCAAAAAAGGAACATTTATTCACTTTTCCAAAGATTCAAGGCGGCCATGATTGGAAATTGAGTGTTTTAGGTGACGCTACTTATTTAACCTATTCAGTCCACAGTACCTTGGGGCTAAGGCTTAAGCCTTACACAGCTACCTTGAATGCCAGTAAACTTGAATGTTGGGAAAGGACTTGACATAAAAGCAGGCAGTCGGAAGAAATACTTCTTTGGTGTAGTGTGGTGGAGGCCCAACCATAATTGAAATGTTTACGGCCCACAGAAAGCAACTCCAACCTCCAGCACAAGCAAACTCAAGAACGAGACCAAACGGGCCCCTTGACGGCAAATGCCGTCACAACTACTGACATCTCAGATGCTGGGGGGGAGCACTATCGCTTAGACATTCAAAGGTGGTCTCTAGTTTTGGACCGCATGTTCGACTCACTCGCGATGCAGTAGAAGATGACGGCTTTCATCAGCTTCCTAATCTCCCTGCGCCGCACGCTGGCGATGGCGCTGCAAAAGATGTTCTCCCAACCATACAGCTTAATGAGCTTCATCCCCTGCAGCATCTCGTGGGTCTGCTTCAGCCGCTCGTCTGAAATTTTCTAACCCCCCCCCAAAAAAAGAACAGAATCAGGTTTTATGATTTCATGAAAGGCAAGTCAAGTAGAACTGTTACATTTCCTCAACTTCAACTCCTGAGGCCGGGTTCGAATCCTGCCTAGAGCAACACGTGGATTGGAATTTAAGTCTCTGGATGATTTGGCGAGGTCTCTCCTGGAAAATAAATCTGGGTTTTTCCTACCACCTCTAACATTGAACATCTCTTCATGATCTTCTTCCAAGGGCCGCTAGAAAGAACAGCTCATGAGCATTCCGATAAAGCCACCCTCGTTAAATGAATCAATAATAAGAAAAGAAGAAGACTATCATTTGCTCGGTTCCCCTGTGACGGGTTCGGGAAAATTGTACTAAATTAGTACCAGCACTGCCTTAATCCACAGTCCTTGAGCAAACCTGCTCTTATCCATGTGACTCTGAGGTTTCTAAACGCCTGTGAAAAACAGACATTTGAATCTGTGATTGGTTTCCAAAAGTCTCCACAGATGTTGGGCAACAATGCCACGGAGTCTATGTGACAATGGCCCTTTATGATTCAGGGTTCTTACCAGCGCATGTTTTTGGACTCTGGCTTGGATCTGGGCCAGCTTGTACTGGATTGGGATAGCAACGATGAAGCACAGCGACGCTATGAGGGCGGCCACGCCCAGAAGGTGGACCATCATGGCCATCAACACAGTGATCTGTCGGGAGTAACACCACAGATTGCAAAAAGACAAACGTTCAAGAACTATATGACAGACTCTTTGCACGATATCATAATCAGTGAGATATTAATGCAAATGGATGACGGCACTTTGAAGGATTTTACTTGAAAACACCATGTGGACGTGTGAAAAGTCACACAGCAATTAATTATGCCTTCTCTACGCCATGTACACTCATAATCAGTTGCACATGAAATGCCAGCATAACAAAATCCAGAGCTGTAAGATTTTAGGGCAATGACTTGACTTGAGTCTTAAACTCAAGTGGCAGTTTTTGGAAGCTCACCTTGACTCAGAGCCATAAACGGGGGACCGAATTGACGAAAGGCACTGCAAGACTTGACTCGCCTTGCGACAAAAAATTCAGCCATATGGCGCAACACTGCTCAACCTTTATAACAAGGTTTGTAAGTACAGTTTGACAAAATTTAACGTATACGCCAGGATGGAAAGGAAACAGTAAACCCAACAAATGACTCCTGTCTCCGCCGTCTCTGGTGTTGATTGGTTCAATAGCATTCAAACAGCTGTGACTCAAAATGACTCAAGCATACATTTGAATTGATCCGATCCACACCATGACTCTCTTTGGAAAATGACTCCACTTGAGTCACTTCCTTGACTCGATGACGAGTAAAATCCAATGACTCATTACAACTCAAACACAAGCTAAGGAATATGAGCGCTAAGAAGCCCACTCACCATGATGGGCAAGGAGTAGGCGTATTGTCCATACTGGTAGAACATCATGAGGTTCAAGGAGTCGACGGACATCAAGTTGGTGATCTGCCCGGTAGTCATGGCTCCGCTGGTGACCGTCCAGCTAGACAGACGCAGGGACTTGTTGTACACAGCAGCCTAGAGAGAAAGGACAAAGCCAATTCTTCAATTCCTCCCATGGAATCATGGGTACTTGACAAATTTGTCCAATTTTTTTGGAGCATTCTATGGCTATTGGAGTAAGATTTGGCTGCGACCTTTGCTTGATAGAGCCCTTAACATTAAGCAGAAACTGATTTCGACTTTGTGACCGTTCAAACAATAGGAGGGTTAAATGCTCTCTTTCAAGGCATGCAAGGAAAATGTCATACATTTGTGCCCATTCTGTTGAAAACTGGTTCCGTGCATTCTGCCCCACTCATCGGCACAAAAGTGCCATGCGCAATTTCCACAGTACCTGGACAACACCATAATGCAAGTAATAAATGTGACCCAATCTAACAAAATGAGTCATAAGTCACAGAGCACACCGAGTTGCAGACCTTTCAAACGATCTTATACGAGGGACGTCAGTTTGGTGTAGTGGCTCTTTGCTAACCTTCCACCCCTACGACCCGGGGTTCGAATCCCACCTAGGTCAGCATGTGGATTGGGTTTTCAGTCCATGCCTGATTCTGTGGGTATTCCCTGAAATATTTATCTAGGATTTTCCTCCCACCTCTAATATGTCTAAAACTGAACATTGCTTTATTGTCTTCTTAACTGACCCTTCATCCTGTAATTGGCACTAAATGCGCTGTTAGACGAACTTGTATAAATAAACAATGCAAATCAACAGGAACTGTTACCAATATTCACCCAAGTAATGTCCATTTTGGTCAGGAAACCAAACTGAATGACACATCAGAAATAAGAGAACTCGGTGTGCTCTGTCTTCTATGAACTGAAACAAAACTACTTGACAAGTAAGATTCGTTTTGTGGGATTCAGTCACAAACGATCAGCCTCAAAGAGTGCATTCCTACATTACCTGCACACCGACTCTGAGATGGACACTGGAGACGATCAAGGCGTGGTAGTTGGAATGCAGCAGCAAGAGCCGCAGCAGCCCCACGACGCCCATGAGAAAGAGCAGCACAAAGCCATTCTGGAAAAACTCACTGACGGTGACAAACTCTGACAGCTGTAGGCAAAGGAAAGATGGACCGTCGTCTTCAGGTGAGACTTATTCCAAAAAACTGACAGTGTGCTGAGAAGTTTGCAACTCAGAAGACGTTAAGCTTCTATGAGCACAAAGACTCAGGCATACAGATTGTCTGGCGCAATTGAGGTCAATAGGAAAACAACGTGCACAAAATTCCTATCCATAGTATGGGATACCATATATCAAGTTGAGGGCACTGGACTCGTTATCGGAACCACTTTGGCTTTGGAGCTATTCGTGAACTATGTACACACGGTCATTTTGCTAACAAACTTTTTAAGCATAACCTTCAATTTTCCAATATGAGTATCACCACTGATACCTTCAACGATTCAACACGCATTCTGGTTGACTACACTGTGGTACATGTGAATAAACAAGATATATAATTCCTTGGGGACAGTGCGCTGAGTACAGATTTAAGATTAAACTCCTGATCGAAGGACTGTAATGTTCCGACACATTCACGATGGCCAACCAAAAACATTTCATGCAACTCTAGCCACAAATATGTGACTTTAAACTTCATCATGAAATATTTTACTGACGCCATCTGATGCTTCTCCCTCGTCGTAGAACAGCACTGTCGCGTAGGAGACGATGCCCCCGACCGTCAGCGGGACGACGAAGTGGAGGGAGTCGGCTGTGAACTTCAGGAGGAACGCTGCAACGTGCCAGCCAAGATAGGCCCTGAAGAGGACTCGGTAGAGGGAGAAGTGCTCGGGACCCCCCAGCTTTGCAGCTCTTTCCTGCAAGATTGGGGATGACAAGATTTTAGTAGCTGGAAGCTTCGGTGACCAACTGACCACTGCCAAACACGGTTCATTATTCAGCCACACCTGTGACCCTCGACTCGACCGGACAAAATGTGTCACAAGCTGCCCGAGCCACTTTTGAGTTGAAAGCCTTTGAGTGAATCCTGTACAGACAGGAACCCTCAACATCTTTGACCCACGTAATGTCCATTTTCGTCAGGCTTCAAAACCATGTGACACCTCAGAACAGAGAACTCAATTTTCTCTTCCTTATTCAAACTAAAGCAAACTTATTCACAAAATGGCCTTAGAACTCATTTTGTGGGGTTCTGTAACACAAAACTCCATTACAAAATCATCCAAAGAATTAAAAATGCAGATGCCTCACATAACATTTTGAATTTGAGCAAAATCGCACGGCATGAAATTGCCCACCTTTTCTTTCTGCAGATACCACTCAAAGTTCCTCTCATTGGAGCGGGACGTACTCATTTCTGGCAAGCTGCCCAAGTCACTGTTCTCCAGAGGGTGCTGGTAACCCACGCGTAACAGCCAACCTTGCCAAGTGAACAACATCCGTGAGGGGAAACTCACGTACCTGTGGGATATCACAGGCAGAAGGTGAAAATTGCATGGAATGTTTGAAATATTTTTAAACAACAGCATCTAAGGATCCGTAGTGCCTAACTTTATTTCCCTTGATGAAAAGTATCATTTTGGCTTACACAGTTCCACAAATGTTAATTGATTCAGCAATATCTTCGATTCTGCAACAGATCACGTTTTGCCACTGAATAATGATTCCTTCAGCCCTCGGATTTGAATTCAATTCTTGCCTTGCATGACTGCACAGGGCTCGACTCACAGGTCCAATGAATGCCCAACAAATTGCACCCTCTGCTGACTGAATATACATGTCATTTGAAGTGGATGTGTACATGTGTACATGTACATGCACGTGCAACAAATATCAGGTGGTAATGTCTCGGAACCAAGACTGCGCCGCCTCTTTTAGGCAGAAAATATCCCATGGCAAATTTCTCTGCCAAGCAAAAATCAGCTGAGAGTGAGAGCCAGTTATGAGGCACTTGACATCATAGCCAATAACTTGATTTACCTGATTGAATTTTTTCCTCCCTTAGCGACATTCCGGGCTTAGCGGTTCTGTGAAGCCTATCACAATGCTTTCAACAAACGCTAACTTTTCTTTAACCTAGCTTCCTAGGAATTTCTGTTTGGAACCCCACTGAATCTTCCCAATCCTCATCAAGCCAAGTAATACAGTAGACCTTCCCAAACCCTTCAAAATCTTGAAGTGGATTTAAAGGATCTTGGCGAGTTTTCTGCTGTTACCCTGTAATTTAAAAGGGCACTTTTGAAGCAAACCTTCCTGTGATAGCAACACTACACATGTTCTCAAACAATCAAAAACTTTTTGTACATGTAATGTAAAGTGAAAGGGGCAAGGTGAACATCTGAATTTCAGAAAGGATGAATTTATAATGGTCCCTGCATCCTATTTCCACATGTGACAGCTACATACAGGTGTATTCCCAGCAAACTGTCCCGATTTCAGGTAACTGGGACAGGGGCCGATGTAGGTGGGACCGTGGGGGGTGGAAGGGGTCAAGTACTATTTGCTCCCAAATTGTTACCTCATATAATACTTCATGTCTGGCTTCAGCAGATCGGCTGGTAGGCTCTTGTGTTTGGAAGGTCTCAGACACTAAAACCGTAGGAAGGGAAAGGTTCAAATTAAAAGCCAGGCTGAGGGGCAGAAGGAAAGCTGGGTAGGTCCAATGATGTAGTCGAGTACTTGTGGAGTACAGACTTCTCTGCCAAATATTCAACTAGTTAGGGGGAATAAAGCTGAGGTACATCAGCGTTTGATGGTAGACGCACAAAGGTTACACAGTAAAATGATGACTTCAAACTATCACTGCTTCATAAAAATTATGTTTTCAGGACAAAAGTACTCAAAAAGTACTTGGCCGAGTCATATCCCAGTACTTTTCTCCTTAAAACTGAAATTTACTAAACTGGGAGTGTCTGAAGTGTTATATTTAGTTTGCAATCTTACCTTTGTGCATTTCCCATCAAAGGCCAGCGTACTCCAGCTTTATTCCCTCTTACCCAGTTCATTATTTTGCAGAGAACCTTGGTACAATGGTACTCGAAAAGAATTTGACTACAAGACTGGGTAGGTCAAGATGAAAATATTACAAATAAACAGCAAGGTGTAGTTTTGTTACAATAAGTGCAGAAAGAATGGAAAGATCTCTCCTGGTATTTAACTCCTAATTCTTTGCTCAAAGTGATTGGTCCAACTAAAAATTAAAGGGCCCACGGTGATAGCACTGACCACCTGATATTTTCCCTATGAAAAAAAGCACACGTTTTAGAAACAGGAACAAGCATGAATAAGGTAAGAATTGGTCAGTGAAAAAAACAATGGCACTTACTGTCACTACGATTGCACATAACTCAACCAGAAATAATACTGCAGACGAAGAAACCATAAATACTATTGCATCAAAGCGGACGATTCTGATGTCGATGTTGTCTGGGTCTTCCATCCAGCTGGCTAAGCGGATACTCTCACCAGCCAGGGCAGACCCCCAGTATGCCAGCAGCAACCAGGCAAACCCGGGCTGGAGCCAAGCTTCCGAGTGATGGTACAACACGCAGGCCAGAGCAGCAGCGAGCCAGGCACAGCCAGCCGGCAGGTAGAGGTGGGGATGCGTCCCAGTGCCAGGCTGGGACTTCAGGTGCGACAGCACACCCTCCTGGACGAAAAATGTCAGCGCCACAAGGACGGCAAAGAGCAGGAGCCAGCGGAGGTGGTGGAAGGGGTAGTGGAGGGTGTAAGGAGTCTTGGCCCGTCTCAGTCCCGGGCAGCATCCGTAAAGGAGGAGGAGGAGGGAGGAGAGGACGGCAAAGGCGAGATGGGGGATGCAGCTCAGATAGTCAGCCCAGCACACAGAGACGCTTATCCATGAGGCATTCTCATCTTGGCCTGGGCACAGGGAAGATGTCGCGTTGACTGAAGCTGCTGCATTCATCTTTGAGCGCTGTTTAACAGATAAATGTACGTAACACACACACGCACAAACTTGAGTTCAACACTGGTCATACAGAATTCTTTCTTTTTTAGAAAAAAAAATGCCTTTCTTTCTAAAAGCATAACGCCTTCACTTAAACCCCTTTCTGAAAATGTCACATACAAATATACTGGTACAAAGCCTTTGAGTATAAATTTAGCCATTAAAATACTTCACCTTGCTAGGAGAATTCTAAATATTAAGTACATGGATGGCTGTTTCTAAAATTCCGTTAGTACGAGTAATGGCCTGATGACAGAGCAGAAATCTGTTGAATGTCGTGGACCTAGGCCTCCTTCCAGAACTGTAAGGTTTATAGGGGTTCATTACCCTTAGCACCCTGTTTCCATTATAAGGGAACAAATTCTTTTCTCTTTCGAAATAACTTATTTAAACAACTTCTTGGTGATGTCCTCTTTCAAGTCAGAAAGAAAAGAGAACAGGGATTTTGGTTTTTGAGGGAAATTTTTTTGGGTATAATGGCAGCGTACATGATAGCCCTGAAGAGCTGTGAATGACAAATAAGCGAACATAGTTTGGTTCCTCGACCTGGATGGAGATTTGTTTTGATGAATCCAAAATGCCTGAGTCGGGTAACCAGACATAACACAAAGCAGCTTGATTCAACTGAGTGGTTGTCCTTTACCAAACTCGAGTAAGAAATTTGAAGTTTTTGCTTAAATATTTTCGAAATTTGCCTAAACTAGGCCTGTCAGGAGTTAGTAATAGTTCTTTAAGGTCAAAATGTTAGTTAGTTTGAGAAAGTGGACTTTGTTTCCTTATTATAGCCTAGGAACAGGGTGCTCATGGTAATGAACCCGGTTTATACAAATGTCACACTTAAAGTTATGGAAGTGGCCTAGGCCTGTCACAGTATGTGTAATATCTTATGATCACATGGGTCCTAGCTGCCTGCTTTTCCCTACTTCCAGAAGTTCTGAATAATTTTGTAAAAATTCCGATGTATTTTGACTTACTTTTTCTGAGAAAAAATATACAAGCTTACAATATTAATCAGCTGAAAGAAGTTTAAAATCTGATGGGGGTGATTGCTTTGGCTCCATACCATAGTAATCTAATTGTTCGCGCCAGACATCCAGTATTCTGCATAGCACGAAGGGTCATTGTGCCCCTTTGCTGAGTGTTTAAATGTCCGCAGTGACGTCATGTCGACTGCAAGAACCAACAAAACTGTTGCAAAAATCTGTCTGCCAGCTTTGAAGAAACTTGACTTGGATCAAATAACCGGACTTAACTTACGTTGCTCTTCCCTTGTCAATCAGATGACTCCCATGACTGGTCGCGATCGACCGGCCGCTCATATATGGCGCCCTCATTTGATAGCTATAGACAACGTGTGTTAGCCATACAGTTACATTATAATGTAACTCTGTGGTGTTCGCTCTTTGCCCCAGCGCCCGAACGATTTCCTCAGGTTGCATTCCTCTAGTTCAGCGATGTTTGATTGGCTGGGTTAAAAAGACGTTTCTTACATTACCAAATGAAAATGAAACTGCTTTTCATTCTTCAAAATGAGCATCAATACTCAATCCGCCCTGAGGTGACATGAAGTGCACCCCCAATCGCCGAAAGAAAAACAGGTGGTTACAGATGCACACACGTTCTTCGTGTACGCAAAGACCATACATGTCGGAATAAATTAGTTAGGGGTACTCAGCGTGCTCCGCGTCAAACGCGCATATACTGGTTCCGATGTTGTTTAATTTTTACATTGAAAATAAAAAAGAAAGTGATTGTCATTTTTCACTTTTAAATGAAGGTCGAGAAACGACTAATTGTTTCTTTGTTTTCCCACTTTATGTTGTCAAATCGAAAAACGACTTGTTTTGAAATTCACGTTTTCAAGTCGAAAAACGGATGAACGTCTATGGACCACCTGTGCAGTCAGTAATTCAGACATGACGGATAAAGGCACCTTACCATATGTGCGTCGACACTTTCGGCGGCTAAGCTTTACGTGTCGGTTAAAATCGCTCTGACGGAGGGCGATTTTGATGGCGGAAGGCAACGCATATTTGTGTTATGTGAATTTAGTCGGTTTTTGTGTCGGTGAAAGTGAAGTGCATGAACGCATCGTATATGCAACGCACCTAAAATACGTATAATACGGAAACGCGCTTTTTGTCAACCAGACAACCCGGAGGTGAATATGTAGTTATTCGTATACATGCAGGCATGTATTGCATATGAACGGCATGTTCTTGCATAAAGTATATGGATGTTTCACCTAGTGGACAGACCTGGAATCTTCACCAATCAAAGCAGTCAGACTTATAGTTCATTCATTAGGCTATAATGGAGTTACTTCTTCCAAGAGATGCGCCAACGTAATATATTTAATATATTTTGCAGTTTTAGAGGTGGGAGGAAAACCCCAGAGGAATATTCTGGGTAAAACCCACGGAATCAGGTAGGGACTGAAAACCCAATCCTCGGGTGGACCAAGTTGGGAATCAAACCCGGACCGCAGAGTTGGGTGGCGAGGAAAGAACCACTACAACCTGATACCCTGGTATGAACGATGTAAGTAAAAACCCAAACAAAACATGACAAACCAAAAACTAACCCGCCAATTCGATTGGCTGCCACCTTTTGGGGAGATCAGCTACGCGCCAACTCGGGATTTCTGAACTCATAGTAATAAGAAGACACAAGAGCGAAGCATTTTGTGACTTTTCGACTTGAGCAAGTTTAGCATACCTTGGCATCAGAACTGTGGGGTTCGTCGTACGCGTGGGATCGAGGAGCGCAACAGAAGACGAACCGTACCCTACATTTATGAGGGTAGGCCCTCTTTAACCTTTATTAAGGCGCGTTTGACTGCCTGGACACACGACGCACACGAGCGCCCGGCGAAGCTACTCGCTCTGTATATTCGTCACGTATGCGTCGTGTGTTCTGTTAGCCACACGCGCCTTGAGTAAAGGCTAGGCCTTCTTGGCCATCGGATCCTCCTCCCTAGGCTTAAAAGCTCAGACATGCCAGACAAGACAGTACAAGACAATTTTCTTTCTTTTCTAATTCACAGCTGTGACATATCGTTTGAAAAAAGGAATTTAGTTGTATATATGCAGGAACTTGGAGCAAATCGGGCAGAGCGATCGGGCGACCATGTCAATGTCGCTGGTTGTGTCGGCAGATCGGCTGATTGCGAACCAAAGCACAGGTCCAAGAGGTCTGATTAAAAACGGTCTGCGGGGCATAATGAAATAACAATAATAATTACCGGTACATTGATATCGGTAAAATTGGTCAGTGGGTCCAAGAGTTCTCAAAATAACATATGTATATGTATACAGCTTCTACACGTAGTTCGGAATCCGGAAGGCCGACGGATCTATGTGCAGTGGGCGTGGTTTAAACTCCAATGACGTCACACTTACGAACCGGATACTTTTTAGGGTGCACTGCCCAATTCAAGGGAAATTCTTCGGCAGGCCGAGGCGCTGAAAAAGTACCTCTACAGTTTATTTGGAAAAGAGGAGATTGTGTGGCCCAAGAATTTGTGGGATTGTAAAAGAATGGCCTAGAATGAACTCCCTAGATTCAAGGGCTCCCATCCCAGGGCGAAGCATAGAAAAATGCCACTGAAAAATTGTCCCAAGAGCCTGAAAAGGTGGAGGGATGTCATTTGAAAAATGGCCGCTGACAGACTTGGGAAGGTTAATTTTTGGAAGGTGAGTTTGTTTTGGGTGGATAATTAAAAATTTCATTGGTTAACCTACTAAAATTTGAAAATCAATTGAGAGCTGAATGACCCCAGAACACTTTGTTTTTTGTTTGAGAGGCCTGAGGGACTTCGGTTGCCCGCACCGGGGCTGCAAACGTGGTCGATTTTACATTGTCTTCAATGGGGCTTCAATTAGTTCAGTGCACCCTTTAGTGCACGCGCGACATACACACCTGTACATGACCTCTTACGTTGTACATACAGAATACAAGGAGTGACTTTGCCCCCCCCACACACACACACAAATGTAGTCGGTATTGCGCAATATCATACATGTGTCACCCATTGCGTGACAATTGATCGGAAGTTTTCCAAACTTTAGAAAGAACCGTATCTCCCCTCAGATCATAAACCCATGTCTATCAACCCTATTAAGAAAATAAATAGATACGTATAAACCATAACTGAAACGCAAAAGGCGACTAGACTTGTTGAAATTAAAGTTTCTTTATAAAACTGTGAAAGTTTACCTCACGTGAATATAACCATCTCGCTATCACCCTTTAGATAATGGTCCATGATCCAATTTTGGAGCCCCCTACCGAAGCCTGGTTTTCTCGAATTAAATCTCCAATTTCGAGACACGTAGCTTTCTGTTTTTCCAGTAACAGTAACTCTCATGCCCAAAATGCAAGGATATTTACCATTATTGTTTATTTATGAAGTGTTTATGATAGGCCGGGCAGTGACGATCGATGTGTGACGGTTTTTACCGACGAAAGTAGTTACGTGTGGAGAGCGAACAATGATCGTGTGGTCGATCGTGCAGGGTGCACCATGTACCACTACAAATAAATCCCCATAGACAGCAATGATAAATCCCCACACTTTGCAATTATTTTAAAAATACTCACAACTCTCACAGGTGTCCAGGCTGCACAGAAATACGATGATCGACATGTCCCCTTTAATTTTCCTTTCAATTTTCGGGGGGTTGACCAATGAATTTTGGAGAAATTTTCACCCCTAAAATGAAGAAAATGTCCCTGCCCAGAAAAGTAGCCATTTTGAAAAAATGGGGTTCAGTGCCATATTTCTCCAATTCCTCAATTTCATGGCTCTCAGGACTCTCTAATATAGAATATTTTGAGTATACAACCTTTATTAATGAGCTCGGCGGACATACTTAAAGCCTTCTTGCGAGGGTGCACCCTGCACGTGTATACATACACATGCATAATGTACATGTACACGTACACGTACACGTATGGTATGTGTTATCGCGCAGAGACTGTGGTGAGTGCAGTCACTTCACCGTCCGATGAAACGTTGTTTATTTGATAGATTCTCAGCGTTTCATTGTTGAAGAGGAAACACAAACTTGAAGGGAAATTTGCCAACAACTAATACTACGCCAAACCATGGAAAAACGCCCTTTTGAGGGCCATAATCGGTCTGCAGATCGACCTCGCCTGTGTATTGTACAGACACTCGGGAACTTCCTGTGGCCCATGGATTTTTGTGAAACAAGCTTCGAGAGATGAAAATAAACAGCGTTTTCCTCGATGTTTCTCAAAGCAGTGATCTCAATAAATGGATCAAATATGGGGAACGAAAGACAAAGTAAATCACAACCCCCCAAATCGGTCAATTTTGACAAATTGAAGTCTATACACTACCTTTAAGTTTGGGTGTGCTGCACATCATGCTCGTAATGTGTCGTGCCCCGAGGCCTACACAAGAAAGCATGCTACAGACAAAAGTTAACATCTCTGGATGACGATGCGATCAGAAGATGTGACATTAAAGATGCATCTTACAAATCCCCATATCTCCTGAAGTACATGTCCAATTTGGATGTAACTTTGCACATAGCTAGAAAGGAAATGCTATAGACAAAAATCTATATCACGAGATGACGACGTCATCAGGTGACAAGTCACTTGACATCATATATAGGTGCCTCAAGTTTCTCCTCAAGTACATTGATTGGGACGAAACTTAGCAGAGAATAGAATCACTTTACATGTTAAGTGCATTTTTATCAAATTACCCGTGGGTTCTTTTCTTCATTGATCTCGATGCCTACTTATTCATTTCTCCCCGATGCCTATTTCTCCATTCATCCCCGATGCCCGTAATATTCATTTATTGGGATACCTATTTCTCCATTTATCCTCGATGCATATTAAAACACACCAGACGCATACCACGGTTTGTGGCACTTGCTGCTACAACGGACTCCATGTACCAGTACTTTCATATGAATTAATAATGCCAAATGCAAACAATATGCACAATATAATGCTTAGAATTATTGAGAGTATAAGAATTACGAGTGCGATCATAAAAATGCATGATTCCAAATTTATGCAAGACCATATCCCATAAAAGTCAGAGTCAGATGTAGCAGCAAGTACAGCTAAGTCAGTTGTAAATACAGGTGCCCGAGGGTCCATTTCAAAGTCTTGTTCCGCAAAAAATGAAAAATAAACGACACTGTCAAGTTTCTTAACATTTTTTCAGCAGAACTTTTGAAGTCCATGCAGCTGCACGTGTGTTTGTCAATCCATGAATAGTGTAAACAGTGTGTGAATCAATGTTTGGTGAGATGTATTTTTTTTGCGAAAAGAGCAACATCCTGCACTTTTCTGTTCATTAAGCTCTCACACCCCTATGAGCTACGAAGTAGAGTGCTGCACCCACTGCACTGGCACCGTTCGCAATCGTTCTAGGCACACTGCACGCACCACACGGTTACAAAGACGCTAGACGAAAGGCGAAAACATTCTCAAAACAAATCTACAAAAGTTCTCGCAGAAAACTCTACTGTCATGAAAACCTTCGAATGCATTCATTGGTAACATGTACAGCGGCTGTAGAAAGTCCTTAACTCACTGCGTGAATGAATCTCTACTCTAAGTAAAAAAACAACAACAAATGATTTTCGCCTTAAAAATTGATATGTTGGTGTAATTAAAACCCCCATCCCGTTTTTGACAGTCTCTTTGTATGTATGTGTTTATTGGTCGGTAGGTTTTGGTTTGTTGGCTTCTAGGTGGTGTATGTGTTTTTTATCCTCTTGTTGTCCATTCCTGGTTATTTGGCTTTTCGTGCTATGATAGTGCAATCCGTTTGGGCTGTATTTCTTTTATTTTTTATTTTATTATTTTTTATTTTTAAATTTTTTTACGCGCACAGCTATTGTATTTTTTTATTCAACAATTTCTATGGGAATATTACATGTATATTAATGTTATGTATTACAGTCTTTGTCATTTTAATATCTTGTTTAAGCTGTTCTTAATTCAGCCTGCGGGCGGAATATTTCGGATGTTTTTGGAAAATGGAGGAATTCCTCAGGTTTTTGTAACGAGGAGAATTGGTGATTCTATAGTCTCAGACTAGCTGGGGCTAGTCTAACTGGACTACCTCCGTAGCTTTGGAGGATTATAAGGAGGGATTCCTGTAGACTGGCTGCGCCCCAGTCTGGGGCTAGGGCGATACTCAACCCTTGATTCGACGAACATAGTCGGAATCATCGGGTCTAGTATCCAGACTACCATCATTGCACCAGTGCATATATGGGCGCTGCATACTCCCAACTGTAAGCCACGCTCCGTGTGACAGGTCCTGATATTTTCAGGTTTGTAACGCTGAAGAATTTTGAATATGCCCACATGTATTTTGCCTGAAACTGCGCTTTGTCAATCAAATCCTCACTCAAAAGTCGTCAAAACTATCATAACATGCTCGATGGTTTTGGACCATGTACAAGCTACTTTTGGCAAAATTCAGACCTTCCTGCTTCTCTCTACCTTCTCTTCTCTCCCTGCACATCTGAGGCTGCTGCAGATTGTAGCGCATCTCCGTTGAGATAGAAGACTGGTTTCTGTCCCAGTCCTAGCTTCGAACGTATATAATAGGGACGGTGATCAGTTGTGATTAGGCAGTGATGACGTACGATGCATTGCGTCATCGGAAACCCCGACTCTATGGGCTGTTTACGACATTCACGGGGAACCAACGTGGCGCAGCAAAATCGTACCCATGGGAATTAGGTTGCATAATTAAACTATTTCTACTGTGACTGGACGGGAACCAGTCTTCCGTGTGTAATGAAACAGAAGTATGTATTAGTGCCAGTCTATTTCATTAAAGGATAAAGGTTGAGTCTGTATGTGATGAATATGGATCAATGACCTGCATCACATGACCTATCACGCGATATAATGTACATGCACAAGCACTACGCGAGGCTAAACGTACTACTAAAGTACCAGTACTCTCACCGTTGATATGGCCGCGGTCTAACTACTTTTATCAGGGGAGCCCACTATCAGTATACACTGGCTACGACACACCTACAAGAGTATATCCCGTTTGAGGAGTTTGTTTGCAGTACTAAGAAGAAGAAGGTTTATGCATTTGAACAAGGAGCGAAGAAGTAAGCCTGTAAAAGACTTCCTACAGCAAAACTGAAGAAATAACAAGTTGATGCTATTGATGCGAACTCGCTCCAATGCTCCAATTTCGCATCCTAGGGTCGATTGTGAATGTTTATATTAAACTACTATTTTGCATACAAAGGCCACGCCTCAGTTGTGGGGGATTCTCAAGACGGTAGAACGAGCCGTCGATTGGTGAAATGAAATCACGAGAGGGCGCAATAGAAATCGGCGCGTGGCGTATGCCGATCAAGTCGGCTATCGAGTTCTGCCGTCTTGGCCCGAGACTACAAGCACACAGACTCCTGACCAATCAGACCCGATTAAACTGCCTCGTATTCATGTGCCAGCGAGTGCTTTACGAAACAGGCATTATCGCTTCTCGGCGGGCATTATCAAATGTCAATACACGGTCACGTGATGCGTTTCTGCTAATTGGAATAGAAAAACTGTCCCAGGTATTTATGAATAGGTATTTATTCGAATAGTTGTTAATGCCTGCATTGGCCAATCAGCGGCGCGTGCAATGCAAGGTCTGGGCAACGTTGAGGAGCGCTTGTGGCGTGTCTTAGGGCGCGCGTGGTTAGATCGCTGGAAGGTCGAGTGGCGGTAACATCACTAGACACTTTGTGGAGCACTGCGTGCGGCCCGGACACACTGCGACAACTGGTAGGTGTAGCAGCAAGCCGTGATGGGATCTGAATTAGATAAAAAATAGAGCTGGGAGTAGGTTGTGAGCCTAGGGTGCGAGCTAGTGGTCTGTGGTATTGGATTGCTTGTCGTCTGTAAACACCATTAGTGGAGTGACGATTGAAGGCAATCCTATTATCTTTGTGCTAGCTGGCCTCGAGGATTACTTCTGCAAATTTAAGTTCTCTATGAGCTAGGGCTGGTAATTACCCCTTTCGCTACTTGCTGGTATGAGGCATCTCTTGGTTAGGCCTATAGATTGCTGTTTTAAAGCTAGTCGGGTGGTTAGGTTTACCACAAGAGGCATATTGCATTACCTGTTGGGGTATATTGTGTAAATAAACTTTTTGTTATCCATATACCTCATTTACAATAAACATTTACAATGCAATACAACGAAACAATTACTTGATTAATTGCACTTGGAAATCCTGCGTCACTTTGAGGATGATTTTTAAGAGATTTCCTCTATTCAATTGCCCTATTGCCAGATTTATCCTGTAAACTTTCACCTCGCGAACTACTAGCCTTAGTCCACCGTTCGTTAGCTGATATTCCCCTTGTGTCTGGGTAGCCGCTCATCCTTGTGAGGTAAGGCCAGGTCTAACTCCGATCTCCGATCAAGCTGGTCTACTGGGTCCGCCACAAAAGGTGTCAGTTTCCACCACAAACTGTGTCGGAAGTGGAATGCTTAGGATCGATTTGTTGTAATTTTTATATGTTTGTAGAAAGGAATATATATTAAGAAATTCTTGCGAAAATTTTACCAGTAAACTTCATTGACATGTCCTGTGAGGATAACTTGTGACAAGTTAAGTTCTGTTTAGCGATTATTGGCAACATTTTAAGATATACAAGAACTTGGTGAATGTGTAGGGTGAAGAGAGGGCAGTGGAATGTCTGGCTGCTAGTCTTCAGCTGAGTGATGCCCTGCGAAGTCTTGGTGGTGGTTCAAAAAGTTTCACTTAAAGTGAGCTTATGAAGGTGTAGGAGAAGAGGTCCGGACCAGTGGTCAGCTGGCCCCAAATTATCTTGTTGAGTTGAAAAACAGGCGGCATGGACTTAAAGAAACTCTACAGGAGTTGGACCTAGCAGTCCGTGATCTTGCTTTGGAGGCTTACCCTGAAATCCCTGAAGAGACTAGTAGTGGGACTCAAATCCGGACGGCAGTGTTACTTGCGATACCGTTGCTGGGTGAAAGTTATATCTTACAAGAAGTCTGCTAAAAGGTGTACCCCAGCCAGGAAATATGCTTTCGTTTTTAAAACTTAAGATTACACATATTTTGAGACAATTGATACCTTTTACTCGTTCGGCCAGGCTTTGAGCATGATTATATATGACGTATGCAGGTACAATATTTATTTCGTGTAGTAAGTTACGAGATAGCGTTTTCCACGTGAACTATATTTTTCTAAAACGACCAATCCTCGTCATTAGAGGTACAAATCCAGTGGAATTAAGTGAATTCAGTAAAATACTAGCGCATACGTCCGACATTACAGTGAAAGACTGTTGACTTAAAGAAAAGTGTTTGTCAAGACGATGATAATGCGGCTGCTGATGAAGATGACGACAACGACTCTTTATTTCATTGTACATTATTTGCAGGTCCGGAAAACCCTATCAATAAGGACAAGATAAACAATACAATCAATATCAATGCTTTGTAAGGAGTAATCTCATGAAAATAAGTTTTCAAAAATTATAGTGATTCATAAATGGATGTATCAGGATTACCAGCTTATTCTAATGTTGTGTATAATGTTGAGGGCGTGCTCTCCTAAATTAACTCGTAGGAATACGACCCAACGACGAAGAGGTAGGTGTTACAAATAATCATGTCGACCCCCCCCTCAATTTATACCTTAAGTTGTGGTGTGCTGCACATTGTTCTCGTAATGTGTCGTGTCCCTACACAAGAAAGCATGTTACAGACAAAAGGTAACATCTCTAGATGATGATGTGATCAGAAGATGTGACATTAAAGATGTATCTTACAAATCCCCATATCTCCTAAAGTACATGTCCAATTTGGATGTAATTTTGCAGATAGCTAGGTGGGAAATGCTATAGACAAAATCTATACCATTAGATGACGACGTCATCAAGTGAAAAGTCATTTGACATTATAGGTGCCTGACTTAAAGCCTTATATCTCCTCGAGTACATGTCTGATTGGAGTGAAAATTTGTAGGTACCTAGAAGTGGACGTGTTGTATATTAACACTGATATCATGAGGTTATGACATCATCAAAAGACGCGTCACGTGACATTAAAGTGCATCCTTTGAAGCTCAATATTTCCTGACGTCCATGACCCATTGAGTTGATACATAGGTGTGTCATTTAAAGTACAGGTCATTGGGTTGAATCTTTGGAGGTTTCTGGAAAGGGAAGTGCTATAGACAAAAATTGACATCATCTGAACATGACTTCATCATATGACAAGTCACGTGACGTTTAATAAAGGTAGACCCTTTAAAAGCACTATATCCCCTGAAACACATGTCCAGTTAAGTTGAACTTTCAAATGTATAGAGAGGGAAGTGTTATAGTTTACAGGCTAAAGGAATCAAGCAACCCTTGGATTTGTTTGTCAGCTTTAGACTTTCAGACTTATAGCAATCATTTGCAAATTGCCTTGACAAACCGAGTGGACAGTTACTCGGCTTCGGCCCTTTTATTTCTCATAGTTCACAAATAGAAGCAGCGATGTAATCCATTTCAGGTGGCAGCGTACACCACGTTTCACAGGGATGCTAGAAATGCTCAAATCATAAACAATTTTGAGGTCTGATATGAAAATTACTAACTTGATAGCTTATACTTGCACGTATTCAATCTCTGAAGAACATTTACAGTTGAATCCAGAGGAAGGGTCTGGGCACGTGCATGTTCCCTTTCGCCAGTTTTGATGGGAAACAAAACCTAACTTCTCACTGTACATGGTATTTGAGCGCATCTTTATCCAATTATCCTGGGTGCTTTTCTTCATCTATCTCGATGCCTATTTCTTCATTTGTCCCTGACGCCAACTTGTTCGTTTCTCCCCGATGAATATTTCTCCATTTATCCCCGATGTCCATTAATTTTACTTGTTTATTGGGATCCCTTTGTTTTCATTTACCCTCGATGCATATTAAAACACACCAGACGCATACCACAGTTTGTGGTACTTGCTGCTTCATCGGACTCCATGTACCAGTACTTTCATATGAATTAATAATGCCAAATGCAAACAATATGCACGGTAAAATACTTCCAAGCATTGCGAGTACCTGGTTACGATGTGATCATGAAAATGCATGATTCCAGATTTAGGCCCTATGCAAGACCATACATATACAGATACACCCATAAAGTCAGAGTCAGATGTAGCAAGTACGGCTAAGTCAGTTGTTGAAACACAGGTGCCCGAAGTTCCATTTTCAAAGTCATTTTCCGCAAAAAAGGGAAAAATAAACGACATATAGTTTCCTACCGTTTGTTCAGCAGAACTTTTGAAGTTCATGCAGCTGCACGTTGTTTGTCAATCCATGAATAGTGTAAACATCCTGCACTTTTCTGTTCATTAAGCTCTCACACCCCTATGAGCAGCCTCTACTCTATGGCTGAAATCCAGCCCAGAGGACAGTTCATCAAAGTTACAACCTGCTATCGCTCGCAGCGTAGACATGTATAAGCTTAAAAATCCAAGGTCGTTTCTGAGTTTTGGTAATTTTAAGTTTTCTTTCATACCAAGAAATAAATACATCAAGCCAAATTGATTTATATGACTTTCCCCAGTAATTCGCACGAGTTTGGAAACACTGACAAAAAGCAATATTTGTATTGTTACTACTGTATTGGAAAATGAATACTAATGCATAACCACATGCAGTAAGAAATTTAAATGATTCGTCCACGTAATCAGTACTTTTATTCAATTAACAAGGCCAAATGCAAACCACATGTACAATGAAATGCCCCCATACAATCGGAGTATTTGATTATGATCATGAATATTCATCATCCAAACTACATGCAAGACCATATGGCAATAGGCTTACGTGCAAATCCATACAAACCCACGTGAAGGTCAAGTACGTTTTGTAGCAATGTGACCCCACTACTGTGATGTACGGCGATCTGGAGATTGCGTGGGGTACGGAAACAAGTCTGTTATCGTGCAAAGCGCCATCTATAATTTGATGCCGCGAAATCACCGAGCGCCCAGTTCGCTCTGTGCTCGCTGCCACCATAGGCATGCAGGGCCTCGATCTCGATCTTCACACCGTGCAAGCCGGCTCAGTGATTCCTGTGATGTTGCTTAGTAATTCTCCGCGTGCTGTGTCAGCTCTTGTACCATGCCATTGGACAATAGTTGAAAAGCTGCGTTGACGTGATTCTGACACGATTCTACAAGCTACCAGATCGAGGCTCTGAATATAATATCAAATCAGTGCTCTGAAAAACGTGATTGTCGAGCTTTCGGTAACTGAGTACCTTCCTCACGGCAAGCAGATTCAGCTGAACTGATCTGTGAACTGAATCCACTTGCCCTGAAGAAGGTATTCAGTTACCGAAAGCTCGACAATCACTTATTTCAGAGCACTGATTTGATATTATATTCTTGTCGATATCCTGATCACGGTGCTATGCAGCCCTTCCATATTTCTCAGATCGAGGCTCTGCATACCTGTGGCAGGAGCGTGCAATGAGCGAATGTCGTGTCAAAATATTTCAGTTACTACTGTGCATTCATGGCATTGTGGAGAAATCTACACGCTAATTGCCTCATTAATTAACAGTAACCTGGAGAAGTTCGGTCTGTGTAACGGTCTCACTAATCCTAATACCAATATCTTTCTTTAGTTAGGGTTACTCAGAAATAAAACCAAACAACTTTTTTATCAATTCCACAGCGAAGGTAGGGGACATCAGGGATTTGAAACAGCCCTCTAGGATTCTACAGCGTGAACCAGGAAGTGGGAAAGTGCCCTTTTCCTCGAACAAAGCTGTTTTTGCTTCACCTCTTTGACAAGAGCTGAACTAGATCCTTTCTCACGATGGATGAAGAGTACGACGCGATTATTTTGGGCACAGGGATTAAGGTAAAGTCTGTGAAATATTTCCCTGCAAGATTTCAACCAATTTTGTTGGGCATTGTTCCTACCTCCATGATTTATCCGGTACCAGCAAATTTATACTACTAGACGATATTTCGCGGGCACATGTGCAGTAGCTGTTTTTCGGACTTTCTTGCAGGTTTGGTTACCATTATCTTTGCAACGTCGTAACCACAGAGCCGCGGTAGGAAATAAGACCATTTAAAAATTTTGGATTTTGTTCCGTAAATCTGTCCAGTTTTTGCCGTGTTGTGGGTGTGGAATTGTTTATCAGACCACAGAAAAATACAAAAATACTGCGGTAAAATGCAAATCCTCCGTTTATTTCAAGTTCATGGTTTGCAAAGTTGTTGGAGATCATGTATCCTGATCATGCTGATGCAGTCCCTGGGGTACTGCTGATGGGAGGGGTGGGATGGTCAGATGAGAAGCGGTATAAATGCCCATGGTTATACATTTTTCATAGATCCTCTTTTTCTAAGGTTTTCAATATTTATTTTTCGGCAAAAGCATGAAATTTGCAAAGAAAATTAGGGCTAGCCCTGGGCCTTTATCATTCATGTAACACTAGAGTAGGCCTAATAACCGACTTTCATTTGCAAACTAAAGTTGACCGAACTAACTACGGGGGAGTCCTGAAATTTGAAGTCCCTCGAGTAACGACAGATTTCCGACAAATTAAATTTAGATGTCACTTTTGACACCATTCGTTGTGACCACAAAATATAGACTGCATGTCCAAATGTCTAACACGGCGTCCACCATGAACGGATTCCCAGTTTCTCGTTGACGTTTTCTACTTTGCACATGCTTTGGCCGCAAAAAAGTTTCAAAACGCAACGTAAGGTTTGCAGGACATGTCAGAAAAACTTATGTAGTAAAATACAGCCCTCTTTTTACCACATAAGTTCTACTTTTTTGCATGAACTTTTTCCCATGCTGTTATGCACTAACGAAGGGTTGATAAGCATAGGTGGCGTGTTGAAGGCCATTTCACACAATAGTAGGTTGGTTATGGCCTGAATAATAATACATATATGCACAATTATCGAAAAGTTGCTCTTGTAGAAGCAAGGTTACAGTTGACAGACCCAAAATGAATTGGTTATAGCGCCCTCCATTATGAGTTTTGTTTGGCTAAAACATTTTTAGAACAATCTTTGAATTTTGGAGATTTAATTCTTAAAAACTCAAGGAAAGCAAAACCTTAGAACCTATTGACGGCTAGACGCGCTCGCACGACGTGACGGCATCATGAACAGGGCTGCATACAATATGGCAGGGTTGCACGATGCAACGCCACGACGACACGACGCAACGCATTAAATACAGCATTAAAGTACATGTAATGAGAAAAAAAGTGGCATCACGACGTGATCCAACGACGCAACAGAACCGTCGTAGCGTTGCGTCATGGCGTCGGGCGACGGTACGACGCGAATTTGGCGGTTATAGAACGCCATGATAATGGGCTTTTTGAAGACAAATGTAAAAAATGTGCAGAAGCTGAGATAAATGGCTTTGAAATTTGTGCCTCTGTACAGTTTCAACTGACTGCTCAAGCTTTGTGTCTCAGCGTTATTTATGCGCATGTACACATAACTAATAATTTACATGTATGAGCGAAGGTCGGTTGACTTCAATTAGGGCCCTTTCCAATACTCGACTTGGGCTCCGTCTCAGGCTTCGTTCCCAAAACCAATCCCCGATTGTGGGCCTGAAGCGTTTAAAATAAATTGGATTACTGTAATTTCTGGCTCTCTTGCATCTTATTTAATGTTTTGTGGCACTGTTAGACTAATTACTGCGCTTACAGCTTCAAAGTCAGCTAGTTAAAAAAACAGGTGAAGCCTGAGACGGAGCCAAAATTGAGTATTGGAAATCCGCCCAAGCCTGTGACGCGCTCTGTAGGCCAGTAGGGATTATTAAACTCTCTCGTATCCAGGTGCCAGAGTGTTTTACGCTACGACCATTATCAAATTTCAATACATGTTCACTTTGGAAGTTGTTGAACAGAACAACTATCTAGATCAGCCAAAGTTTGAAATATTAGCTAGGATTAATGCAAATGTCAGTTAACAGCGTGTACGAGAAGTATTAAAATAATGTGACAAAATTATTGCTCCACACGTCAGTTTTAGATCGTTTTGACAGTTTTTGCGTACCTAATCTTATGATTGGCTATCTGATCACGTGGCGTCTCCTATCCATTGAAGTTGCGAAGCCTCATTTCCGTCAGCATGAATTTCTTTCTGTGTAGGCGTAAAAAAAATTGCCCTGTTTTGTTTGTCAGGAATGTATCATCGGTGGACTGCTGTCTGTGTCGGGAAAGAAAGTGCTTCACATGGACAAAAAAACGTACTATGGTGGCGAGAGCGCATCTATAACACCGCTTGAAGATGTAAGTGAAAACAAACTTTGGCTGCGTTTATTCTATTTCTGTCTAAAAATGCATACGACAGAAAGTGTCTTCCTGCACAGGTAGGATTGTAAGGTCCAAAAGTCTCCGGTTTCTGGTCAGGAGCTAACTCCAACAGTGGTGACGCGGCTTGTTGTTATTACCCTCACATGCTTTCTGGAAATGATGTAAGTATAACGTGCGAAAAGTCCATCGTGACTGCATGCTCTCTAACGCCAGCCGCTACCAACGCTAGAATAGACTGGCCCCGCACTTTTTACTGTTTAAAGGCGTTTTCAGCTTGTATACAGAAACAAGACCACCTCGTTTGTCTGGTTCCCAGATGTAAATGTATAATACAGAAATGATGTCATCTGAAAAAGTGCCCAACTAAATGTATGGGGAACTAGAGGTACTCAGTCCTTTACTGTACATATTACTCAACCATGCCTCATTGAAAACACGTTAAAATTGCGCAGTAGCAGGATTCCAGTCAAATTAAGCATCGTTAGGGCATCGTTATACAAGAAAACCTCTTTATTTTGCCAACGCGCAGGTCTACGTCGCGCTGACCAGAAACCAGAGACTTTCTGGGCCTAACGTAGTCGGGAAGTAAAAATGAGGGTCATACGTCAAAGAGGAAGTCTTGAGAGAGTTTTAACAGATGGGTGCAAAGTACGAGTGCACCAAAAGGACCTGCATAGAAGACAAACATGAAAAGCACTGCAAGACTGGTTTTTTTTCGTCGTTGAAATTTTATCTAGAGATGATGGATTCCTTTAGTGCCGTGGTTCATTTTAGGATGTGGGATGGGGGAAATGTCACTGAGGAAAAGTAGTAAACAGAAAATTTTGTGAAAATTTGTCTGTGGAGACCTTGGGCTTTGTGCAGGGATTTAAGCAGGAAAGTTTTCTGCACTCTTTCTGGCCCATCGTGCCTGGCACGATGTACATATGCGCCTGGTCTTGAATGTAAAAACAATGTCGGGAACAAAGACGCAAAGCTGCCAGAATAATGTCACAATGTCACGTTATACGTTCCATGTACAAATGTTCCATGTACATGCCATTAGAAAGCTCTCTTTCTGCTGAATCAAAAAAAAATACCAATATCTCAGTTTTTGAAAATTCCGACTTTCAATACATTTTGTGGTGACAGGTCACAAATAACCGTAAGAAAATAAAAGTTCAATATCAATTCATGCAGTTTTTGTTTAGAATTATTCAAACTTTAAATAGATTTCAATTGAAATGTTATAAAAGCAACGTTTAAAATAAAAGGAAAGTGAGGTTTCCAATACTACACCGAATATGAAAGGTTCGGGGAACGACATAAAGCCTATTGATAGGGTGTTTTCTCCTACTGTACAGCTGTTCACGAGGTACGGCAAGCCGCAGAGTGCATTTGACGAATCCTACGGAAGAGGCAGGGACTGGAACGTAGACCTCATCCCCAAGTTCTTCATGGGCAGTGGTAGGTAGCACAGGTAATTGTCCATACAAGCCTGCCCCGCAGTCCACGTGTTCGTCTTCAAGGAGCCTGTCCATGGGCACGTTAACACTTGCGCCAAGCGTCGCGTATCTGTCCAAATCGTTCCCAGGGCGACTTCGGCCAAACGCAATGTACAAGTGTGTTGTGTTAATGGTATCGATTTGTATGTCCGTGTGAAACGCATTAACGCATCGTGTACGCAACTCACCCCCAAAACGTACATAATAAGGCACCTTCAGTCGTAGATATCAGAGGCAGTGCCATGTGGGTCTGAATGGTAATGTATGTTTTTGTGTCGTAAAGAGTACACCATACTTGAACGACTCTCATATTTATGAACCTCAAGAATCCTATAATTACGCCTATCTCATCGGTCTGGCCAAACCCATGCTGTGCCGAGCAAAATCTAACGCAATGCAGCGGTTGGACCCTTCTGAATTCCAGTGTTGTAGTCGAGTACTTTCGAGTACCAACGTTCTCCGCAGAATACTGAACTGGGTAAGAGGGAATAAAGCCAGAGTGCACAGGCATTTGATGGTAAATGTGCAAAGGTAAGATTACAAAATAAATGTTAGACTTCAGACACTCCCAGTTGTGTAAAATTTAAGTTTTAAGGAGAGACGTACTCGGAAAGTACTCGGCCGAGTACTCTCCGAGTACTTTTGTCCTAAAAAGTTAATTTTAATCAAACAGTGATGGTCTGAAATCATTATGTTGCTTTGCAATCTTACCTTTATGGATGTACCATCAAATGCCGATGTACCTCAGCTTTGTTCCCTCCTAACTAGTTAAATATTTGGTACAGAACTTGGTTTTCAAAAAGTACTCGACTACATCACTGCTGAATTCCATTCTTATGGTGAAGCAAAACTATATACGCGTGCGGCTATCTTGGCTGGGACCCTTGCGAGTGCTGTGTGAACCAGCCCAGAGTGTCAATGACTGTTGTAAAGCATCGTAGCGGTCTGTCATCGCTGGGTCTGAACCGTTTGCCAGGCGAGACACCCCGTGTTCCCCGCTGCCCTGGTCCTGTGCTGAACCAGTGTTGCATTTTGCGGCGATACGATCATAGCGCTCATCACATCGCATTCTAAGCGGCAGTGCGGTCGGTGCGACATACCGTGGCCCTGTCAAGCTGTTGTCGTCGCGGTGGCCCGCCCGATGAGTCTGTACCGTACCATATTCACTCTGTCTGACTGGACTGCTCAATGGTCCCGCCAAACCGTAGGTTAGATACATAAATCTTCGCCCCTATTACTTTGCATATCATGTGTTACACCGTTAGTTAAGCTGCACCTCCTTCGATACCACTTTGAGCTGTTTAAGCAATAGACTCATAATAGAAAAGAAGTGAGAGCAAGAACCAACCATACAGTTTGACTTCACCCAAACCCTTTGTATCCCGCTCATTTAATCGTTGGCCCTGAATATCACATGCTATAGGGACAATAACAAAAGTTCATGCTTCCATGGTCCTGATATTAGGGGAGCGCAACAGTACTCAAGTCGGGATCTCTGTGACGTCTTCGTTTTTGCTTTGGACACGTACCGAGATCGAGCACCGTCATTTGATTCGCGCCCTCTTGTGTCCACCACACTATGAGTTCAGTTCAGAAATCCTAACTTGACGAATCTGCCAACTGTTTGTACACAGCGAATGCGCTCATCTACCAAAAGTGGTAGCAGCCAATAAAATTGGCGGACTTCTTTTAAGGTCGTCCATACCTGCATTATAATGAACGAGTCCACAAGTCTAACTACTTTGATTGGTGAAAGTTTTGTATACGTCATGTCGTTCATATGCAATTATGAATAACTATGACAGGAGGTCCGATTGGCTTATTCGTCCAGTCGGACTTGACTGGTGACGGACACACAGCTGAGTTCGGGAAGCTTGTTCCCGCTTGTTCGTGAGTCGGCCGCTCGAACGCCGGGAACAAACAACCGGTTATCACATGCAACATGGCGGCGTCCATGTACGTTATTCGAGAGTTAAGGTTTGGATGGGCTGAATTCTTTTCTATATAAACAGGAACATTCGTTTCTGTGTTTCGGAAAATAATTAGTGTTAATTTTGCAAAACTTCCCATTGTCTACATGGTCTATAGCTTTGGAAGCCAACTCTCTACTTTTTGCAGCTGTTCAAAAATCAAAATCTCACGAGTTTTTCCGTGAGTTTCCTGTAAAACCAAAACGAGGAGGTGGCGTGTGATCCTGTTCCAAGAACAGTATTCTTGAGTCTTGTTCCCGCCGTTCGAGCGTGAGAACAAGAAACCCGTGTTAAGAACAGGCCAAGCGAACTCGACCACGTTGTACAATAAAGGATTTCAAATGAGGGCGCCTTATGAGGGTCTTGCAAGCTGCCCGGCCGAGCGCGAAGAACGTGTAGTGCACGCGTACAGGCTGAAGGGGAGGCTGTCTTCATTCGAGTGCGCATGGGCACGATGCGACAACGTGTTTATTTATCCGATGAGTTCTTCCGGAAATCCTAGCACGCCGGAAAAATGAGACCACGAGAAGAGGCTTGAAAGTTTGGGTCAGGCCTCATGCTCGGAAAATGATTTTGTTTGGGACCATTCTACCATGTGTAAATATTTCAGAGAGCAATGTTAGCATGAAGGGTTACTCAAGTTTGCCTGAGAGGGCCGTGCGAGTCTTTCATTCGCACCTTGGAGATCATAAGCTGTCAAAGTGCACCCTACCTATTTGATGCGTCCTGTCGTCTGTTCTGTTGCAGGAGACCTTGTCCGAATGTTGATACTCTCTGGTGTGACCAGGTACCTGGAGGTGAAAAGAGTCGAGGGTAGTTACGTGTTCTACAAGGGCAGACTGTCACCCGTTCCCGCGTCTGCTAGGGAGGTGATGGCATCTCGTGAGTGTGGCAGCCTCGCGGGTCGGATTCTTGCTCGGGCCATGCATGTGCCTCTATCTGGCATCAGCTGACATCGGTGTTTACTTTCCATTTGACTAACTGCTCTTTGGAAAGTGAAAATGAAAAATCTTGTGTAGCATCAAGTACCAACTACCTAGTTGCTTTTTTTGCATGTCTTGCATGTTTCTGCTTTCTCTGTGAGAGCCTTTTCGAATTTTGTGCCCAGTGAGATTGCATGTTTAACCTGTGTGCAGGCTCCACACCTATAGTTGTCAAGTTGCATATCTTGACATTGAGGATAAAGACTTTGTTTGAAATTCAAAGAAAGCATCATGGATGATTCGGCAGTAACTGTCACTGTTTAGCCATCCTGCGGGCCAGTCATTAAGAAAGGCTGTGGATTTAGTCGATTTTTCCATCACAATTAAGTGACACCAGGGATAGCCCCTTGAAAGTTTTGCAACTCGTTTCTAATGGGGACCCCTATTGAATGGGGAAGAAAGTCCAGTCTTAGAGGCAGCGGGAAACCGGAGTACCTGGAAGAAACCTGCGAGAGCGAGTATGGACTGGAAACCAAATGTTGCGTGGGCCAAGCCGGGACTCGAACCCGGGCCTCATTGGTGCAAAGCGAGTAAAGAACCGCTACGCTATCCCGCTCCCCCAGAGTCCGCTCAGAGTCCAAAAGCTATGTATACTGCAGAACCTGTTATACCAGGCACGAAATGGTACAGAAGGTACCCCCCAACAGGTCCAATCCCTATACACACTATACACACTCCAACCTATTGCCACTTAAACACATCCCCCTAGATGTCTGAAAAGAATTCCTGAGATACCAGTATAACAATGACCAACACAAAGGCGGGGTTCTCTTTGTCCCATAGTTTTCTTCACATGGAACCCGTTGTTCAGTGAGGGGCACCTGTAGGATAGATGAGGTAAATTATAGAACAAATAAACATTTCAGCAATCGTAAAATGGGGATTGGCAGAGTTTGCTGATATGGACAGGTTTATTCTGGCAGCAGGTTGTTCGTGTTTGTTCTCTGTAGGGAACCCTGAACGAATAAGCTTTTTACCCGTTAAAGTTGAATAAAATCCGGCACACTGAGTTCTTTAAATTCTCATGAACAACAATTCTCCCTACTAAAGACACTGTTGCTGCACCTCGTGATTCGGGGCAAGCTTTTGCTTTTAAGAGACGCCTTACACCAATACACTGGATAAGAAGGGCATAAGGAACCAGTGAGATGGTGGTTGCTATGCAAAAGCTTGCCCCGAAACACGAGGGGATAGCAACAGTGTCTCTGGTCTGGGGAATTCAAATTATGTTTATGTGAAATCAGATGACTCAGTTCGTGTACCAGATTTTATTCACATTTAACCCGCAAAAGGCATATTTCAGGTTGTCCTCTTGAAACTGTCTGACCATTCCCATAAAAACGCTATTACGATTTACAAAGCTCTCTCTCCCCCTTCCCCCTCTTTCTCTTTCCCTCTCTCTGGTTTGTCCCTATTCGTTCCTCCACCTGTGTACGTATAGCTGCGCTTTCTTTGTTAGAAAAGAGGCCCTTTCAGGATCTTATCAACTGTGTGATGGAGTACACAGAAGAGGACGGGGTGCCCAAGGAAGGCTACGTGAAAGGGATGAAAACAGGAGACTTCTTCAATCTCTTTGGCGTCTTTAACTTGCACGATCTCATTGGTCACGCCATGGCTCTTCACCCGGATGATGAGTAAGTTGCTGTGGATGGATTGAATTCAAACCCGCGGCGCTCAAACATGCTGCAGCCCTAGTGTTGTACTGTCATAGCAGTTTTGTGGCTTGGCCTACACTTTCTCTCTTCGCTTACTGTACTGCTGCCCCATGTCAGTTAGATAAGAGATTTGGGGCCCACATGCATGTACGTAAATCTTGTTTTTACGTTTTCTCCTATTTTTGCAGTTACTTTGAAAGTCCATGTGAAGACACCGTGAAGAGGATAAAGCTGTACTTTGACTCTGTTCCTATAAACGGGAAGAGCCCGTACCTGTATCCATTGTATGGCCTAGGGGAGCTACCGCAAGGCTTTGCCAGGTGAGAGTAGACGGTGTATGTTCCAACCCTTCAAAAAAGCACCAGATTTCATGCACCCAATGAAGAGGCCAGGGAACGTGAAGTTTGAGTAAAAATTTGGTTGAAAAAAGTTAAATTATTTAGCAGGGTGGTGAACAAGTTGACACAACACAAACCTTCAAAGTACTTATCCATTTCGGGCAATTTCAAGCCAATATTGAAGAAGCAGCTTCTGGAAAACATGCATAATTTAAAGGAAATGCAACTGACAGATCTAGATTTCAAGATATCCATCGCCAAAGACATTTGGAAGTCGTGACAACAATCCCCCCCCCGGGACCCATCTTGTGTTTATTTTCATTTATTAGGTTGAGTGCCATCTACGGGGGTACCTACATGCTGGACAAGCCCGTTGAAGAGATCGTGATGGACGGCGGCAAGGCGGTCGGGGTGAAGTCCGAGGGAGAGACTGCCCGCACCAAGCTTGTGGTGGGCGACCCGTCCTACTTCCCGGACCTGGTGAAGAAAACCGGACAGGTGGTGCGAGCAATCTGCATCCTGGACCACCCTATCTACTCAATTGGAAACGATCCGACGTCGACCCAGATCATCTTTCCTTGCCGTCAAGTGCCGGGCCGGGAGTCAGGTGAGTCAGGTGGGGGATTGTGAATTTGCCTGAGCTCGAGGAGTAGCTATGAGTTTAAATGTAGGGGCATAATACCTAGGTGGGATGTCACGGTTGAGTTCATTTGTCAAGTGTTAAGGTCGGCCACGTGGTCCCGATCCCGAGGACAGAGACGAAGTTTGAGTTGGAGACAAAAATAGAGATTTTTAAGCCCTGTATAACTCATTCAGCACAAGAGTACAGATGATCTAATCGCAAACAAATTTCTTCAAATGAAGTACACAAAAATGTTCACATCTGTTCTTTTTCAGATATTTACGTCTGCTGTGTGTCGTTTGCACACAACGTGGCCTCCAAAAATTTCTACATCGCTACAGCATCCTGCAAGGTGGAGACAAATGATCCACTGAGCGAGCTTCAAATTGCACTAGACCTCCTGAAGCCCATCAAGGCCCAGTTTAACTCGGTGTCAGACCTGTACGAGCCCATTAACGACGGCACAGACAACAAGGTAACCATGTTTTTGTTGTGGGCTTTCTCCATTTTTCATGTCTTGTTATTTTTGGATTGTTTCAACCTTTTCCTTCCTCCAGTTTTTAGAATCGGCTGAGAGATTTTTGGAAGATTTATTTCAAGACTGGGGAAGGTAAATCCCAGCCATTTTAACCTAAGTTTCTAACTTAGGTTATGATGGTGTTTAAAAGTCGGAGTTCAAGAGACTTTTGACAAGGTTCCTTCTCAGTGGTGGATTATGTGAGATATTCATTCCTCGAAATAAATCTTTTGGAGTTGGATCAAGATAGTATCTACAGATGTTTTACCATTTTTATTTGTTGATTATGCCCTTTTCAGAGGTTTTATTAGCGGGAACTCCTATTTCAGTGTTTTCCATGCACGCACGCATAGGGACTTCGTGTCCTTGAAGTAGCATTTTTTTCGAATTTATGAAATAACACCGATATCCCGCTGCATATAAGTTGTTTACCCTGACTTCCTGAGCATTTTGTGTCTGGAAGAAAGAAAAATCGTCAGATAGGAAAAAGCACACACATTGGCTAATCTGCAGACGCACCTTTCGACTCAGATTGGATCTGTCCTATTGGTTCACTTGCGATGCGATGTCATTCTCCAAAGACTTGGACCGGGTAGGATCAACAAAGGGCGGTGACTCCGTGTGACCTTTTGCAATTATTTTTTGTTTACTATTCAAACAGATCTTCATCACCAAGTCGTACGATGCCACGACTCATTTCAAATCTACTTGCAGTGACATCAAGGACGTCTACAAGAGGGTGACAGGGGAAGATGTGGACTTAACCGCAGCTGACCCCAGTAACCTTGAAGAAGTCAGCCAGTAAACTTCCCGCTGCATGCTTGGGACTATAATAGTTGAAACCCACTGCATTCTCGATTCCCTCTAACCCATACCCCCTGCTGCGCACCGTTTTTTTGTGCATCGAAAAATCAAGCTTTGCCAAATTAAATTAAAAAAACCCGAAGGTTAAGGCCTCTTTCTGTGCAGGGAATCCCACACTGCAAAAACTGGGGTGTTAAATTAACCCCCCTCCCCATGTTATCAACACTTTTCACTGGTGTTAAACACCCTATGATGTGGTCATCTGACAAAAACGTTTTGATTTTAACACCACAGTTATTGCAGTACGCAAGAGTACGATTAACTGTAACATTAGACCGTACTCGGAACAAAAGACCAAGCTGCTGGGAATTGCCAACTTTTTTCCAATTTTTTCAAGGCGGCAGGCCTGGCTGAAATACTTGGGCGTCAATAGATGTGTCCGTCAGATCCGAGTAAACCTGAGACAGTTATTCATGTGGGTGTAAACGTCCAGTAAATGAAGCTATGCTTTTGTGAAGAATTTTGAAAATGTAACATCTTGAAAACCATGCAGTTTTACGCCAAGCAACTTCAAATTACACCCAGCAGCAAGGGGTTAACCTTAAAAGAGTCAGGTTTTCAAGCCAATCTCACAGCTGGCGGGATATTCCGCCCTCTAAGAACTCGGCTGTGCCAGGTCCCATATTTTTAAGCCTGGCATGTTTGTAAAGACAATCCTTATCATTACACAAACCGCAAGAACGTTATGCCCCATTTGTCCAAAAACGGTGTAAAAATGACCGAAATGAGTTACTCTACAAACTCTAAGGGCTCATCTCCAGAGAAAATTGCACTACGGTGATATCGGAAAACATGCCGAGGAGGGGGGGGGTTCCGTCCCGACTCTTTTAGGGTTAATGCTGGACCGCCTCTGTAGGTTCATCTGTCAGTTATTGAGAGAAAAAATTCTCCATGCAGGCGCTGTAACTTGTGAGAAAAAGTAGTAAGTAGTATGTAGGCCTACACTGGTGCAGTGGCTTTATTAAGTCGCCAGTCGGTACCAGAAGGTGCCACAAAAAGGATATGAAATGGTATATTGGATACAAAAATACACGGGGCCTTCTGTTTTTCTCTTTGGTTTTTTAAGGCCATTAGATAACAGCATGCTCTAAAGTCATAAGGTCGGGCTAAGACAGGCTACTGGCGCATATGCAGCAGCTTGGAATGTGGATTATCATAATATGGATGTTGAGGCTGTACGCCGGTCGCTGAAACCATTCACTTTTAGTTAGCTGTTCAATTCGAATTATCGTCCAATTTAGGAAATTAATGCCTTTTGTTTGCATGCAGATATAATGAAGTACAACACAAAACAAATACGAAGAGAAAGTTAACCAACTTTACAAAGGACCTCATTTACAGAAAAGATGATATATCATTATAAATAATCATCATTAGCTACAGCATAACAAACCACCTGACTCTTCAATAACAAAAATAACTCTATATCTTTACATCTTTCATAAGCGGGGTAGAATGAGGAACAAAAGAGTTGGAAAAGCGACTTGTTCTGGCCCTCATTAACTGCCATCTGCGCCTACTTCTTAGCTTTATAATAATGACCCTTTAATGGACGGGAGCAATCGGCTACAGTTGCACTGGCCTAGGCAAGTACCCGTTCTTTATGTATTTGATTAAAGATCGACGTCATAAAATTCATGATAGTAATAGCTTACTTCGTAACTCTGTGCAGTTTCTACCTGTCTAGCTGTTTCGCGTGTTCATACCATACAGTGCTATCATGTGCTATGGTACTCAAACGCAAAATCCTCGCATCCACATCATTGAAAAACTTACGTTTTCTATTAAAAGGAATCACAATCTTTGGTTACACTTCAAGAGAGTAGCCTTTGTTTGGTTCCACCCAACGCAGGCGATCTTCCATTTCAGTACCCAAATATCTGTAACAATGTACAATACGTTCTCAATCGATTTGCCATATAAATACAACGAGGACATGCAGTAGGGTAAAAAACTTTCTTCATCCTAAAACAATTATCATTTCTTTCGTTTTCTTTGTGTTCAACACTAAATGATTTACCATGCATTTTTAAAAATCAATCAGTTCCAGTCACAATACTAGTGTTGCTTTTATACTAAACCGGGGAGATGTGTAGGCCCTATTTCAAAAATGTTTGTTTGTGTCGCTGAGTGAAGAGAACAGAGAACAGAAGTCAGCGCCAAACAGCCGGGGTGACGTGAAATTGCCCCTTTGTGTCGAGCGTATTTACAAAAAGCTGTATTGTGGCCCCTTAAGCCATGGACCAGTCATTGTGTGATAGTTACTTTGATTTAAACCGGCAAGGGCGCATATTGAAATTGGAGGACTGAGGACTGTTATTAGGTTAATGATGATGCGACCGTCAGGTGGCCAATAAATAGACCTGCAAAATGTGTTCAGCTGCTGGCTTCGTGTAGCACACCAAGTCGACCATGCTTTCTCCACATGCGCATTTATGGGGTGAACCGGTGGACATTTACTGCCTGAATTTCGGCGCCCGCCTAATTCTATAAGTACATGCTACAACAACTGACATAAAAATTCCCTGATGACATATGAGGGTCTTAATACTCAGACCCATGTTGGTGCGTTGTATTCGGAAATTTTTCAGCAGTAATGCAAATTCACTTAGGTATTTTTGCCCCTAAGGAAAGGGTGTATTTATGTCGTTCGTTAGAATCATTTGGGAGTTGGAAACACAATTAATTAAAATAAAACCTAAAAGAGTATCTTATATAGTTTAAATTATTAATTTTTAGGTCATTTGGAACCATTTTCTAAGTATGCTTTTACTGTGGGTTCGGAAACATCGTGTGTCTATTTTTTTCTTTCATGTAGCTGACAAACTTATTTTGAAGCTGAACAAGACAGTAATACCAATTATTTCAAAAAGCCATTCTTGTTGGTTTAAATTATGTTATGGTGAAAACGCGGCCATTTAAAAAAAAATTTCGGTTGGCTTTTTGGCCACTTTTATTTAGAAAAAAGTCATGCCTTCTCATAATTAATCACAATCCACACCATGACACTTTCATGCATCAAAGGCACAATTCTAGATCTGCTTCCACGTGTAAATACACACACGTAACACAAAGTATCCACTTTCTCTATCGATTAGTAAACATTGTTCAGGTGTGTTAAGAAGACATTAATGTATTGCTACTTGCGTGTAATGGTTGGGTAACAAGGTCAATGGCGGCCCGTTTAAAAGTTGTAGTTTTAACTGATGTCTTTCACTCTCTCTGGGATGCATTGGTAGTTTATTTGTTTGGAATTCGTGAACTGAAAAATCACAGTTATTTTCAAGGTGGGTTAAATAGCTATTCAGCTCTTTTTCCATTCATTTTTATTAAATTAAACAGGCCAGTAGTTAATTTTCGGCCTAAAGCATATTCTCTAAACTTACAGAACAAAGTAGTAATTGCACGGGCAATGACAGGGATATTTATACTTTTTATTTCTTATAATATCTAGTGGGCGTCGTGCCATCACATTTTTTGCTTGCACATTCTGCATTTGCCAAAGTTCATGGAAGAATTCCACTGACGTTTGCTTGAATCTTGATACGCCCAATGTTGTGAGTATGTGATACAGATTAGGATTTTTTAAAGGAGGGATTTTGGGGGGCACGATGAACTGAAAGTTATGAGTGTAAAATAGTGACGTCAGACCTGGTCAGTTCCACACCTGCACGTAAAGAGTATTATGAATTGGATGATCCTGTGCTGATTTTGAGTATTTAAGGTTAACGTACGTACCTGAAGAGTGGAGTTTGGAAGCTAGCTTTGACATTTGGTGTGATATGGCTGTGCTATAACAAATTTGGGACATGCTATAGATACCTTTTTTTCTGACTCTGAATATAATACTCATTTTTTGACTCAAGGCTTTGTTTTGGATTACAAACCAGATTCATAGGTTGATGCATATTTTAACATAATATTTAGATGCTTATTGTTTTTGCGTATTGATTTTTGTATTTGATTTGCTGTACTGACGATTGCAGATTAAACCACACCCATACGTACCGACACACCAACACACATACCAACCGTCATTTTAACACTTGCAGTAAGTCACAACTCGCCATTAAAGTGGTATGATACAAGGGCAAACATGTTTGGAAATTCTTCTGAGATTAACACGTCACAGCTACTTTAAAATAACAAGGTTTTGCACTGTAATATGAAATTCAGTAGGCTGTGTTTGTAAATTGTTTCTTGTTTAAAAAAAACCAAATGGTTAAGAGTTGAATAAAACTTACAAGGGGCTAACATTTGACTAACAGTTTGTTTCTTTCAGTTCACTAATGCAGTGTTCATCTTTTTGAATAATTCTGTTAATCCTCTATCAATGTTATCAAGAAAACGTAGAGTCTGTTGATGTGTTGCATAATTTCCTGGTGATTTTATCATCGACATAACAGACATCCTGAAGAGACCAAATGGAGAACCAACACAGCAGGGTGAAGTTGAGATGAAAAATTGTAATGGTTCAAACTCAAATTTATGCTCTGAGCTGCAGTGAACGGCAATGCTAGGCATCATAGTCGGCCGATAGGGTAGTCCAAAGGGTAAGAACGAACGAAATGCCGATGTTTTAGGTCCCCTCCTCGCCCCTGTACGCAAGGCGTACGCACACAAACTCAGTGGCTCCAACCGCTCCCCCTGTACGCACACGCAGTACACATCTTTTGACTTCTCGGGGTACCTTGCTTCAGCATCGTTACATGTCACAGTACATTGTACATCTAGTGTAGTATAGCATTGTTATTCGCACGTCGCTTCCGAATTCTTAAATAAATGATCAAAGTAATAACAGGTTTTATATCGGCCCTGGAAATTGAAAAAAAGATGTTGTTGAATAAAAACAAAAAATAATCCCGGTTTTTTATTTATTTATTTTGAAGGCGTTGGCACTTGAGGAATGGAGGGATGGGCGATGGAATGATACTTTGTTTGAATTTTTTGACACACAAAAGCTGATTCTGGTATTTAGTAGTATGACAAAGTGTACATATTAACATGATGAAGATTCATGAACACGGTACACACTGGTTTGAATTCCCTCCCCTCTGTACGCATGGTGTACGCAACGGCACCAACCCCGCCCCTTTCATGCGTACGTACTTTATGGACGGCCCTGTTTTCACACGACCGTGTATTCATATTGGATAACGTGTTTGCTGTGATTTGAAAATGCCCGCTGCGTAAAAACGCTCTGGCATCTGGAACAGACAAGTTAATCCATTCCTTTTGGTCAAGAGTCTCCATGCGCTGCGTCACGCAGAATTCACCACACGCGCTCCAAGTCCATATAAGGATATTCTTTTGGACTACTTGCGCAAGGGCATGGAGGGATCCCAATACGACGCTTTTAGCGTCGATCTGCGCACTTCCGCGTTTGAAAACAAGGCTTTATGTGTCAGCTTCAATTCTTAATACGATCAGACGATTGAAAGTAAGGAGTCAAGACACAAAATACATAGAGGTATGTTGAATTCAGACTTGTCAGGCTCCAAATTTTTGTGGAAGAGTCTTTCAGGATGACTGGACACGGGAAATCAAAAGAGGAAATAACGTCAATTTACCGCGAACTAACGCACCTGCGATGGTCGTGTATCTTGTGCAGTGGGCGTGGTTTGGCGTCGCACTTACGAACCGGATACTGCATGTACTGTGTGGACTCCGCGGGCGCGCGATGAAGTTCAACACAGAGAGCCTCGGTTTCGATGTATATACGCGCAGATGGCGCTAATGTGAAATCTCTCTATAGTAGTGGTGTTGCACGCGACCATCACGAGGGCTGTGGTGGCTTCCAACAATCCCGTTCAAGAGCAAGAGATCAGCACTCATTTGGAGACAGATGCGAGCTGCACAGCGTTGGCAACCTGCTTAAACCAGGTAAGGCGCGTGGGGATGATCGCGAGATCTCGTCCAGGTCTTTGACCAAGATGAAATTGGTCGGCTGCGTCAAGGGTAAGACGAGCAGGGGACGCGATTTGGAGGCATTGGACATCACCAAACGGGGTATGTCGCCTCTCTGAGATCTCCGACAGGATACCAAGGCCCATGTGCTGCAGGATTGGTATTAGAAATAAAATGTCAAGTCAAACCAATGGACGCCAAGTGTACGACGCTGACACTGCTCGTGGAAGGCTTGAGTACGCTGTTGATGTTTCTTCTCAGTGTCCAGGTTTCAGACCCGTAGAGGAGGGCAGAAAAGGCTGATGTGGCTCACTTTCCGTCCGAAGGTTGTTAGATGTCCCCCCTCCATCTTTGACGGTCATCAGTAAATAGCGCACCATCATGAGCACACAGGAGGTCAGCAAAGCTGTGACCACCATTATCAGTCCCTAGTTATGTCTGGCACTATAAAAGAATTGTGGACTCCGGGGGAACGGTCTCACTTCTTCGGCGTGCTCAGATTTCCGGGTAGTAAGGGAACACTGCCAAGTGACCCAAACGTATGCTCAGTAGCCCCAGCTGGTCCGCGCCAAATGCGGAACCAGACTTTATGCGTATGTACGTGTGCAACTGGAAAAACACAGCACACTAGATGCATGAGTACAGTGGCACGTTGCGTCAGCGTGCTCAATTATCCGGTGCGTTCTTCCGGAAATCTGAGTACACCGGAGGAGGTTGAGAAAAGGGGATAAGTCACTGCCTATCCTGACCTTGGCTTAGTGTCAGAGTTTAGAGCTCTAGAATTATACACCTGGAGTCCCTTTGCGTTGAGGCTATCCCAGGGTTGGCTCCGGTCGACAGAATTATTGTGGCTGTCTTGATGTCGGAGTCAACACAAGTGACATATTGCGGCGATTTGTACTCGTGACGGAGTTCAGCAAATACAAGCAAGCCGAGGATTATACGAGACGTGGAACAGCTGGGAGTGAAACCTTTCTGCTGTGGTGTCTGCAGGGAAATAAACAATGAACTGATTCTGGTAAGCAGAATATGCGCGAACACCTAACCAAGGATTGAAAGCAAGATGATTGGACGGTAGCTGTCGCAGGCCGTCCTTTGGTCTTTCCCTTTATAGACAGGAAGAATTTTACCATCTTTCCATTCTTCTAGAACCATGCCTGAGGACCACACATTAGAAAAAATTCCGTGAAGAGCCCTACTTAAATTATGGGCATCTCTGCAGATATGAGATACTTGGGCCTAAGGGAGATACCATAAAACGGACGGGGTGTTCGGGGAAATGAAAGTAAAACTCCTGAACAAAATTCTTCGAAATTGATTGTCTTCTTTTGACTCTCTGAGTTAAACAACAGTATTCATTGATGCGAATAATGGGAATAGCTATGTGATTGGTCTTAACCCACGTGATTAAGTTGTCTTGAACGTTTAAGACTGGCTCAGGTGAACATGAGCACTGATAATACCCTTGCTTGCAGATTCGTCAGACTTCTTGCCAGCTGCAAAGTACCCGTAACGATTACCCGCAATTATTTTTCCCTTCAAGGTAGAATGGTATTTTTCTTTGGAAGAACTGGAGAAATATGTCAAAAAGGGTTTCAAATGCTGCAATATTAAAAAACATTTGCATTTGATTTTGCTTAATTTCTTTCATGAAAATTCACTTTCCTTTAATTTTGCGCATTTCAAAAGAGATCTGTCTATAACTGCTTCACACACTTGTTGAGATTTATCCCCCCGCCGGTGGCTTTGTTATTAATAAACAAATCATAGGACCTCCGACACAAGAAAATATCGCTTCCATCGTCTTCTGAAATAATTTGAGAGCTGCCTGCACATTGAAGGCTACTGCGCCTGGAGAAACTAACATACGAACGGCCTATGACATGAAACAGCTCCATCACCTGTAGAAGAAACTTGCTTTGACAATAATTAGGCTGGAAAAGTAGAGGTCACCTTTGAACACCTTGCAATGTGGATACAATTTGTCAGGATCTGTTTTGAATTATTTGCGACCAGACAGAAAATGGAGTGACATTCTCGGATTCTTTAACCAAACCTTTTTTTTGCCCACCATAATACATGCCCATGGATCTGTATTAATTTGTATGAAATGAGCCTGGATATGCGACCAAAACTTCATCAAACTACGAGATTTATACGAAGGCGTATAAGGGTCACTCGCAGCAATTTTTTTCGAGTTACTATATCGCCGCGGCGAGTTAGCGAGATAGTAACTCGAAATATTTTTGCAAGTGGCTTTTACACGCTTCCGTAGATTAATGCTTCCCCCACATGAAGGTTGCACTACACAAAGTACGTAGGCCTACCTATAGAAAACAGTGCAAAACCAGAGCGAAATATCGCCCCCTGTTGGCTCTTGGGAAGAAGTTGGCCTCCGTTTTATCACTGGAAATTCAAGATTATGGCCAGAAAATCACTTTTCGTTTCAATTTTATGGGGGTAAGCCACGTGAACTTTTTAAATTCGCCTTTCCCCAAAGATACCCCCAATCATGCGCTCAGCTCTAAATGTAGCCGCCCGCCTCTCTCCAAAATAGGCCCGTAAATTGGGGCTCTTTGTGAAAAAAAACCCAAACTGGAACCTTTCACTCCCAAATTCTGGATTTGTGGAAATACTTCTATGATCCCCCGAGATTATTGCACGTCTTATCGTAGAAACCCGGCGGAATCGCAAAATCTTAATGAGCTCACGCGCAGAAATACAACGATTTGGTGGAATGCACCCTGAACAAAAAAAAAAATTGTAGTAAATACTACGGAGGCCTCTAACTTCGTCGAGCAACCTGCCACTTTTGCAGTACATTCCGTTGAAATTTCGTAGTTAGTGAGCCAGTTCGGTATTTCAAAAGCTTTGTCTTTCGGGAACCGTGCAAGCACTCGTGTGAGTAAGTGTATGGCTGCACCGTAATGGAGATCATGGGCTGTGCTGACAGGGCAGACTATCGCTTGCTGAGTATACGCTGTTGGAATACCTAAATGTGACTCATAGCGATCATGCAATTAAGCAAGGGAGGACCCAGCACCAAAGGGCAAAATACTTTTTTTGCAATTGTCGAGGCGAAAAATATGGGATAAATCATTAATTGCCCAGTTACACACTGCAGGTTGAGTGAAGAAAAGAAATGAAAATAAATAAATAATAAAAGTGTCTTTCTTTCATTGAAGTTTAGACCAGAAAAGACATCCCTTAAGTAGCGTAGAGGCTTGGCTTCGTTTTCGGTCCCTGAATTCACCCATAGAGCTTGAAAAAAAATTCACCGACGGTTCAGAAGTTGGTTTTATCGTGTGTCTTTTATTGGACTAGGTAACACTGAAACACGCCTGCATTATTTCTTGTAGTTCTGGTAATGGTATATGTATCCTTCCGCGAAAAAATCTCAAGTAATCTTTGGGGGTTGTCCACTTTCAGTTCAGATTAAACCTCTAATACACATTTCAAGAGATATAGATGTGTATTTTGGCACAATGTCTGTCCTTATTTAGTGATTAATTATAAATAAAACCAAACTACTTTTTTCATCAATCCCACATCGACGGCAGAGGACATCGGGGATTGGCAACAGCCATCTTGGATTCTCCAGCGTGAATCAGGAAGTGGGCAGAGGCTAGCGCCCAAGTTGTCCTCAAAACCTGCTAACAAAGCTGTTTCTGCTTCGCTTCTTTGGCAAGAGCTGAATTTCATCCTTTTTCACGATGGATGAAGAGTACGACGCTATTATTTTGGGCACAGGGCTCAAGGTAAAGTTTGTGAAATATGTTCCTGCAATATTTCAACCATTTTTATTACGCACACTAAAATGACACATGTGCAGCCGGTCGCGGTCACCATGCTGGTTATGCTCGACCAAACCCGGCCGCCCTTAGCCCCACTAGTGTGGCACGGACTCTCACTCCCGATCCATCCTAGCCACACATCCGTATACGCAATTTCGTGCCGGCGTACTGAACATTTTCGGCGCACCCACTTATCATCGTGGGTGCAATTTCTTTTGCATACGAACATGATCCTTGACCTTTCCATTTTCTAAAAACCATTTATTGAATGATTTCACTCATGTTATTGAGGTATTTTCCAGTCAAGACATCTAAACTGCTGCCAAAGTTTTGGAAGAGCCAATTGGTACATGTAGCATCTTATCGCTCAGTCCGTTTTATTAGTTTTATATTACATATGTCTTGACATGGAAGAGCTGTTGAGACGAGGAGGGGTCAAGTGACGTATTTTTCAATGATCTTATTTTAAAGATGGCGACTGAGAGAGCAAGCCCCATTAGATTAAATAGATAAAGGCAAAAAGACTGGAAAATACTTGAATAACGTAAAAGTGTGTATACGGATGTGTGGCTAAGGATGGATCAGGAGTGAGAGTCCGTGCCACACTAGTAGTGTGGCTAGGCCGCGCTCACCGTGACATTCATTGGGATCAGGTCAACTCGGACCCAAACCAACTCAGACCCAGGACCGATTCGGACCCACGCCAACTGCGGAGCTCCAATGCTGTTTGTCCTAGCCGCATGTGTGAGCCCGCTGCGCTAGCGCCCAGTGACTTGTAAAAAAATTGTACTTATGTTGTGGTTCCATGACAAGGGTTATCTTAAGTAAAAACTTTCATGGCAAGAATAGAAGTAAGTGGGCGTTAGTACTTTCTCCTTTCTTTATTATTTAGGGGCACATTTATGAGACAAATGAGAGCTTTTTAGCAACCTGTGCTGTCACATGTGCAGATATCATCAAGAACGAGGGTCGATTTTTTAGAAGACAAAAATAAAACTTTCCCAATGCCTCACGCTATGTTGAAATCAAATTGTTGTACTTCTTCACAAATTCTCCATACATGCGGGTTAGTCTGGTTCCCAGGCTTGAGGAATCATTGGCGAATCTGCAGGCTAGGTCAGGGAACTGGACCACATACATGTACATGTATACACTTTGTACACATGACATTCACATTGGCGTATTGCAAACTCAGGCAAAACTTCACTGAAATTCTGGAGTGGGATTGAGAAATTCATTTCTTGTATTTCTCGTAAAACTATATTTATCAATTGATATACAAACTAACAGTGAGTGAAGAAAAATCAGTACTGTTCTTTGCCAGATTTTTCTGGTTGTCTATGGACAACCAATGGTGGAAATTCTTGTTTGGAAATATTTTTGGTTGTTCCTAGCACCTAGGCAACCAATTTAATGAGGACTGTAAATTTGTTACATTTTTGTAGTTCTGAAGGAAATTTCTCTTTAACCCTCCTCCCCTAGGCTTTTGCACTAGAAACAGTGCTGAACCAAACAAAGTTCAACAGAGAAAACTTGTGCACAAGGGGGTCTCTGTTACAACCTGCACGTGGCTGGACAGAAATCTGTTTAACTCCAACAAGTCAACATTGTTGAAGTTTGAGTCATTTGGTATGGATAGGGGTCTGCAGTATGCAGATGACTTTGCAGAGTAATAGTATTAAATCTTACAAAATCAAAGTGTACCCCCAATAGATGGATCCCAATACGACGCTTTTAGCGTCAATCTGCGCACTTCCGCATTTGAAAACGAGGCTGTTTGCCAGCAGACATGTCAGCAGTTGCGCTCATGTGCAGTGTTTTCTCTTCACAAGTAGCACTCAAGACAGCTTAAATTTCCCTCATTTTTGTTCAGGATTGATTAGCTTGTAATGTTTTTGATCAAGTTTGGATTGAAAAACTCTTGGAGGGATATTTTCATGGCTGAATACATACACTTATCGTTTTGAAGCACAACAGAATAAAATTCTGTCCGTGTACACACCAAAATAATTACAAAAGCGATGAGAATGAAAATTTCCAAAAATTGATGTTTTTTCAAACACTTTTTTTGTGAACACCTACAATCAATACAAATTGATACATGAAAGCTGTCAATGTTACTACATGTACACACACATACACGTACTATGGAGAAAAAAAGATCCTTCATGCTGAAGTGGGTTAGGTGACTTGCTTTGCGTTTTATGATCTTTCCTCCAATTTTTGTCAGTAGTTCCTGGCCAGTGGGCCATGGCTGCTGGTCCCTGCAGTTTTACACGTACCCTAGGGGCTGAAATTGGCCCTGGTGGCCAGCCGTCTATTCCTGTCCCAGCTATCATGTGGCGTTTCCTTTTCCGTTGAAGTTTAGCAGCCTTATTTCAGCAGGAATTTTCTTTTTGTAATAAAAAAAAACCCACCAAATTTCCCTGTTTTGTTTGTCAGGAATGTGTCATCAGTGGACTGCTGTCAGTGTCGGGAAAGAAAGTGCTTCATATGGACAGAAACAAGTACTATGGTGGCGAGAGTGCATCTATAACACCGTTGGCAGATGTAAGCAATACAAACCTTAATTGTAATTTATTTTATTTCTGTGTAACAGTGTATTGGACAGAAAGTGTATTTCTGCACAGGTAGGATTGTGATATATTTAGGAAATAAAAATGCGGGTCATACTTCATAGAGTAAGTTTTGAGAGGGCTTTAACAATAGGGTATAAAGTACAAGTGGGGAAGGTCTGCACAGAAGACAAACATGACTGAAAGACTGTTTTTTCATCATTGAAGTTTTATTCCCATCACATAGAAAGAATGGATTCCTTTTGTACCGAAGTCAGACGGGGTGTATTTGAGGCAGTGTGAAATAGAAACAGTTATATGCCACCGAGGAAGAGGAGAAAAAAGAGGAAATTGCGCCGAAATTTGTTACTGGAGACTTTTGGCTTTTTGTAGGGGGGTCAAGCAGGAAGGTTTTCTGCACTCTTTCTGGCACATTGTGTTTGATAATCGGATGCTATGTATTTGCTGATTGGCTGTGTAACTAGGGTTCTGTCGCTGGTGGACAGCCCTCTAGAGGGTGTGCACACAGCATGTGCACTTAGTTTTGATCGTAGCCGTATTGTTCAGTAGACAGTATTCGTATGTCGGCTATCTTGACTTCAAAGTGAGGTAAAACTTTTCGATTTTGGAACCTGAGAGTAAAAAAATAACTGTAACAAATTAAAAACTACAGTACAAATTCATGCAGTTTTTGTTTAGAATTATTTGAAATATATGATAAATTCTATCTACCTGTAAATGTTTTAAGCGACATTAAAAAAAAAAACACAAATGGAGCTCGGGTACCTGAAATAATCTGACACCGTCCCATTTTATACCATATTAAACTGAGTGCAAAAGATTCAGGGCACAAGATGAGAAATGGCTTCTGCGTGAATCTTATTTGGTGGTTTTTTGGGGGCTTTTGTTCCCCTCCTGTACAGTTGTTCAACAAGTACGGCAAGGACAGTGAATACAATGAAGAATCCTATGGAAAAGGCAGGGACTGGAGTGTAGACCTCATCCCAAAGCTCATCATGGCCAATGGTAGGTACCAGTTGTCCATATCAAGCCTGCCATAAATTCTGCCGGAGTCCATGTGTTCAGCCTCAGTGGTAGATATGAGAGGCAGTGCCATGTGGGGGTGAATGATAATGTCAGAATCGCTGACTTCATTGATTGTTTACAAAAATTTAACAGAACCCCAGAGAGTTCAATTGACTGAATACACTGACCGGTAAATTGAGGACCTGTTGTCCAAAGGCCATTTAATGAACTTGAGAAATTGTACCTGCTTCAGAGTGTCAAAGATTTTGTGCACTGGAACATGAAAACTGGACTATGCTTAAAACAACCCACCTTGTATTCAGCCTTCATCCGAGCTCCGGTTGAAGTCGGGCCTCATGCTTGGAAAGAGAAATATCGGAGACCTTTGTACCTTGTGTAGATATTTCACAGATTTTTGTCTGCTTAAAGGATTACTCAAGTTTGCCTGAGGGGGCTGTGCGAGTCCTTTATTTGTACTTGGGAGATTGTAAGCTGTTAAAGTGGACCCTACATATTTGATGCGTCCTGTCGTCTGTTCTGTTGCAGGAGAGCTTGTCCGAATGTTGATACTCTCTGGCGTGACCAGGTACCTGGAGTTCAAAAGCATTGAGAGCAGTTACGTGTTCTACAAGGGCAAACTGTCAAAGATTCCCGCGTCCGATACCGAGGCGTTGAAAACTGGTGAGTATGGCAGCCTCGTGGATCAGATTCTTGCTCTTGACACGTGCCTCTCTCTCTCTGGCTTCAGCTGACCTCGGCGTTTAACTTCTGATTTGAATAGTTGCTTGTCGGAAAGTGATCAATGGGAAATCCTGTGTTGCTTCTGATATCCTAGGTTCTCCACACTGCCCAGTGTCTGTTTGTATATCTTGCACATTTCTACTTTCTCTGTGACAGCGTTTCCTTATGTACTTTGGTCGTGCCCAGTGAGATTCTCCTTTCACCCTGTGTGCAAGGCATCATACCTGAATTTTTCAAGTTCCATACCTTGACATTCAGGATGGATACTTACGTTTGAAATTCAAAGGAAGCATCGTGTATTCGGCAGTAACCGTCACCGTTCAGCCATCATGCGGGCCCGTTCTGTTTCAGGAAAGGTGTGCTCAGAGTCTAGAAGCAGCAGTATCTATTCAATACTGCTGAATATGTTGTTTCATGATGGACACCTGTAGGGTAAATTAAATGAGGGAAAGTGTTGAACCCACAGACAGTTTAGCAATCGTAACAAATTGACTCGTAGAGTTTGCTGATATGAACAGGTTTTTGTTGAAAGAAGGTTGTACGTGTTTGCTCACTGGAAGCCAGGATGAATTTCCGGTTGCTCTGTCAAATCTGTCCAACCGTTCCCCTAAGGGGAAAGTATTATTGTGATTTAAAGAGGTGTCCGTCTTCATCCCGCCCCCCCCTTTGCAGACCTGGTCGGTGTATTTGAAAAGAAGCGCTTTGCTGATCTGGTCAGCTGTGTGGCCAAGTACACAGAAGAGGACGGTGTGACCAAGAAAGGCTACCAGAAAGGGATGAAAACAGAAGACTTCATCAAGCTCTTTAACATCCCAAACGTGACAGACGTCATTGGTCATGCCATTGCGCTGCAGCTGGACGATGAGTAAGTTGCCATGGATTGATGGAATTTGAAGGTGCGGCCCTCCGAGGCCCCGTGTTTTACCATCATGGCATTCCGTTAGCGGCCCAGTCTCGTGGCTCTGCCTCCACGAACTCTCTTTGCTCACTTAAAGTGGAAAACGCTTTGATGGCGGATAGCGTGTGCCTGACGTCAGCCAGAGATTTTGGCCCATGCACATGGGTTAATCCCGTTTTTGCCTTTCTTTTTTTTTGGTAGTTACTTGCAATGTCCATGTGAAGACACCGTGAAGCGGCTAAAGCTGTACTTTGACTCTGTCTCTAGATACGGGAAGAGCCCGTACCTCTACCCATTGTATGGCCTAGGGGAGCTACCACAAGGCTTTGCCAGGTGAGAGTACATGTAGATGGTGTACGGTTCCAACCCTTTGAAGAATCACCGTGTATTACGCACTTATTGAGCAGCCAGGCAACTGGATATTTAAGTATAAGTTTGAAAGAGGTTGACTGACACACCACGGACCTTTCAATACTGTTAATGGTAAACACATGCATAAATTGACAAAATGCAACCAACAGATCTACACGTCGAATATGTCGAATGAGTTGTGAAGACCGTTGTCCAGTATCCCAGCTTGGGTTTTGTTGTAATATTTAGGTTGAGTGCTATCTACGGGGGTACCTACATGCTGGACAAGCCCGTTGAAGAGATCGTGATGGACGGCGGCAAGGTGGTCGGGGTGAAGTCCCAGGGAGAGACCGCCCGCACCAAGCTTGTGGTGGGCGACCCGTCCTACTTCCCGGACCTGGTGAAGAAAACCGGACAGGTGGTGCGAGCAATCTGCATCCTGGACCACCCTATCGTAACAAAGAAGGGAAATTCAGTTGGAGTGTCGACGCAGATCATCTTCCCTTGCAGTCAAGTGCAGGGCCGAAAATCAGGTGGGTTGTCGGGGAGGGAGGGGAGGTGTGCAGTCACTCAAGCTCAAGGAGTGGCAATGAGACCAACATGGGATGTCAAGGATTCGGTTGCGTTCATGCCGTCGAAACGTTTAAAGTTGGCCACATGGTCCCGAGGCGAGAGATCCACTTGAGCAAGAGACAAAACAGACTTTCTTTTTTCTTTCAAAGTTCTACAATACTCATTCAGCCAAAGACTACTGATGATGTAATAGCAAACCAATTTCTTCAAATGAAATTGCGTAAAAATGGATGCGAGGACGTAAACAAGAACCAGATACTGTTATTGTTTGCTGTGGTAGCGACAGAAGGGTCTAGGTTGATAACGGGGACAATAGACCTTATTCTTGAGGAAACCGTTATTTTATCCTGTTCCCTGAATCTATCATATTCAGTGTAATCTGTTCAATGGGATGGTTCCAGACTATTCTGGGTCCCAAACCTCACTTTCATGTTTTTTTTAAGTGACTCAAAACCTTTAGATGTAATTTATCACCAATGAATTTATTTTGGTGCTGTTACTTTACTCGTAGGTTTCCAAAATGAAAACCTTGGTTTCAATTCAACGTTGCCGACACATGAATACAGAGTATGATTTGCCAGGCTGTGGCAGTTCTGGATTGGGAGTGGTCAGGTGACTGGCAAGCGGTGGTAAAAACACACACACGGTATTGCTCGATGCATGCTCCCGCTCGCCGCGCCACAGCGAAAGAAGGCGTAATGGTAACGCGGCAACCAGTCCATGCATCCCGGTCAAAACAGCGTTGTACAATTCACCGTACTCACATGTAACTCTCAAGCTGCACTTCGAAAAAAAAAATGATGTCGCAGGAGGATTTCTACAAGTTACATGTAATTCCCAGAACTTGATCTGTTGTATTTTTTGTGTTCACAAATTTAATTTGAGGTTATATTGCTCATACTTGACGATTGGACTCGACGCGACATAACCTGTAAAGGTTTCATCGGTGTCCGTGGGAGATAACGTTTAACTGGCATCGTTAGAAAATGATACCAGCCAACATACCAGGGCAGGCACCTGCTGCACGTGTATGAGCTGAATGCATGACTGCAAGGAAGAGAATGTGGCACATGAGCCCGGCTGCGCGGACTGTGTAATTATATCATGGACTTGAAAGTGCTGCGCAGGGGATTTGAAACACAAGTCGTAAAATGCGATGAAAAGTTTGAAAATGTGGCAGTGTTTCTCAAATGACTGCTGTCCGGCCGGACCATCGTTTTGGGAGAATGCAGTGGCCCAATGAATTTTGGTGGCCCTGGGCCAGCGGACCACCGTCAATTTTGACCCAGATGAAGACAAACACCTGTTCTCTTTCAGATATCTACGTCTGTTGTGTGTCGTTTGCACACAACGTGGCTGCCAAAGGTCACTACATTGCCATAGCATCCTGCAAGGTGGAGACGGACAATCCACTGCGCGAGCTGGAAATTGCACTAGACCTCCTGAAGCCCATTAAGGCTCAGTTTAACTCGGTGTCGGACCTGTACGAGCCCATTAACGACGGCACAGACAACAAGGTAACCATGCTGGTGTTATATGCTTTCTCTATTTCCTCCCTTGAGTTTCAGAATCCGTGAAGAGCTGTCAGAAGATATTTTCTCCAGACTGAGGAAAGTAAAAAAATCCCACCCTTTGAAACTTTACTTGGGACTTGATGGTACTCGAAAGTTTGAGTTCAAAAGACGTTTGACAGGTTTCTTTCATAGTAGTGGTTTATTTGGGTTTGACAAAAATTCCTAGAGAGAAATCTTTGGGAGTTGGATCAAGGTAGCATCCACAGAGTTTTTAGCATTGCTATTTTTCGATATGCCGTTTTATTACTTATCCTGCCAGGGACTAGTATCCTTGAAGGGGCATTTTTTGAATTTTTGAAATAGTGCTGATTGCCCGCTGCAAGGAAGTCTTTTACCCTGACTCCCTGAGCAATTTTCTCTGGAAGGAAGCAGAATCCTCAGGTAGGGATAGGCACCAACATTGGCCGTTCTGCAGATGCACCTATCCACTAAGATTGGATCAGTCCTGTGGGCTCACTTGTGTCATACCAAAAGTAATGATTAACTGAACAGCAGGGGAACAGCAGCAAAGGGCAAAGACTCGATGTGACTTTTTGCATTTATTTTTCTCTCTGTTCAAGCAGATCTTCATCACCACGTCGTACGATGCCACGACTCACTTCGAGTCTACCTGCTGTGACATCAAGGATGTCTACAAGAGGGTGACGGGGGAAGATGTGGACTTCTCCAAAGTCACCACCAACCTTGAAGTCGACAACTAGTAAACTTGAAACTTTCCACTGCATGTTAGGGACTCAAATAGTTGTAACCCAGTACGTTCTCAATTTTCTCTAAACCCCCCCCCCCCCGGATAGAGACCGTTTTTCTTTGCACCCAAAAATAATGCATTGCCAAATATTGCAAAAAAAGAGGAAGGTTTGGGCCTTCTCCTGTGCTAGTCATATCCAGGAGACTTACACTGGACTCAACACTGGACCACTTCTGCTGGTACACTGGCCAGTTTTCAAGAGGAGAGATTCTCCATGCGGGCTCAGTAATTTGTGAGAACAGTAGTGAGTAGTATGCGCACCGGTGCAGGAGCGTTATGTAACTTGCCATCAGCATTTGAATGCGGTAAACAGAAGGTGCCGCAATAATGGATATAAAATGGTATATTGGATAGGTAAATTAGAAAAAAAATGAGTGGGGCCATGTGTTTTTCCCTTTGGCTTCTAAGGTGATAGATTGCAGTATGTTCTAAAGTCATTAATGTCACAAAGCCTAAAAAGTGGAGCTAAGATGGGACATTGGCTCATAGACAGAAGCTTGGAATATGTGTTATGGACGTTGAAGACGTACGTCTGTCAGTGAAAGCATTCATTTGTAGTTGGCTGATGAAACAAGAATCAGTCATTTCCAGTCACTTTGTCTTGGTTATATACTGAACAGGGGAGATGTGTATCTCAAATAGGTTGGTTTGTGGCGCTGTTTGTGAAGTGCTTGAGAGAGAGCGGAAGTCGGCGCCAAAGCAGCAGGGGGAAAATGTGATGTTGCTGCTTATTTTTTTGGTTCTGCTTTTAGTAGAAATTTTGTGGGTCCCCCCTCCCTTTTGTGTCAAGCGCTACAGAATGCTGTAATCTGGCCACTTCAGTCATGGACCAGCTATTGTGTGGTGGTTACTTTGATGGTCACTTAACCCCCTAGGGTGTATGTAAAAGTAATATTGAAATCGGACGATTGAGGACCGTCAGGGTTTGATGCGACCGTCAAGTGGCCAGACCTGCAAAATGTGCTGGGCTGTTCGCCTTGTGTATAGCAACAAGTCGGCCATGCTTTCCCTGCATGCTCGCGCGTGGGATGCTCCGGTGCTATTCTGTTGCCCGAATTTCGGCGCCACTCATGATACAATGTCTCTCTGGTACAGCTAGAGTACCAAAGTGTGAGTGACATCCTGTAGTACCAGGAAGTGTCATACAAATGCACGGAGTACACGCGTGTTGGTTCACACGCTGGTTGTTGCACTAATGCCTTGCACACACATACTTGTGCGTACAAAGTATCCACTTTGGTACCTTATACCCAGCGTCGTCTGGTGCCCCAAGCTTTACCGTGTGGCTTTGGGCATGCATATTTTCAGTGATACATTGTGTACTTGCCAACCCTTGCAGAAGAAAGCATTTGTCGGGACAATGTGGGATATCCCTGTACAGGGCCCTCAAGATCAGTCCGGGGTACGGTATTTCTGTACAGGGGCATCTTAGTGCACCACCCTGAGCCCTCTTCTCGCTCATTTTAAGGCCAGATTTCCTTTGCGAAGTTTGTCTTGTCCTCGCTGTACAGGAGAGTTAAAGACAACATAGAATCTTCTTTTGAATGCAGTTTATTTTATTTTTCTCCTCCCGCAAGTAGGGACATGTGTTGTTGCTTGACGAGAGTGTACTCGTCAAAGGCATGTGTGCGTCTGTGTGCTCCAAATTTCCGAGAAAGATAACCGATTGACTTTTAATCTCACACAACTTAAATGTGATATTCGTAGGTAGCATTCTGGTGTATTGAGATTAGCATAAAGAGAGAATCAAAACACTGTAATATATTTACTGTAATCAAATGACCAGTTCTTCCAATACGCTGGGTTTGGAAGTTTTGTATCGTCAGAACTGTAATCACAAAGGTAACAATTGAAGAGAAAAAAAAAGAGAGAAAAAAAAATAGATTGTTCCCAGTATTGTATGTGTATTTGTGTATTGCCAATAGTCCATGTAACACTCTGAAAGTATATGTACAAAAAGCTCTTGTCTGCCGATAGAATCAAGATAGCAATGTATGTGATCAGCTCCCTGAACCGACACGAGGAAACATGGATGCTCTGAGATTTTATTTTCAGTGCAGTATGCGAGATGTTGATTTTATGAAATGCAAAAATTGCACGCAGGATAATGTGAGAAGGTTCAACTGTCTTTATCAGGAAAAAAAAAGTTGGGTTTGCTTAATGATCGTAACAATGGCATTGTAAATTTTTCTCCCGAAAATTGCATGGATAATCTTTTCAAACCTCTACATTCTGTTAATCAAGAAATTACAGCACACTATTATATATATATTATTCAAATGAGACTGAAAGTATCCAACTCATTCTGTGCATGTAGTGGGTTAGATAAAAGGTGTGGGGTTGTTCAGAGAAATACAAATGAAACATTTACAGGGATGCCAGTTTTCAGGCATCCCAAAATTGAAATGTTGAGGCAATTTCTGGCCCTAATCGATTTCTAGGCTCCTCCAGCCTTCATTTCAGGCTGTGGACAAGTATCTGGCTGGCATCCCTGCATTTAAACAAACCAAATGATGTGAGTTTTAAAATTGTTTAAAACTACGAAATACAAAATGGCAGTAGCACATGCAAACACATGCATTTTGTATGACATAACTTGGAGTGTGGTCAGCAATTGGTAAGTTTGTTTCTTATTTGCACAAACGTCAGGTCGAATTGAAGCTTTAAATTTAAGACCAGTCTTGAAAATTGCTCTTAGTATTCAGTGAGGTTAGTAACAGTCATTGTGAATAGTAAACGTACAGAAGAGTTTTAAAATGCGACGCACGACTCTCCCTGATCTTGAGGTCTTTCAGAGAAAACAAAAGACCCCAAAACAGGTGGATACATTCCTGGTTTAATTATATCTTGGCTGAATTATTTCTTTCTTTGCTGTTGTGGGTGTTCATCTATCATGTTGAATTAGGAATAGTTTGTCAACAAAAGCGGGGCAAGATTGTGGGCCTTATGTTGATATCACTACGGAAAAAGATTGGACGAAGAAGTCATCTACTTGTACGTGTATTTGATTTGAACAATTTTATGTATCTGATTTAAACAATTTCTTTATAGTTGACCATTCTCACATTTCTCTCTTTTTTTAAAGCTTATTCCAATTATTGAAGGTTTGTAACTAGGTTAATAGCAGAGGTCAGGGGTCGACATGCGTAAATTCAGATGGACTGGCAGCTTGTTTTACATTTTCAGCTTTGTGGATTGTGAAATTACACCAAAATTGCGCCTCAATAAATTTAAACCAGAAAAAAAGATGCTGTTATCTCATTTGTTGTACCAGAGCAGTGGCACATTTCATTGGCAGAAACAATTTGTTTGAGGAAAGTATTGGGAATTGGCCATACAAAAGCAGTCCTTTGTCGTCTCACAAAATCAGACATGCTTCTTGCTAAGAAACATTTGCACAAAAAAGATGGAAATAATTTATTCATCAAATTTAAATTTCTAGAGAAAAACATGGAACGATTTTTGATGTCAAAATCAAGTTGTACAAGAAGGCACTTGTGTAAATAAAAACCCAACTTCAGCAGCACAGACTATTGGCTGTGCCGAAATTGACCTTCCTACGGCTATAAAATGACACATGCGTCTATGGTAAATGCGTGAAGCCACTGGCTGGTGGCTACCATAGGCAAGCTTGTTAGTTTCCACGGTGAGCAAGTACTTTCGCCCTGGCTTTCCAATGTACAGGCGACTTAAAAACAACTGACAGGATTCCTCGTATAAAAACATAGATCATTTCCAAACTACTTCAAAGGCTGAGAAAAACATACACATCAATGGCAGCTCCAAGCTGGTGGCTGGTTCCGGCCGAACAGGTGTGCCCAGGTGTAATTTGGTAGTGGCAGAAAGTCCAAAGTTGCTTCAATTTCGAATGTCAAAATGGTCTCAGAATTCCTTTTTTTTCTGGGTAACACAATGCATTCAGATACAGGCTAAAGATCACCTGTATTATTGACTGCGTACTAACTAGTGAGCGGTTATATCAATGGTGATTTCATCTGAATATCTGGGAAGTCAAAAATTCTCCAGATTTTATGGAAACGGGCCAAATATGCCTGAAATCCAACAAAAGCCTCACTTGAAAAATAAGCATCCTCATTCCAAATAAATAATAATGCACAATCTACAGATATACGATTGCCGACATTGCAGTGTTCTTGTGAGAAAGTTAAAGGGTAATCCCTTTTATTACTAATACAAAAGATATGTACACGAACAAAGTATAGTAGATTACTCAAAAACTATGTTGAATTTGACCTGATTAATATAACATTGCCTGCCACCGAGCAGTCAAACTTTATACCAAGGCGTTGCTGCAACACATGCCAACATCATGCAACAGATTTACCACGTGGCCTCCTCGGTGTCGTGGTATGACAACTTAAAACTAGCATGTTGAACTAGGTAAAGCAATTTCTGACCGCTGCCATCGGTGTACGGAACACTACGAGCACAGTGGCAGTACCGGTAATGAAATAGAAGTAGCACATTTCACAGCTGACAGACATTGCAGTGTTCAAAAGGAACACTGAATCAAGTCCTGGTATACCAGTAGATGTGTGCATATTGCAAAATTGTTCAGTTGACTTTTCTACTTCAAACTAAGGAAGGGAAAACTCAAAAGGCCGAGTTTTATATTGTTATTGAAATAAATACAAAAAGCCAGAATAAAAAACCTTCCACGCCAACTCTACCAAATTTTGATCAATTGAACCGAAATGCTTTGTAACAGACAAGGTGTAGCTTTGCGTGCATAACACATGTATGTGAAAAACAGAAATGCTATACAGGAACTTCTGTGTACAAAGTTTCTTTTTATCCATTTGTCCAGTCAAGTTATCCACATGGAATGAAAACCTACAAATCCAAATTTGGATAGATGTTGGACTAATTTTTACAGGGCAGATCGCATACGCACATTTCTTTACAGCTCTCTTCCTGTTATAATCAAAATTGCAGCCCCCAATTTTTCCCTGAAAGTTTCTCTTTTTTTTTTCTCTCAAGTACTAGTTATATTTACAGCTCGTAAATTTCAATGCTGCTACATTTGATACAGATATACTCCAATTTGCATAGTTTTCCATAAGATTGTTCAACAGATGGGCCCAAAATAAAGTAAAGCAGGCAGCATGTCTGGACGCTAGATATAAATACATATACTATTTACAAGCAATACAATGCTATCTTATTTTCTACAAGCCTTGTACTCGAATATTTACACACAAGCCTTCCTGCTAATCAACTGTACAGCTCACTACGCCGCATCTAGTTGTACAAACTAGTAGGTTCACATACAGGCATAGGCGACTTGAGTAAATCACCGTCTCATACAAGTCAAATTCCGGTCACAAGGTTTTTCTACAATGTTTTTAGCCTGGTGAACTTCCTGCATCCAACCATGTACTCGTTCTACTGCCCATGCCTGAAAAAAAATGCAACGACTCAAAACACAAAAACCCAGGTAGCAGGCGTCCCATGAGATGCACAAAGATTCTACTTTTGTACAATCTACATACAAGCGTGAGCACACGGTCAAGACCACGACACGAACATCGACTGACGTCAAGATCAGTTTTGATTTCTTTTGCCTTATCACAGTAGAATTGTGTTGAACTCAATGCAGCTCGCGAAAATTATCCAGATACAGGATATACGAAAAAAGGAAGCAAAATGTACAAAGTCTGAGACAAACCTCAGAACTACAAACATTCACAGGGGGGTCTAAGGGGTATGGCTAAGTCGCAAAGGGCGACAAATTAAATAACAGAAATTTTGTAAGCACCTTTCAAATAAAATGTAATCAACAGTGCCAATGGATGACAGCATTTTACAAATAAAGCACCCTGACTGTCAGGACTTCAACGATGAAAAGAATGATGGTTTCAGCAAATCTTAAGACACTACAACAAACTATGCGTAATCAATTTGATCGTAGAACTTGGTAGAGGGACAAGCCCTAGACAAGCGACACCTTACAGATCCAGGCTTGGACCAACGCTGGAAATTTATTGACGCACGAGCTGGTTGCCTCCAAGAGCACCTGCTTCAGCAGTAAATCCAAGTAATGCTGCTACCAAGAAAGGGCCCTGCCCTGCTCGGCATTATAAACTCTTACCGGTGACCCAACCTATAAAATGAGTTGCAAGAACCTTGCACAGTGTAAATCACTAGGAACCCTCAACATCTGTTCATCAGGATGGCACACTCAGTGCTACCAACAAGCAAACCCTATACCCAGCAAGAAATGAGACCGAGGGGTAACCCCCCCAACATGTCCAATCCCTATACACCTTCCAGACTATTGTTACTTAACACATCCCCCAAGATGTCTGAAAGGAATTCCCCAGATTCCTGCGAGACAATGACCAACACAAAGCAGGGGGGGTTCTCTCCGTCTAATACCTTGCTGCATATGGCAAACCCTAGCAGATTACCAGAAAAGTGGCCCTCAAGCAGTGTTGTATTCAAGTCCATCACAAGTCCCTCCACAAGTCCAGTCACAAGTCCTTTCACCAGGCCAGTCATAAGTAACGGGGTGAACAATGACAAAAGAATGCTTTTGTCAAAGCTCATTTGAATAGCTATAAAATAGCTTGTGAATTGGCTTAAGATTGAATGACTTGTGATGGACTTACAGGGACTTGCAGGGAGTTGTGATGGGCTCGAATACAACACTGCCCTCGTGGTTCACACTAGGCACAAACGCAAACACTAATGGGAATTTCTGATGTCAGTTGAGCACACATTTCAACTGGAGCTAAAATTAGCTGCAATTGTCGTGCCACTCGAAATACACTTTGCTTTTTCGCTCGCCTGAAGTATGAGCCGGCCTCAAGACTCATTTTTGCAGAGATCAGGTCGCAGCGGGTGATTGTGCGACTAAAAAGTGCGTGCACTCAGGTGTGTGTTCTCACATTTAGACTGGCTCCCAGTCCCTTCCATCAAAGTCTTCAGAGTATTTCGAGTACAACCACTTATCTGTGTTCTCCTTGCTAGGCTGAACAGTGCCCCCTACAGTGCACGCACTGACCAATAAGTTCATCTGGCTGACCGGACCAGTGCCAACCACTGGGATCTTGGTTCACAGAAAAGAAAACTTCTCAAATCGTTTGGTGTTGGTTTACTGTGTAGATGCTGGAAAGACCCTGTAGGCTCCTCCTAGTGCAGGCCACATCCAAATCTTGCAGTTTAGGGCTAGGGCTAGGTCTATGCTGAATGCACTATACATAGCCGTGTGCTGACAACAGACACAGCTGTAGCCTGTTTTGGACATGGCCTAGCTACCCTGGGTCTGTTCTCCATCCCGGGTCAGTATTTGGCCTTGAGGTTCTTGTTCTCTTCCCGCAGTCTCTCAATCTCTGCCAGGAGGCCCTCATTGATGGAGTACTTCTGCAACAGTTCCTGCATCTCATTCTTTTTTAGGAAAAAGAAGAAAAATGAAGCGCAAGTACAGACTTTTTTCACCCACGTGACTTTGTAAATGTAAACAATACCACCACCGGTGGACCGCCTTGGCCATGGTGATTGCATATATGCCTACGGGGCATCTTCAACCACGTGCAAGCGCATGCGCGAACGCTGCATACTTGCCTAGTTTATCTTGAATAAGTAGATTACCATCACAACACTATGCACTCATTACCATCACAACACATCATAGGTCAAGCACGATTGTGACATCACTGGAAAAAGGTCTACATGTGGCCAAGGGGTAAAACTCAATAGTATCTACACAATGCAGTTTGGTATTGGCTATTGGCTAGTACTGTCTCGTACGTGTATTTCAACAACAGTTCCTGTCTTGGGTTTACGCGACTCTCAGTAGCAGTGTGGTAAGGATTTGTTTGGCTGGCAGGTAGAAACATTTCAGGGAGGTGGCAGCGGTACTGGCGAGGTCTTTTTTTCCGTACATGCAAGATGAAGTGAAGCATACTACTGATCTGAATGAATTTGATTTTAGCTTGAAGTCTGAAATCCCCAAGTCTATTCTATGTCGGCGCTTCCCAAATCTGCCTGAATTCAATGCTGTGCAGTTCAACGAGGAGTCTTTCCTCACTTTCCACCTCTACGACTCAGGTTCAGATCCCAACTGGGCCAGCATGTGGATTGGGTTTTCAGTCCCTGCCTGATTCTGCAAGTTTTCCCTGGAATATTAATCTAGGGTTTTCTTTTCACCTCTAACGTGTCTAAAACGGAACATTGCTTCATTGTCTTCTAAACTGTCCCTTCATCCTGTGATTGGAGCGAAATGTCCTGTTGGATGAACTGATATAAATGAATAAAATAAATTAATAAGTTTCACTTTCACTAGACGTCAACTAAACCAGAGCGCTGTTGTGCCTGCACTGTCTGGTCCTGGATTCAGCCAAATACTGCATTCCAACCTGCTAGACACTGCTGTCATTTCATTCAGTGCGCGCCTACCTGCTGGATCTGAAACTGTCGGACCATCTCCCGCTGTAGATGCAGAATCTCTCGGTGAAACGACTCCCTGGTACATCCAAACAAAATTCCAAAGACAAAACAAATTTCAAAACAAGAAGCAAGACTTTATACCCTATAAATTAACGACTCAAAAAGTTTACAAAACGGTTTACAAAGTTCAATTACGCAGCATTTGATAGCAGCCTCTCCTACTCTGCACGCCTGAAAAAATATCTATTTGAACCCCAAAATAAAAGACTTTTACATGAGTTTGTTGTTTCAAAAACCTTGTTGCATGAGAAACTGAAACATTACCACTTGGTTTTCTAATCTCATCCAGCATTCCAATCACACTGCGTTTAATAACTGCACAAGCTTATGTATTGGCTACACAACGAAATATGTCTGTTCATCTAATAATTTGAACTTCTGCAGGCATACACGGAACTTGCAGGTCTCAATGGTGTTCTGTCAACCTGAAAATACTGACGGCTACAGGGTTGTTTCAAGCTTCATCCCAAAGTGAAAGAGAAAAATTTCCTGCAACAACTGTCGTATCAGTTTGTTTGCTGTCACCATCACAAATCTGCTTCACCTTGAAGTTCTTGCCAAGCATAAGTGAGACTTTCCAACCTCAAATGTGAATACTTAATACATGCACTTGTTTTTCCAAAAGGCGGTATCATTTGTCTTGACTCCCTAGGCCTTTGGGCAAGAAAACCGATTCCTTAAAACTCCTCTACCAAACAGGCAAAGTTCTTTGCCCTTCCATTTTCAAAGAAGAGTACCATTCAAAGTAACGGTGACTGGGGCTCTCTACCTTCTCGACTCCTACAAAATTGTCTAAAAAACTTTTGGAATTTGAAAGATCTGAAAAGATTGGGGTGAAAGAGGAATGGAAAATATGCATGGAACAGGGGGGCACCGTGAGATCGTTTCCGCAGGGATAAAAGCAAATTAAACAAAGAGTAACTTGAAGCTGCACCCTGAGGTGGCCCTTTATTAACCCTCCTCAAACCTTGAGGGGAACTTCGAGGTACCTCCTGTACAAGTCTGCCCTTAGCCTCTTACTTGAATTCCTCCAGTGAGTCGTCGATCATGTTCTTGATGAACTGAACCTGGAAGGGTTGTAGGTTGGCCATGCCCTCTGACGCCCTTGGCCCATCATCTTGAGGGTCGGCCAGGGAGGTTGGGGGACCGACCCTGGACAGCACCCCAATGTCTCCGTTCACAACCTTGCGGGCGGCAGCGTCTGCCGAACCCCCCAGGAGTCCCCTGGCAGGGGAGTTTCCCCTCCGTGGTGATACACCTTGCATATGAGGATGAAATTGTTGTTTAGCAATGCTTCATAAATCTGTTGATGTACTTATTCAGGAAGTGGTGATTTCTTTTCCTACAAAAATTGCTACAAAGACCAAGATTTATGAAAAGGGAGACAGTATGTCGGCCTTGTCAGGTGAGAACAGCCATCCCTAATGTGACAACAGACAAAACAGAGCGGCTTTACCATTTTGCAGTGTTGTGGTTGAGCAATTATAAGCCCTTTGAAATCTATCAAAAGCCATTCAGTTTCGAGTCGCAAACGATGCAAATGAAGGATGATTCCTCCCATTTACACTGTGACTGAGCTTGCTAATAATATTGTGACAGATTGGTGATTGGATTTGAACTTGGCAACTCTGACCATTGCTCTGAAATGTGACCAACCCCCCCCCCGATGAGTTTTACACCCATTTTTCAGTTTATTATTTGGAATACCGTCCTGCTGAGAATGAATATTATGTGTGTGACCCATGTTCAGGGTTCCTGCTATTTATACAGTGTGCAGGATTCGTTTGAAGAACGTTAACTCCAAAGTGGCTCTGACGAGTTCCCGTTCATTCCATTAGGTTGGGTCACAAAAGCATGAAGCCGCCATCAGCAAATAATCGCAAACTTAGCCCAGGCTTTCCTTGTTGAGATCGGACTTGAGAAGCAATCTTTGGAAAGGCCCAACAATGTCTGGGGAGGTCCTTACCTACTGGTTTAGCATCTACTTCCACTGTTGATGCTATTACGCTTGCCTTCGCCCGGCCGGGCCCAAGTCCTGCTGTCGCTGACAGCCCTATATTCCGTAACCTTGGAGGCTCGCTCTCCGGGCCCGAGGAAGCTCCTGGCGAAACGGCGGCAAAGTCTGGCCCGAGCAAGGGGGAGCGCGGACTGGTGAGCGACTTGCTCCGTTCCCTTCTGGGGCTTGCTGCCTGCTGGGCTGGCAGGTCCAGACTGAATTCTGGTTTGCTCACGGGCTTTGCTTGACTACTTGAGGAGTTTGTTCTCAAGGGCTGTTGGCAAAACAGAAAAACGGAACAACACTTATAACCATCACCATCGCAACACTTGCAAACTTGCGAGGGTTTGAATGTACCACGGGCCACCACAATTATGGCTCTACACAGGCACAAATTGGGAACAAATAATTTTCCTTCCCTTTGTGGTATAGTCCCCTGTTCATTTCTGACCTTTGAGCTAAGCGCCACTGCTTTTCAGAGTTATGAGAGTGAAAAAAAACACACACACAATGTCTCTTCCATTGTGGCACAGTAAAACAGACTGTGTGAATAAGCAAACTCTGGTTACATTTCTTGAATCAAGCAGTTTCTACTTTTGTTTCAGCATTGCGCACTGAGGCACTGATCTTCAATGGAAAGGAGTCAAAACTAGAGTCAAATTGACACGGAACTATAGCTGAAAGGAGGAAGGATATTGAACAACTTATGCACAGGTCTTGGTGTAGTACTGTCAATTTCCACCATGAAAAAGGTACCTCTGAGCATCAGCACAGGGGCGATATTCTGCATTATGATCTTGTAAAATTTTGCATTTTCACTACCGAAGGCACTGAAGGTGCCAAGGGTATCAAAGGTGCTGAAGGTGGTAAAGGTGCTGATCATGCCAAGGATGCTGAAGGTATTAGGGTGTCGGATGTTGAAGGAACTGAGGTATCAAAGGTGCTGAAGGTGGTAAAGGTGCTGATCATGCCAAAGATGTTAGAGGGTATTGCATGTTGAAGGAACTGAGGTATCAAAGGTGCTGAAGGTGGTAAAGGTGCTGATCATGCCAAAGATGTTAGAGGGTATTGCATGTTGAAGGAACTGAGGTATCAAAGGTGCTGAAGGTGGTAAAGGTGCTGATCATGCTAAAGATGTTAGAGGGTGTTGGTTGTTGAAGGAACTGAGGTATCAAAGGTGCTGAAGGTGGTTAAGTGCTGACCATGCCAAAGATGTTAGAGGGTATTGGATGTTGAAGGAACTGAGGTATCAATGGCACTGAAAGTTCTGAGGTTTTTCAAAGGTGCTGAACTTGGCCAGGGTTGTGAGGGTGCTGGGGTTTTAAAGGTGCTGAAGGTGTCACTGCAGCTGAACGTTCCAACAGTGATAAAAGTGCAGAAAGTACAGGTGCAGAGGCTTCCAAGCTTACTGAGACTGCATTCAAAGATGGGACATCAGGACCATTCTGGACCCGTATCTCCTTAGGAACGCCCTTTGTGACTGGTTGAGGGGTGGTAAATGCTGGTTGCGGCTCCAGTTCCACCGAGCCAATCGGATTTCGCCTTGCAGAGATGTTGGATGTGTTCTCAGACAGTGGTGAGAAAAAGTCTGGAAAGGAAAAATCAAATAACAGCCAGCTAACTCACTTGAATCATATCTTTTTTTAAATTTAGAATGTCTGATACTTTTAATATTTGGCTACAGATAGAGGATCACTTCCAATCTTTTTCACATTTCTGAAGATAGATACAAGGTGCCATAGAATAAAATTGAGAGTGAAAAGCCCCCTGTGTTGTCAACTCACAAGAATATGTGCGCCCGCATTCATGATTGCAAATCTTGTTGGGTACTGTGGGATGAAAAAGCAGAGGTACGAGCCCCAAGCTCCATACACACAAAGGCTGAGTTTGGGGGGCTTGTTCTCGTATGTTCACGAACAACTCAATTTGTCGTTTGTGGGTCAGCTGCTCAAACAAACAACCACTTATTGCTGGTAGTTAGTGGCATGTAACATGCAACATGGCAGCGTTCATGTACGTTATTCGAAAGTTAATGTTTAGATGGGCTGAATTCTTTTTTATTTAAACAGGAATATTCATTTCTGTGTTATGAAAAAATAATTAATGTTAATTTTGCAAAACTTCCCATTGTTTCTGGCTTTGGAAGCCATCTCTGTACTTTTTGCAGCTGTTGAAAAATCAAAATCTCACGAGTTTTTCTGTGTGTTCCTGTAAACCTGACAAGGAGGTAGTGCGTGATCCTGTTCTGAGAACAGTGTTCTCGAGTCGTGTTCCCATCATTCGAGCATGAGAACAAGAAACCTGTGTCACCAACAGGCCGCCAGAATTCGACCAAAGAGAGGGTGCAATTTTCCTGGCTACCAGTACAGAGGCTCTTCACTGGTCCACAGTCACATCGCTACAAACAAAATGAACACTCATCAACTAGAGATAGCCGCAGCCAGTAGCCTGACAGGCTGTCCTATTAAGTACACTATACGCCATAGACAGCATATTCAGACCAAACCTTACCCGGTAAGCTGTCTCTGGACTGGACTGGAGTCCCTTCGGCTTTGCCCACGGTGTCAGGCCGGCTGATGTGGTTGATGCCTTCAGGGTGTTTGACGGCAGGAACTGTGCCTAAAAGTATTAAAAACTGCGTCAACTGATTTACTAAAGGCTGTTCAAACTTTTTTTATCCTGTTACATCATTTTAACTGAAACATTCCAATTTGCTAGGTTGTCAAGAGAGAAAAATTGAATTTTTAAACTCAATAGACTATAGGGAAACCGCCGACGTACGGTCTATCAAAATAATTTCAGGAACTTTGTGAGTTATTGCTTGTTTTCATATATGAGGTCAGGTCTGCAGTTTAGGAGAAACACGAGCCATCTTCCAAACCTCAGCTTAGTTTTCCCTTTGGCTTTATCTCGAAGTTGATTGTTTATTATTAGCACAGAACGTAAGTACACAGAACTTCAGCTGCATGCTAGACAATGTTGTCTGAGGCAAGAAAAGGAGCTACATTGAACTAGAAGGACTAAGTATGTGAAAAGCCCAAAGCCTGGGGCTGCATCCAAATTGGTTGTCTAGAGCTAGGTCTAGGTCTCTGGGCCATTAGCAGTACACAGAGACTCGCTGACAATAGACGTAGCCGTAGCTCTGGAAGCCCATTTTGAACATGGCCTACGGCCGACTCTAAAGCGATGTCTTGGGAGTTCCCCTTGCTACCTTCTCTTAACGGGGATATGATGTCCTGATTTTCAATATCCTCCCTGGGTGACGGCCGGTTTGCACTCCCTCTCGTTTGCTCCGGTGGCTTGCTGACGTCTGAATCTGCGGCTGTCCTGCTGCCCCTGTGGACGGTGGGATTGACCAGGGCCACCCCCGGGGTTAGCTCTGGAGGCTTCTGGCTGCCCACCACTGGCTGCGCTGGCTTGCTGCTTTTGCCACTCACTCCATTGCTCTGCAAGTAGATTCAGGGGGAAAAAGACGATTTCCTGCTGAGCTGTTGACAGAATTCGCAACAAGGGCCAAACAATACGGGCAATTCACAGTAGTCCGCTCCCAAGAACTTGCAACGTGTTGACCAATCACAGTGCACGAAATCTGTCCACCCTTTCCAAATGCGCATTGGGTAGACAGATTTCATGCACTGTAATTGGGCAACGCGTTGCAAACTCTTGGAGATGCAATATCAGGGGCGAGATTGACCAAAGATACAAATCACTGAAAACAGCTGGAAAAGGCATAAAAAAGCTGAACTGTGAAAATCTCTTATACTTTTGTACACAGCCAATGAGGGAAAAAAAGCTGAAATCCAAAACAAAAAAAGGTGAAATCAGCTAAAAAGCTGACTAATCTCTCTCAAATCTCTTATACTTTTGTACACAGCCAATGAGGAAAAAAAGCCGAAATCCAAAACAAAAAAAGGTGAAATCAGCTAAAAAGCTGAGCAATCTCAACCCTGCACTATTGTGAAACGCCCATATTCACTAGATGTTAATCCGCTCCGAGCGCAACAAGAAACGGCATATTTTTTTGGTACCCATCGCATCAGTGGGCGTTTATGATCAAAAAAGCGCTTGACGCAGAGCCGACGTACCCTCGTCGTTGAGCCGTGCTGAAACTGCACGCACTGCACCGAGGACTTGTGGCCGTGTAGCACCCTGAGAGGGCTGGAGCCTGTCCTCAGGTCAAAGATGTAGACCTTGCCCCGGGTGGAGCCTACGGCCAGTGTGGCGCCATCGTGCAGGCAGGAGATGGAGGTCAGAGGGGACTCCACTGTCATGCTCTTGATTATGCTGGAAAGTGAACATCACGCAGGAACGGATGAGACAGACTCCATTATTGAAAGGAATCAATTATACAATTACACCGAAGACCTACAGATTAAAGCTTTGAAATCACTCAGCCTTATAAATTATTCTAATCAAAATAACAGATATCTATTATGGCGTTTGTAACAAGGTCAGAGTGCTTCACGTTTAGTATTATCTCTACTTTATTGTGCCCCGACTATATCCTTTTTACCATTTCAGCTGAATCAGGAACATTCGACTCATTGTCCAGCCTTTTGCCTAAAATGCCTCATGCGAATGGGACTTACTGTGAAGGCCCACAGCTTAAAGCAACCCACACTTATTACCTAGGACCTACAGCGTAGAGGCCTACACCTCTTGCCTAGGGCGCAAAGCATAGGACCCATACATTTCACTAACATTACCTAGGACCTACAATGTAGAGGCCTACACATCTTGCCTAGGGCCTAAAGCATAGGACCAATACATTTCACTAACATTACCTAAGACCTACAATGTAGAGGCCTACACTTCTTGCCTAGGGTGTAAAGCATAGGACCAATACATTTCACTAACATTACCTAGGACCTACAATGTAGTGGCCCACACCTCTTGCCTAGGGATTAAAGCATAGGACCAATACATTTCACTAACATTACCTAGGACCTACAATGTAGAGGCCTACACTTCTTGCCTAGGGTGTAAAGCATAGGACCAATACATTTCACTAACATTACCTAAGACCTACAATGTAGAGGCCTACACTTCTTGCCTAGGGTGTAAAGCATAGGACCAATACATTTCACTAACATTACCTAGGACCTACAATGTAGAGGCCTACACTTCTTGCCTAGGGTGTAAAGCATAGGACCAATACATTTCACTAACATTACCTGGGACCTACAATGTAGAGGCCTACACTTCTTGCCTAGGGTGTAAAGCATAGGACCAATACATTTTACTAACATTACCTAGGACCTACAATGTAGAGGCCTACACTTCTTGCCTAGGGTGTAAAGCATAGGACCAATACATTTCACTAACATTACCTAGGACCTACAATGTAGAGGCCTACACCTCTTGCCTAGGGATTAAAGCACAGGACCCACGCATTTTACTAACATTACATAGGACCTCCAATGAAGAGACCTGTGCCCTTTGCCAAGGACTTTAAGTGAAGTGATTCCTACTTCTTGTGTAAGGCATACTGAGCACAGTCCCGTACTTCCTGTCTAGATGTGCACCGTGTATTAAGGATCCTTCCCTCTTGCCTGAGTCTTGCCGTAAAATGATCGGGTCTCATCCAAGATGTCCTTCAAAGAGTTCCTTACCTCTTTCCCAAGACGTCGTAGCACACTATCCTCTTGTCCAGGCCCGTGCTCATCAGGAGCATATCGTTGACCGGCGAGAAGGCAAGGGAAGTGGCTGGTGCCCGGTGAGCATCCTTGAACGTGGCTAGGGCCTTGCGGGAGTTGGTGTCCCACATGGTCAGGCCGCCGTCGTCCGACACCGAGGCCAGCAGGGACTTCTTGAAGTGGGAGTACTCCAGACCGCGGATGCTCTAGAGGCGGGTGGGAAAACACGGCAGAATACTGTAACCTTACAGACGTTCTACGAAGGAATTCAACACAGCAAAATTGTTTCATTTCTGATGCACTGGGTTTTTGTTCTACTAAAATTAGGAGATTCGGGACTGTTAAGAGTGTAAGATTCATATAACACACCAAAATCCCTCAACTATGACATGGCAGCCTTTAATTACATCACATCGATGACTTCCTATTTTGTAAGGACTCATCGCTGGCATCAAACGTGTAAAGAAAATGCAATTTCAAACTACAGAAGGATGTCAAATGATTTCCACATCATTTACAGGAATGGTAGGGCTGTGCCAAATATCTGATTGATTATCGAATGTCCAAATATTGTTTTTCCGAATTTTAATATTAGAATGTAAACTTCATGAAAAGGGGGATTTTTCTTTTGTTTTAAATGAGAACAGTTGCACCATGGAGGCTTTTTTCAAGTAGATTCAAACGAAATGCATCAGAAATTTTACAACGATTCACACAGTAAATTACTCATGAAACATTTAGAAAGGAATATAAATTTTCAACAGGGCAAGAAGTATTGTTTGTCTCTTAAAGTTTGCTCAATTTTGGCTGGAGATACTCCTAGATGTATTGCAACTGATTTGCTATATGGTTTGTTTATCAATAATCTGCCTGTTGGTAAGGCTGAATATTCAGATATTTGATCAAATTGAATGTTGAATATTCAAATCGTGAATTATTTGCATTGACTCAGCCCTAAGGTATGAGTATTTGCACAGTATCATTATGTTTCAGTGTTCAATTCATTTTGCTGCATTGTGGCAATTATTTCCATAAAATCTCCTGTTCAAACACATAATACTTTCCTTCTTCATGCCTTAAGCCTAACCCCTTAGGCTCCTGCACTAGAAAGCATACTGAACCTCACAAAATCCAACATGTACATGCAGATCACTCGACCAAACCTGATAAACTCGAACAGAATGAGCCCGTTGGAGTTTGAGTGATATGGTATGGATGGGTCTATGCAGTATAGGATGACTTGCACTGAACAGTACCAAACCTGACAAAATCAAGCATAGTCCAACAATTGGTACAGCAAGCCAGACACTGCACACAGTGACCCGTGTGTGTCCCAACTCACACAGAATCCAACACCATCTCCCTGGGCCTTGCATCCCAAGTCTCACAAAATTCAACAAGAAGTTCCTCAGGTACGGTACCAAACCTGCCAAAACCTCACAAAACCTGCTGTTGGAGTATGGCAGGATTGGGGCAGTTAGTGTTAATTAAAACTGTTTCGAAGGTGTAAGGCAAATGCACAGTATAGCATTTAAGCAGGAGGGCTGTCATGTGAAATTTTTGGTCGATGTAAACCTTCGATGGGTAAAAATAAATGAAGATACACTATCTATATATGCTCAAGCGGTATCTTTCGGTCACCTGTACTTTGGGGGCCAGTAGTGGGCTGCTGGCCTGACCGGAGACCACATTGTGCAGCAGGATCTCCCCACTGGCCGAACCGGATGCGACGTAGGTGTCATTCCAGTTGAAGGTGGTGCAAGTCACTCCATCTTGGTGGCCCTGCAGAGGTCCAACGGTAAAAATCAAATTCTTAGTCTTCGCTACCTTCAGCAAGAGCTGGCTGAGACAAACGAAAGGATTTTTTTTTCTCATTTGAGGCCTGGTTTTCTTAAACAGCAATTTCACAGCAAATAGTGAATTCACCAAAGTCCTTGTCAGACATCCAACTGCGAGCCCGAACGTGGACTGGGGTCAAGCAACAGAAGATGAGCGACAAAAGGCAAGCGTCGGTTTGCTTCAATGGCTTGTGACTCAGCTTGGGAGTGGGATAACTTGGGGCTGACTTCAATTTTGGACGGGCCTTAGAGGAACTGGGTATGACACTGGCTAGGTTCACTGTTTCGTCAGTGTTTGGTTAAACTGGGGAAGACTGACTAAAGCAAGACTAAAACCTGGAACCTCCAAAACATACACATGTGCTTCTGCTTGAACAACTGAGCTCTCCCATCCTTAACTACTCCTGACAGGCCCAAAATCCTTCTGCAAATACCACGAGGGACTTCCTGAATGCCCGAGTGATTTTTGTCCTGCACAGGAGCCCTCCACGGCTGATCGGGCCAGTGAGAAATTCTACATTTCAAAGAGGAAAAAATCCCGGGCCTTTTGGAGTGGACCGTGCAGAAACAAGGAAGTGCTCTTGACCCACTACATGGATTGGTAACAGTTCGTGTCAAGTTAAACTTCCATCCAAGTTTGATTCAGCAACCATATGCCACGTTGATGTGATCTATTTTGACCACTGATTGAGTTTTGCATAGGTTAACTTGACCGGTGGCTGACTAGTAACATGAATGTAAAAGACTTCTGCAATCCCACCCATAAAAGAGTTTAAAACACCTGTATTCACGACAGTTTGTCTAGATGCCTGAACAAAGCCTCGGGTTATATATGTAATGGGAAGCTTGACTTTGCATAAAAACTTGGTGTCAGTTCTCTGGGTAAAGGTTTCACGCACCATGTACGTCTTCTTGACTTTCCTGGACTTGAGGTCCCAGATGCTGACCACGCGATTCTTGCCTCCTGTCAGAAGGTAACGTGACGTGGAGTTGAAGGCGACACAAGTTTGCTTCTCCTGGTAGAAAGGGAATTTACACAAAAGCTTCAGCTCTGTTGTTGTTTTAACACAGAAACTGTGTCAACAGATAGCACAATGCTTATTACAGACCTCTATCGTGATGCTGCCATGTTTATCTTGTTCCTTGTACACCCACTGGCAATCGTAATACTTCACACACTGAGAAAAGGGTACAGACTATTTTTCCTTCCAGCCTCAGCTTGGTTACATTGCTTTAAATGGCGAGAAGCAAGATGGCTGCCCCATGACAGAGGTCCATCTATAGCCTTTCCAGCCTGCCGCCTCATAGCCTTTCTGTGGCAAATGTACTTGGAGTATGCAATTGCCTTGGGTCTTAACTACTTTTATCCCAATTCTCACTGATTCAGGATAAAAATGGTTTACCCACCACACCACAAAGGTCATTTGTGACAGTAGCTGGCTTCAACAGTACCAAATCCATTAACTCTAACCCCCTATGGTGTATGCAAAACCAAACTGCAGTTGGAGGATTCAGATCAGGCAGGGTTTAAGTACAGTCAAGTCTTCATATAAAGACCACTTTTGGCTAAGGCCTGGTCTCTTGCTTTCCTTTCCTGTCTAGTCTTTTTACAAGGCTCTGTTTGTCACAAGACCATTTGGCTAGTCTCTAGTCTCAGCAACCTACAATAACAAGAGCAGATGACCTTGCAACACCTGGGTGAGAATTTAAGGGGGAAGAAGGGAATTGGGGAAATAGGAGGGGGCCTTTAAAAATATTACTAAACTGGAATTTTTCTGGCAACAGATTTTGTGCGAAGTGATACTGGCTTGGAACTTCCATATGATGGGGTAAAGACAATTTCTTCCTCAACACTTCCATTAGAAACAACAGCAAACCAAACAGGTTTGGGGGCTTGAGTCAGTGTACCAAGATGCCACATAAGACCAGTCATGTAAACAGCAATTTAAGTGTATTAAACAAGAGATAACTCCCCCGTGAATTTGTCTTGATACTACGAAAGACTTCAAACAAACAACAGCAAAAACAGATGAACATTTCATCACAGAAGTGTGAAGTGAGAGAAAGTCAAACGATTTCATGTGTCACTCACATCCTCTGCTATTTCAATGATGTTGGACGCTGCATTCTTGACAAATGTCAGCACGACTTTGTCCCCCTGACTTCCCGCGCTGGCTAATATCTGATGTAAAGCGTTGCAATTAAGGTAAAAGTGCTCTCTTGATATGGTGAGGTTGGAAAATTTGGTCACGCCCGCTGAAAACATTTGCCAAGCATGAGAAAGCTTGGAAGAATGTGCGGTTCAACATTTCTTCAAGTGCGAGCCTGTTAAAGGGAGTAAATGTATTCCCTGGTTTTTTTTTTCACTTACAATTTCTAATCAAGTTCTTCAACGCAACAGATTTGTTCAGTCTATATCTCAATGAAACAATGGCAGGAGATAAGGAAACTTTGAAAATTGAAAAAATAAATTCAAATTGTTAGGTTTTTCAACTGGCTGAATGGAGAGCAAAACATAAATTTCTGCCATACCACGCATTCCTGAGCAGTGCTCTGAAAATCAATTACCTGTTCTATTAATCAGCTAAGCACTTTTACATCCATATAAAGGCCGAGAAATATGTATGACCAAAAGCCATCTAGGTTTCTGAAGGAGACACTCCAAATAACGAGTTCATGTAGGAATAATTTCTTATATCTTAAATGAAGGCTAGAATATACAGGTACATTACTGGAATATTGCAAATCTCATCTGTTAGGATTTTCCGGCTAAAGGATATTGTTGTGACTCCAGCTGATTGAGGAGATGCCACTGGAGTGTGGCGAAAACTGATGTAGAGGGGCGGAGCTACCTGCCACATCCCACAGCTTGATGTCGTCCCCACCTGTGGCTAGTTTAAGCCCCTCCTCCATGGTGGGACCAGTCTCTGACCTCTGTCTGACTCAGTGAGCGAACATGGGGAAATACCTGGTGTTGGGAGCTATGTGGGTGACTAGTTTTCCTTATAAATGTATTCGGCAAAAAATGTATCCTGCCAAAAAAAAGCAAAATATGAGATGACATTAAAGAAGGGTTGAAATCGAGTTTAAGTTTTAATCATGTAAGTTCACGGAAGGGAAAGATTTCCAAAAATGGACATCACTTGACACTATGTGCACCATCCCTATGAGGCTAGTGTTTTCTGAGTGAATGCTTCAATATTTTACCCCTGTTAAAGCTGACTTTTTAGGACGTGTCATTGCTTTCTGATGGCTGATAAACCACTACAGGAGACATTGAGTGATGACTGTGTATAGAACTCTTTCCCAGGGGAGTGATGACTGTGTATAGAACTCTTTCCCAGGGGAGTGATGACTGTGTATAGAACTCTTTCCCAGGGGAAAGCTACTATGACTGTATAAAATGTGCTTTATAAAATGAAAATAAAGTTGCTTGGTATCTCTAATCCAGGCACTGAATACATTTTTTTTTTTTTAAAGTTCAAATTCCTCGATAATTGTTTTTAACAAAAACAACAAAGCTCAGACGATAAAAATGGACAAAGTCAATACGTACAATTATGGCACACGCAATACCAAGCATACCAAGGTACTGAGACTGGTAGATGCACAAAAACAATGCTTAGCCTGCAACAGCTAACTCTCCATCTATTCAGACCTGGATTCAAAAACATTTCATGCCATTGACATAGCACACTAAAACTTCACGATTGGTTCCACCTGATATTCCTGAATTATGTATTAAAGAATGCCACTTCAGTGTCCACTTCCATTTGGATGGATGGATCCTTCTGGGTTGAATTTCTGTCCTGAAAATTGTTTTGGCATTGCTCTACATAAAAACTTCACTGAATTTTACTAATACTATAGGATTTCAAGACTATCTGTGCTGAAGCTACTACGTCCATTACTAAATATACTAATGACTAATGTGATTTTTGTGGCTTGAGTCAACATTGGTTATAATTCTTAGCCAAAGTGTGCAGGTTTCACTGTCCATGACCCAAGCAGGTTGCTTGCATGGGGTCAATGGCACCTTGAGGGCAGTACTACTGCATTTAACTTTAAACAATAGCTCTATCTTGTGAACAAAATGTCTAAGTAGATTTATTTTTGCCAAGGAAGGTAATATCTACATGTAGATCGTGAATTACGATCTGCATGACCTGCTATAAACTAGAACTTTACTGATTGTGTCATGTTTGAGTGATGACTCACATTTGTCATGTTAGTTACTCGTGTTAAGTCACTCATGTCCATGATGTCTCTGGCCTTACTGGCCTTGGTCAGTTTTCTGTTGCAATGAAACACCCTGATCATGCTGAAATTAGGCCCCAGTTAATACGATTACAATACAACCTACTTCACAATTGTTGACACATGTCAAACTTGTCTCCTTTCATGTTAATAACTAGGAAAGTTCCATATACCGATGCCACTTGACACCCCATGCACAAACCCTATGAGACTGGTTTGAAAGATTCTAAGTGTTTTCTAAGTAAATGACTTGGGTTTTCCCCTCTTAAATTGAACTTTTCTGGTCATGTTTTGCTTTCTGAAGGCTCACAGGTCACAGTGGGGAATAATTACAGGCGTCTGTATATGGAGCTCTTCCCTAATGACAATGATCATGATGATGGCTGTCTAAACATGTCTAAACGAAAACGAATAAAAAATATAACATAGGGCCTACATTTTTCAACATTCTTGGGAAACATATTGTCCTAAAAATCACAAATGGTAAAATAAATGGTAGAGTGCTTCTGAATCACTTCTCACACACAGGAATCCGTGTTTTAGCTTCCGGTATGTCGCAAATAAACGCTGCTTCGATACGCGATTGGCATTATGCAAATATTTGTGGGTCAAACGGCAGATTCGTTCGTGTCGTTCGCGTTCGTCATCATGGTCCTGTTCGTTTGACCGCAAAAGGGCTACAAAAATTCAACCGTTAATAACTCATTATTTTTTACAACTACGACCGTGAAATTTTGAAATCTACTCACTGGTGTTTCGGCAGTGGCATGTAACTAAAAACGAAGGAATTTCGACAAACAGTACAAAATATGTTCCAACTACCGCCAACAATTTTCAGATTGCAGCATACACAATAGCGCCCTCTTTCTTCAAGACCGTGCATAGCGCCCTCTTTTATTTGGAAGATCGTCACACTTAATATTCCCGGATCCCCTTTTGTCCCGAAATTTTCACCTCTCCTAAATAGCCATTCTGGGCGGGCTCAGTGACGACTGCTTGAGGGAAATCGGGGCAGACCCGGGAAGTTTTCCAGAGAGGGGGGGGAGGCTGGAGATTTTCTTGAATGTCTCATTTTTGCAGACTAGCGGAACGGCGATGATGAAAAGTTACATGACAGACGTTGTTAACAATCTTATCGGTGTATACAAATAAGACGACTCTGTGGGATGCTACCTTTTTTCCTTTAGTTTTTTTTTTTATTATTGCCCCCATTTTCTACCCTTTTTTGTCTCAGATTCTCCCGGATCGATGCCTGGAAATTGCTACGTTTTCTAAAGGAATCAGTGTCAAAGTCTAACGTCCGACCGTTTAGATGGCAATGAACCTAGCTGCGAACATAAATGATTACAAGGAGTATTTTATTTTTCGATTTTGTCTGTCATTCTCTCCCCGCTTCCGAATGAAATTCAAATAAAGGTGGATGCAAAAATTAAAAAGAAAGAGGCCAAGCGGTGTTCGTGCACCGATCACAGATAAAACAATCGGTACTCCTTATAAAGGTTAGTCTGCTCTCATGCTTCTCTCAGGGTAGTTTTCATTTTTCTCAAGGAACAAACTTTACCGATGAGTGAAGGTGATCCTCACACCGACTTTAAAATGAAAGGACGCCCTCATTCTTAAAATAAAATAGATGCCAGAATCTTTTACCTACGGCCCATAACCAGTCCGAAATTAGGATACAACCACCGAGGTAAACCACAAAGGGGAGTCTTTAACAACGTACGTTCGTCAGATGTCCAATGGTCGGCCATCTCGACTCACAGTTAAATCTTGTCGTTTGTTTTCCGTTGGATGAATGTCATCTCATTTGCAAGGCCCCAGCACAAAAAGTATTTTTCGAAGGGAGGAAACTCCCAGCCTGCTTAACGATGACGTAGTCACGGTTACAGGAGTGTTTGCAGTAGGCCTAAATGAAAGGAGATTCGTCAGTCCAATCAAGCGATTCTTCACGTAGATCGTCCAAATCATGTACATGTAGCAGTAGGAGAAAGAAACCCATACTTCCGCAGTGGGAAGTGGTCATTGCCGTCCAGTGGTTTCTTTGGCTTGAGCGTTATTTCCAATTTCCTGGCCCCAGCCCCCAACATTTCGGACATTGCTTTCCGCTGCAAGGAGAGACACTGGATAGAACTGGAAAACGAGCAGTTATTTTCCAAATTTGGGTTGGTAAAAAAAGTGCAAACTCTATGGCGAAATGTGAAATTGAAGCGTTCGCTCCAGTGCAGCAAACTTCCATGGAGAATAATCTCGTTTTGCATAAAAGAAGCAGTTGCAAATTCTGCGCTGTGTGTTTTTGAAGAGGTACTTCAATGCCAGCCAACAATTAGGCTAATTCACAGCTTCTGTCCGACTTAACCAAAATTAAACCAATCAATGAGTTTCGAATGGACACCACCAAATGTTTGTATACTTGGCTATCTCGGATGAGTAGAGGAAAGCGCTCCCTCCCAAAATGTGTTGGCACTCCAGGTCAGACACGCTGGCGCGGGCAGGCCACTCGAAGAAGAATGGTGTCATTCATCTTGACTTGTTCAGCTTACCCCGTCCCCAAGTGCCGGCGACTCCGGCCTGAGCGCGGCCCGTCTTGTTGCCAGCAAAAGCCCGGGGCCACTCAAGGGCCGGCCTCTCACAGCGGCTAAACAATGCTGAGTGGCTGTCGGCCGGACCGGGTCCGCTATACTATGTTGCCGGGCTCGTGCGTGTGCCGTGTGGTCGGTCTGGGTTCTTAAGGGGGGGGGGACGGACCCGCGCGTCCCTGGCTGGAGTGGATTTGGGGAAAAGACCCACGACTCCAGCTGCCGTGTGCCCTAAATACGCCATCAACAGAACCTGTTGAAGTGCGTTGCTGTCGAGTGTCCAGAGTATGAGAGAATTTAATTTTCTAGGTCTAATGATCTACACCGTCAATAAATGGCACATTCTATTGTTTTGACGTGCTTCTCGAAAAAAAAAGCAAACGAAATATAAACACACAAAAATTAAGGATTTTCATTTACCTCATTAAATTTAAACGATTCTGATTATAATTCTTATATATAATAAATTTCAAGATAGAGAGGATTTTCCCGTTTCGTTCGTTTTTTTCTTTTCTTTTCCCCTTTTCATTTTCGATATATTTTTAGTCTACGGGAAGCATCCTTTGCCCCTTCTCACAACGCCCATACACGTGGCCTGACCTGAGCCGAGGGGGGGGGAACACTCGCCAAACACCAACCTGGAACTTTTGAAATGTACATTACAGTGGTTCCTACCGTAACTCATCGTGATTTTTCATCCCTTTTATTGATTCTATAATGATGTATATTTCTTCAGGTCATAAATCATGATTTCATTCAGATTCTCCATTGTTCTCGTCTTAAACTGTTCGCTGATGGATACACTTAGGCCCCTATAAACCACTCTAAAGTACTTGCGTAAAAAAACAGAACTCATTGGAGGAGTGAGGGATGCGAAGCAACCAACGAACAGGTCTATCACAAGGCTACTTCGTGATCTGATGCCTGTACTGTAGGCCCCATTCCAACCAGAGATCGCGGTGGTAACGACGATAGCATTGAGTCGAAGTAGTGTAACATCACAGGAAATACTTGCACATTATTGGAAACAACAATTTTAAAACATTCTCCCAGAATTTATTGAAAACCATTTTCTTAAAACTTTACTTTCTACTTTTTAACACTAAATGACTACTTTCTCGGACGATTCTAATATTATTTTTGTTTCTAAAGGAAATCATCCTTCCTTCTCCCCCCAAAGAAAATTACTAAAATAGCGTGAAGTATTTACACTGACTTCTAAAGAAACCTCTTCACAACATGTCCAAATTGAAATGGGCAAACACAGTCTGTTTATTTCTTCTGCTGATTTGAACAAGTTATTCGATACCATGACTTTGGTTTCACAACTTGAATTCTTAACAATAGATTTGTTCCTGAACAAAAGTAGCAACTTGTGAGATTGGTGAAAATATGACATCAGACCTTTAAAAAATTATGGTTGCTTGTCTTCAAATAGGGAATAAGACGAAGTCTTCCAAATTTCCTGAGGTAAAGTTTCCAAACTTATTAATTTAAACCTGGCCCCCAAACCAAACACTAATTCAATTATACAAATGTTAAGACTTAAACAGAAGTATACGTTGACAATTTTTATGACATAGAAATGAACGTTTTCTAGCCAACACAAAACACATTACAAAGTAATACTTTCATTTAAGAATTTTGATTTCACAAAACTAGCCAGAACATGTATGAAAAGAGGTGTACATGTCTGCCGTATACCTTTGTATCAACCCAGTTGCTATACATGCATGTTGCAAGGGACGCCAACAGTTGAGAGTCAAATGAAAATAAACGACTACTTATAAATCTCGTGCCCTCATTTTTCGTCATCTCAAACGCCTCTTCATAAGCCGAATGTGGATACAGAGAAGATTCGGACTATGTCATAATAAACCATAATATCTATCGAGGAAGCCATTTTTGATAATGTTCCATGAATTTATCTCATTCAATGTAGCCTGTCAAATGGGATGGTGCCAGACTATTTGGGGTTACATACCTCACTTGCATTTTGATAGAATAATTTACGAATTCTAAAAACTTCATCACAGTAAAACGAAATTAGTATGTAATGAACTTCTATTTCATTGCTTTCATTTTAATTCTTGGGTTCCCAAAATTTCAAAAACATAAGTCAACCTCGCTTTGTGATTGTGGTATGGGCAGTCAAGATGCAGTAGGTCCTAGATGGCATGCACTGGTGGATCCAGGTAGCCAACAGGACTAACTCCCAATCCCCTAAGCAGGATTCTTTTATTTTTGAAAAATAATTTTTGAAAACGCGATTTGATTTTAGGAACCTATTCACGTCCCCTAATTCCAAAAGGAGCAAAAGGTCCCGATATGTAGCCCGTAATCCCTAATGCAGAAAGGCCAAAGAAATTTGCCCTCACCCCCCGAAAATGTGGTGCTGAACCCGCCCTTGGGTCGACGTTTAAGACGCCTTGAATTCCAGTAATTTATCCCACTCCTGCCATCAAAAACTGTTTTGCTTCCCGCCAAGCAACGTGTCATGCCCCGCAGGTCGCTGATTTCTTCCCTCGTTCACCGACAACTCGCTCGCGATATCGGTGACCTTCCGTTCGTCGCTTCTCTCCTCCAATCAATAAGCACTCGACCTCGAGTCGGTCCATCGACGATTTATTGTCATCCTTTTTTTGGCAAAAAAATGCGTATTAGCCTTTACGGGTCGACAGTCTGCAACCTGTCCCTTTTAATTAATCAGTCTGCAATTCCTGTTTTCTGCCGGCCTAATTAAGGCAAAAATCCCAAGGTGTTGACTGGATCCTACCACGGCTGCCGCAATCCTCGACCTGTCACACGGTGCGCCATTAAGGCCTTTGACCGCGGCGGTTCCCCGCTGTTCCCCATTGTCACCGGCCGTTCGATTATCACTTGTCGAAAGTGTGAAGAGAATGCCTCGCTCAATGCCACCCCTGACCAAAGAACCAATTGGCCAGATGAAATAACCTTTCCCACGATTGCAAATCCACATTATTAATTTTTTTCAATGATGATCAAAATGCTTGAAGATGGTTCTACGCCCTGCACCAGCTTCATTACACATGGATTGTGTATATCGAAGGCTTGCCCGAAACGACTGTTCATTTTGATTAATTGCTAATTTTGAAGCTATAGTCTATATTGTAATTAATTGCGCAGCACAAAATGTGATTATGATTGTTGTGACTAAGTGGTTATAGTCATTTGCATAATTATGCATGATGCATCTTTATCAGCCCACTTAGCATATACATCATGCATCTATTTTTCATTTTCTAAGCAGAATCTGCACAAAACAAAGATAATTAACTTTTCTCACTGTTCTACAAACAAAAAATCAGATATCTCCAATATCTTTTCCAAGTATAATGCCTATTATTAATTTTGTTATTATTATTTGACTTATTGTTATGGCATTCCGAGCATCCAGGCCTTTCGTTTCTAAACGATGTAAAAATTATGGAGTGAATTCGGTTTAACATTTGATGATAAGCAATAATTCGGCCTAAAAAACAAAATAACGATCTTTAACCAGACAGCAATCATGGGCCTGTCTTTGCAAATACCATCCAAACGGACGGCAGCTGACGGACCGACGAATTTGGATTGGCTGCGAGTTCATTCACCCAGAGGCTAGCCTGCGCGACCGGCCTTCACTCCCTCCGCTTACAGCTCATCACCCCCATCTGCTGGCAACGTATGGCCTCTGAGAGGTTCTTTCCCCCGGTTTTGCTCATCCCGTAGTTATCTCGGCGAGCGCGTCTGATCCCCGGGCCGCAAACTGCGCGGGCCCCGCCGCGCTAGCCCTGCCCGCGATCGAAAGGCCAACCGGGGACCCGATGCATATTGCTAGCCGGCTGCCTGGGCGGGCAAATTGACGCTCGACCTCGGCAAATTGGCGCGGTATTGTGTAACGGCGGCCATGTTGTTTCACTGGTCTTTCTTCTTCTTTTTTTTTCTCCTTGGCGCTGCACAATCATGATTGGCACATCATCTGGCCAAACAAAACGAATAACATGACAGGAAGGACAAAAAGCTCCTAATTTGCTTCTCCTTCTCTTTTGAAAATGAGAAGTGGCGGATGTGCGCAACGATTTGAGCGGAGCGAGCCAAAATGACTCTCCTCTGGACTCGTGTTCCAGCGTGTGTTGATACTTTGGCAACCAATCTAATTGCCTACAAATATAAAGGTCATTGCAGAATGGTCACTACCATTAGTTGAAAAAGATGTCAGTGAACACTCAGTAAACTGAAGACAAATATTATGTGACATGTCAGAAAAGATCGATTTTCAATGATCTATTCTGAAACTAAAATATCTGTAAATTTATTTTTACGAACTTTTCCGAAAATGTGATACAATCCCTAACTGCATGTACTTTCTGAGTTTGCGTGTGGCATGCATGTCGGTTAAGATCGCACAGGCTCGTTTTAGAAACGAGGCCTTCCCTGTGCATAATTACCAGCAAATAACTGCTATTAGAATATCACACCACTTCGATAGAAATGGAGAACTTCACTTTATAATTCTCACAAAGACTTTTACACGTACACATCAGTCGATGTTGGGTGCGGTGTTTATTCTTTAGTATGACTGGCAAAGGGAAGTTTTGTCTTTCTTTTGTAAAAAAAACCCATAAAAGATAACATATATTAATATGGGTCGTGGGGAGGGGAGCTTGGCCCCTAGAGAAAAAGTTAAAAAAGAAAAAAAGAAAAAAGGACAAGAAAAGGCAGAAGAGACCAATATTGAGGAAAGCGGATGGAAAATTACCATTTGCTTGAACATACCTTGGAAGTGGCCTCTTGGTATTTTTCTCAACCATGCAGTTTATAGTAGGAAAAGCCACAACGGCTTCCTATTAAGTATAAAGTTTCAAGAGCCATTCGTGAAAGTGTTAAGCATTCCACCCAGCAATCAACACCAAACAATAAACATTACCTTAATGAAAGTCAATGTACAGCATTTTGTAACAGGAATGGGTTAAACGTACATTTTGAGGAAAAATTCTGGTACCCAACTAGGACAACATTTGTGCAAACTGTGGCCCTTCATATGAATAGTGGGTACTAATGATCGTGATCTTTGGGGATCTCAACAAGATGTATTTAAAACGGAGAAAAAGGGGCTTAAACAAAGTTAATTTAAACTTCAAGTCCTTAATTTCACTGGAGAGGTTAGAGAGTCCACGAAAGCCTCTTGTTTCTATCATCGTTTAGTGAAATTTTCTCTAACGTGTCACAATTATGCCATCCCCTAAAAGACACAAATCATCGTGATCAGGAAGGAAGTGGTAATTTGGTGATCAAATTAAACCCATGCATAATTCCAATACCAAATTGTAATTGCTATCGTGAAGATTTTGCCTTCACAATTTTTGCAACTGTTCCAGTTTAGCAGTCCATGTACAGTGAGCATGCGTGCATGCAGAGCGGACCCGTGTTTGATCCGACACGAGTTTGTTGACGAAGGACCCTACGGTGAGGAAAAACATACAAAGAGCAGTTTTTAAGGAGAGTTTCCCAAGGAAATCGCTAAGAACCTGTGTTAATCATCAGCTCATCCCTCCCACTATAGCTGATGTGGATTCTCTCCACTTCTTTCAAGGAGGACATATGCATGTACTTCGCAACAGAGAGAGAGAGAGAGAGAGAGAGAGAGAGAGAGAGAGAGAGAGAGAGAGAGAGAGAGAGAGAGAGAGAGAGAGAGAGAGAGAGAGAGAGAGAGAGAGAGAGAGAGAGAGAGAGAGAGAGAGAGAGAGAGAGAGAGAGAGAGAGAGAGAGAGAGAAGATCAGCATGATTAGCCCACACTAGCTGGGCCCTTTGTTGGGCAATTGAGGTTGAGAATGGTCCGGCGCAGAATGCACATTCACCCGGGTGTCGAGGTGGGATTAGCCCGCTATTGTCATCCTAAAGCGGTGTGTCACCTTTTTTTTCTCTCTTCATTCATTGCAGTGAGTCGCCGAGCGTTGAACCCGCCCGTGGGCGACCCGTGACGTAATTATCCACAGATGAAAATCTGCTGCTGTCTAGTCAACAACCAAAAAATCACCACATTTTAGTAATTTTTGTATAGGCAACGATAAAAAATACAAATATATATGTAAATACATGCAGTTTTGGTGTTTGGAAAATTATTTGTTTTTGAATTGAACACGGATAATAAAATCACAGATAATTTTTCTGCTTGTATTATGATGACTGTAATTTGGAAAACATCTGCTGTTCGTCTTTCTTGAATCGCAAACAGATTAGGTACGGAAAAAGTGTAACAACTCAACTGTCATCCTATTATTTCAGATTTTATTTTTCCCATGGTTATTATTATCACCGTATTCTGACTATTAATTTTCTTTTAAAAGTATCGTATATTTCTCTGCTTGCTCATGTTTTCCAAGATGCTGCTCAGGTCTTGAATTCAGAGCGGATTCATCAATATTCATGAGCAAACCCGTTATATATAATTAACATCTCCCCAACGCAAAAAAAAATACATCTTGATAATATTCATGACGCCTGAAAACAAATACAAATGCACACAGAATAATTACCCGCTGACGCGTTGCCAAGAAAAATGAGCCTCCGTGAAGTTTTCGGTCAACCGATCAGTCACGTCTCTATCGTTCACACTTCAATCAGACAAATCAAATCACTCGGGATAAATCAGCTATAAAAGGAATAGAACTGAGATAAAACACGGTGTGTGGTTGATAAAAAAATGACAACTTCCAGGAACAGCTTCAGCACTTAAAACGAATTAAATCCGGCATCCATATAGAAACGTCAGCCGTCAAGAAGACCGCGCAATTCGCGAGTGGCATTAGCCTTGGTCCTTCACGAGCAACTGCAAACCTCAGTGAATTCGATAAATGAAATACCCTCACTTTTGCAAAAAAATGAAAATGCCTCCATGCATTTTCAGTTCGTGGTTAATCGCATAATTCTTGACCTTTTTCTTTTGAATGGTCGATTAGATTGAGAAATTAGCAAAAGCGGTTTGTGGTACGGATGCAAACCGCGCCACTCAGAGACCACCATTTCAAGTTGCAAAGCGAACAGGTAAAATCTGGTACAAGGCGAAAACTATGGAAACCAAGGACACGAATGATCATAAGGACAGTATCAACAACAATAACACCAGCAACAACAATAAAAACGACAAACAGACGATCAAGAAAACAAGAACAACCGCCAGGATATCAAACCACGAGCCCCACTGCAACAACCGGTTTGCATCGTAAACGACAACAGTGCGGGGGCATCGATCCTCAGGTATAAAGCTGACTAGAACGTTGACTTTCCTGTACTGTTCTTTTGCACCTAGTGCCACCGAACAAATGCCATTTTTGGCGTTTTCATTGTATCGGAGATTACACCCTCGACACGAACATCCATCAATTGATCCGAATTTTAGGGGGGAATTGTGTAAGTTCGTTGTCGGCTCCTCGCGCCACGCAAAGCTATGGTCATCGAGTCGTCCGAGTACTAGGACTATATCTCATCAACGTGTTTGCACATCGGCGCCCCGACAAACACACCAAGTACCCTTTTCCGTGTGCTTCAATAACAAAGTGACAGTCATTTCACTGCGGACTATCGATTTTTTCCTCTCTCTGTGTCTCTGTGCCTCTTCGTATAAAGTTCTTGATAAGGCGACACAGAAGCCCACGCGAGAATTATCTTCTTGTCGACTTCAGGAAATTTAGGGGAACAACTATAAAACTGTTTGCGGGAATTTCCACTGCTCCTCCAGCCCCCCGACTAGGCTAATTTTCGAGTCACTCGTACAATAACATTTTCAGCCCTCGGGAAAATAAGATATCAAGCCCAACCTCGATTAGAACATTTTTACCATCTTGAAAGCACTCAAAATTGACTGAACAGCTCACGGCGAAATGTTTTATCATTCTGCAAACTCTCGCTCGTATCCAAGGCGAAAGTTAAGGGTGAAAGCACAAAGGAGGAAAGAGTTGTTCTTTCAGGGGGAATTGAACACTGTAACGTGGTCAACAGACAATTCTCTTTAAAGAATCGTTTGAGCCCCTGGTCTACACTTTCAAAACTCACTTTTCCTTCTTTGATTTTTCGGGAAAACAGTTTATCAAATACATTTCTGGTTTTTTTTATAAAGAGAAAAGGACCATTTTTGAGAGTATTGATTATTGTGTCCCGTATTGTGGTCATAGCTGGGATATGTGTTATTCTTAATCCCATTGACCTGAATAAAAATACCTTATTACGAACTCTCTCATTGGGCCTCTTCGAGGCGACAAGTGGTTTGTTTAAAATCTACGTTAAAGGAGGGTCAACCCCTTTTCCAGAAAGAAATATTTGTGGTCAAAAACTATAGCTTTCGCATGTCAGTTACACAGGTTTACAATTGAAACATGCAAAAACCCCCAACTTTTTTCTATACTTGGGACAATTAGACATCGAAACATCGGAACCGTCAATCACTTTAACTTTGGTCAAATAAAACAAAAACATGTCTGGTCCTTCTGAAATCCATTAAGTGGCGAACTAACACTCCGTCATGATTTCACCATGTCACGCTGGCTAATTTGCCCTGGCATCTCTGCTCGCTAATTAGCGTAAATACAGCAATCGAATCAGGACCATTGAGCTTATAAATAAATTGCCTATTGGAGGGATGGTCAAAAGACAAACAATTAAAAGCCCAGCTCGATCCAAAGACAACAGTCCCTGATGGTCTCGGACGAGAAGGATTAGTTGAGCTAACGAACCGATCATGATGTTTGTGCAATTCAGCGATTAACGTTAATGTCGCGGGACGCTTTTGTGTAAAGACCACCAACACGTGGTAGCGTGTACAACATGACTGACGTTTCAGGGGCGGAGAATTATGATGCGTCATAAATGATCGCACAGTCGGCCCTCACAATTAGCGTAATTGTAAAGACAAACAGCCTGCAGGTTTTGAATACATATCTGACAATGTAAACACATGTAACATGAATAAGCTGTCCGATCGTGTAGTAGGCCTACACAGATAATGCCTTCTTCATTTGATCGACAACATTCTATTGACAACATAAAGCAAGATCAGGCTAATGCAAATGTTTAAAAAGCAATTAAACGAGAGCTATTATCTCACGAAGAAACACTCGACTTTTCGTTCTCGATATATGTATTTTATTTTTGATACCATGCATGCACTCGTACACTTCATTATATTCCACCGATATATCCTCGGAAAATTATGAACACTATTTTACAGAACACTGACAAGTAAGTTAAATTTCATAATTTCAGACATACTTGTGTGAAAAATTTAGTACCACACCAATAAACATGTACAACACCTTCATATAAACACATGCTAAGGAGACAGGGGAGTATACAGAGCCATGGGTGGTTTTGACGGGCCGGGACCAAATCTTGCAAGTCGTCATTATTGAAGAAAAAGAGCTCGGCACCAGACTTAAACGAGAGGGCGGATTACAGCGATGGGCGTATCATCTGAACTAGCAATGCCCAATCGTCCCTTTGTAATTTAAGATTGCCTTTCCAACAAGGCGGAGCCACTCCAGGCTGAAGAGGGGTACAAACAGAAAAGAAGGAAAATCAAACAAGCCTGCAAATATTCTGTATCCAACTGTAAACACTTCCCAGACTGCTTGATGACAACGACTAACAATCTATGAAATGATGTTGTACTTGTATATAGTATCTCAAAAAACGTTATTTAAACCCTCGGGAATAAAATGCAAGGTTCGTGTACCCATATACGTTTATACATTTACAAAACAATCTGTCCTCTTCTTGAAAAGGAAATGTCTAAGTCCATATTAGCTTTGCACATGCTGAATTGGCTCTTATTGTAATGCACATATTGAAATTCACAGACCGTTCTAGTCCAGCACATGCGAAAACTCAGAATGCAGCGCTTGTTGTTTAATAAAACTTCCTCTTTGTGGAGATGACGTACAACGAATGTCTCACAAAAATCACATCAATGTGAAATTGAAGCCGAGACGGAGTTGTCGCCCCGGGGCCGTTGCGACGCAGCCTCGCAGGCGGTGAAAACTCAAGGACGCTCGGTATTGGCTTGGTGAGGGAACTCCGCTATACAAGCAAGTCCTCGTAATGTGATTGAAACCTTGGGGAACACAATGCATGTATTTATGGAATACACAGGAAAATGATAACCACCACCAAATACTACACGGAAACGTGATAACACTGGGGCCACGGTGAAGGCATAGCCACTCTGACAATGATGATATCAAATGAATTCCCGATGATACAAGCAGGATTAAACTTTGGGATTGGATGAGTTTTTATGGAATGTTTCGTGGAAATAACGGAATTGAAAAAACTAAATCACAATTACAATGAGATCTGATCAAATATAAGCCAAACTGGAAATTCTGTTTTTACATACTGGTGGCAACAATTCCGCCTTCGCTTGTGACTCACTGAAGAGTTTTGCCAAGGAACATTCTTAACAGTAGTTGTCATTTCATCAGGTGACATTGACGAGATGGTCCACCGACATGTATAATTAATCACGTGATTTGAAGAGGTTCATAACACAAAAAAGTGGAGGGAAACTGTGTGCATTAAGACTAACGACAGTGTTTGTGATTGAAAAAGATGATTTTTAGGTAGTCGATGCCCCTTTCCTGCTTTGGTTTATTTGAGGATATTCGGTACAGCGCGGCAGCTCTTTGCTTTCAATAGACGACTGAGCTGCATAACTCACAAAAGATTCTGAACATAGTGAATGCATGCATACTTTATTGTGTAGTGCATGCAACGGGCAGTGTGTATATGACTTGACCTTTAAGGGTGCTACACAACTGCTCAACTTTTTGTTCAACTTTTTATTCATATACGGTTGAAGATATTTGTTTGATGGAACAGCGTCTTTAAGAAAAAAACTACACTGTTACTGCAACCGCTCACATTTTAAATCCGTGTTAAGTTTTGCGCCCTTTACAAAAAAAAGGACAAACAAAACTGATTTTACTCGAATTTTTAATATTCAGGTTTGAAAGTAATGTGAATCAACTTATCTGCCACAAGACAAATCTTGTCCACTTCAAGACGTCATGTCAATATTTTTTTTCGGAATTTATTGTGTTAAATCCGTTCACAAACAAAATATGTACACCCTGTATTGGTCTATATCAAGTCATAATAGCTGGCGAGTTCGAGTGACGATGATTACTTCATTTTGGTCCAAAGCTTATACCGATGACATCTCAACACTAATCACATCATTTTATCCAGTCTGGCATGGGATCGAATTAAACAGTGGAAGTAAAATAAAAAAGTGTTAACTTTAAACCCAGTGCACGGCACACTCGCAGGGCAGTTGAAATAATGACATGTCGGGCGGGCCCGGTCGATGCGCCCTTGTCGGCACTTTGTACATCTGCCGTTCAAGAGGGGCGCCATAGGAGTTGGGTTACACCCGGTAACTTCCCGCAATCGAAATGTCTGAGTGGGAAAAGGGATCTCGTTTCAAATGAAATTTGTCCGATGGAATTTACACGGTGTGCTTTTGTTCCAACTGGAGTTAAACACTCCAGCGGACGAAATTCAACGAGACGGGTACAGTCTTTGTTGCTGTAACTGGGAAAGCGACTTACACTCTCAAAAGACGATCATGATTATTTTGGAATTTACTTAAAGGGAAAATGGGACTTAACTGTCAGAGAAAGACAACCACTGCTAAGGTGTTTATAATAATACACTCACATATGGAATTAATACAAAAATAACAGTATTTTGTCAAACATCGAATTCATATTAATACTGTGTCGTCTGAGGACGAAAATTTGATAAATAAGCAAGAAACAATCTCATGGACAACGACAATATCGTGGAAATGACAGCTTTAGGGTTATATACATAATTTAACGATAAAAGCAAGTGTGCGGCTGAATTTGGCAGTTTTTTCCCTTTAAACAGTCTTGTGTAAGTTCATTTTTAGTATGTAGAATCAGAGGGCACAGTGTTCTCCGGTTAAATCCGTACGGAGCGCAGACGTACCTTTAGCGTAGCTGATCGGGCTGGGTGACCCGCTGGACGAGTCGGAGCACGGGGAAGGTAGCGACGCTGTGCCGCCCTCGTGGAGTTTCCGGACGTGCTTCTTGAGATCGAAGTTTCGGCAAAATCCCTTGCCGCACACGCTGCAGGTGAACGGTTTCTTCTCCTGGTGGGTGTGCATGTGGAAAGTCAGGTTGTAGATCTGGTGGAAGGCCTTGTGGCAAATGTGACACTTGTAGGCCTTCTCGCCGCTGTGGGTCAGCCGGTGGTTCTTGTAGTTGCCCTTCTGGTGGAAGCCCTTACCGCAGAACTCGCAGACGAAGGGCTTGTAGTTGGCGTGGATCCGCATGTGGGTGTTGAGCGTGGAGCTCCGGTTGAACGCCTTGCCGCACTCCCGGCACTTGTGCGGCTTTTCGTTGGTGTGAATGATCTTGTGCCGGCACAGCGTGCTGGCTTGCCGAAACCCCTTCCCGCAGATCTTGCAGATGAAGGGCCGGGCGCCTGTGTGCACCGGCATGTGCCGGGTCAGGTTGTAGTGGGCGTTGAACACCTTGCCACAGTCCAGGCAAGTGAAGGCTTTCTGCTGCCCGCTCTGGGTTCGCTTGGTCCGCTGCTGGTTGCTAGAGGGTGAGGTTTTCTCTACCTTGACTTCCGCCGGTCGGGGGGACGGGCTGGATCCCGGGTTGCGGGGGACCTTTGGGGCATAGCTATCGGGTCTCGCGCGCATAACTACCGGGTCCGCTGCCCATACCCTTTCCGCTAAGTTGGAAATGGGACCGTCGAAGTCGGCCGCAGTCTTAAAGGCCGACGGCGAGAACAATCCGGCAAAGGGGAGGGAAGGGTGGGCTGCTAAACCCAGCCTGGCTTCGGGAAGGGACTTGACGGGAAAATTGTCCAGTTTCTGCCCATTGATGTTTGATGCCAGCCACTTGGTGAGATACTGTCCCGAGGCAGTTGTGGAGTAGAAAGGGTGTGGTCGGGGTAGGGCCCCGGTTCTGCTGTTCATGTACAGCGGCAAGCAAGCCATGTTCAGGTAATGTTGGTATTTGGCCGTTTGGATGTCCAGTTCAGTGGCGTCCACCATGCCAAACATGCGAGCCCGGGTTACCTGGGCCTGATCCCTTGGCAGAACGGCGAGAGTTGGCCGGACCGTTGTGGCCCTCTTGGCGGATTCGACGACGGCGGCCGGTGAGGAGGATGGAGGCGACATCTTGGCCAGAGCGCTGGTCGGCGGGGAGGAGGCAGAGGAGAACGACCTGGCCGCAGCAGATGGCGAGTCGTTGCCCATGATCCGGTCGATGGAGAAGCTCAGGCCACGCCGCGCGGCCGACGTCGACCCGGACGGGGACGGCGCGCCATCACCACCACCAACGCGGCCGGCCGACATCTTGGACGATCTGTGCACGGTCTGGGCTCCCACGGGCTGCCGCGGTCGGATGACGTCTACGCCGCAGTCCATTACGTCCGGCCCGGTCGATTCTTGACGCTCTCACAGTGCTGGCAGTCCGATATGGCAGCTCCCTTCACGGCGGCGATGACGCCACACAGCAGAGGACACACAGGGTTCAATGCACGCTCAAGACGTCTCCAAGCGGTATGGTAATCTGCAACACACAGAGTCGAGAAGAAAATTAATGGACCCAAGTTAAATGACTCGACACTCTCCCAGCAACTTTTCCGATAACACACAGCGGCTCGCTCGCGGCGGGGGCCTAGTAAGTCAAGAACTCACCACGTCGCCTATGCATAAATCCACGAAATGTCCCCCGCGCGATCTGTGCGACCAGACAATTCCACAACGTTTCTTCTGGTGAAGGAAAAGCACACAATATGGACCGAAAGAGCTGCCAGTTCATTGACACCTACAGTAATGACAGATAATAATGAAGACGCGCCGATTTGAATAACCTCATCTTTCATGAAGCGGCCACCTCATGCTACGTACATACAAATTGACGCATTAGGAAAACTATTGGCAACAAGACAATGTCGTCGCACTTGCATTTTCGTCTAGAATGCCCAATCAAAGGGATGCTCATTAGACTAGTAAAATGAGAAAAATGTTCATCGTTCCAATTTTTGCCGTAGCCGGGAAGAATGTCAGGCTTTCCATCTTAGCATAACATGCAATTAATTTTTCAAGCTGAAATTAACGAACGAAAATCACTCCCGGTGAAATGACACCAAATTGAAAGCACAATAAAAGAAAGAAACGAAATCTGCTGTATCTATTTGAAATTAGAATCCTCATCAGATAAGTCTGAGTGAAAAGAGCAGTTGGCGACTGAATCGGAGACTGCAGTATAGCGAACACGTTAATGAATTCTCTTGAGAATAATTCTCACTGGCCAATTTCCGTACATTAGCCGTGTAATGAAGGCCATGTGTGATATAAAGGCCCAATCAAAAACAACTCTAATGAACGCAAAGCTATACCACCGGTGCAGAAATCCTTCAGCCAGAATAAACTAAATGTTATTTGCAATATCATCCCAAAATGGATAACTTCGTCAATAGTGACGACTTCCAGTCATGTAATGTATCCAATCGAGATTGCACATGACTGCCAATATGGTTTCACTTCTCGAAACTGAAAAGATGCAGATTGAGAAAAACATCATTGACATTACTTAGTCAAGTATGGGATATAATAATTGAAGGATACACTTTCCGTGCATTTACAACAATTTTCATTGGAAAAAAAGGTGTTTTAAACGTTGTCAACATTTTGGAAGCCAAACTGTTTTTTAACTTTGGCCCCCGAACAACGGGAGTTAGCTTTTGAAGTAATTGATATCGAGCGTTTAAAAACCTGTTAATTTCATTTAAGCTGAAAAATGGCCTCCAACCAAGACAGACATCATTTAACTCGACAGAAAAAAAACGTAATAAAAACATAATGAAAGTTAAGACAAACTGTCGTACCGGCTAGATATTTTCTAAATATTCTGACAGAAGCAATTCCGTGTACATGTACCGGTAGTCATTTCTCTGTGAGCAGCTGAGTTCCGAATGCTTAATCGTTGTAAACCGAGCTAAAAGGGCATGCTTTGATCTGAATGCGCATCGAGGATTAAACAAACACGGCCAATACATTTCGCAAGCACAATAAAATCGTACATTATGAAAGTCAGACTTACACACACTGCAAAGACGTCTACCGGTGAAGAGGTGAACCACAAATGGAAACAGAGACGATTCGTACGAAGTATTTCGCCGATAGAACCGGCTTAGACTCTTTTGTGATCCGCAAATGCTGATGGTGAGGTTTTTTTTTTTATAACTGCAGTCCAACTCTCGACACGATCGCTTTGCCATGGGATGCGAGAGGAGTGTTACATTGAGACACATGCGGATGCACCTTTAGTAGGCGCGGGGCGAAACGGCTTCTACGGCTCCCCTATCTCCGACTGTCAATCAACCCAGCGCCCGTTGACCGGCGGACAAACTCACAATGATAAATATTATTCTCCGCGCACTTTGCTCACACGCCCCTGCTACATCTGGACCCGGCTAATCCGCCGTCAGCCAATCACAGGCTTCCAAAACCACCCGTGGTCATTTTTGCCTTGTTTTCTCGCGTCCATTTTTTTTTCGCCCGTCGGTCTCCCTTTTTCAGCATTCGTGTTCGCGGTCTGACGTGCGAGCGAGCGTGAAGAGCATCCAATCAAGCCTGCTCCACACTGGACGAGTTTGCTCACTCTTGATGTGCCTGAATGCACAAGGTTGAACAATTTCTCAAAGAACAAGGACAGGGGTGTTCCCAAGCGGTTGCGACACAGTAATAACAATTATATACGACATCACAACGAGGTCAGCCTCTGGTAAACAAACGTTTGGCGTCTTCAAAACTTAATGTTCCAAGATGTACTTTGCGTCGGGAAGATGTTAATTATTTTTAATAACGGGTTTTGCCCTTTGCGTCACTAATAAATATGATTTTATCATTGTATGCATCTGTTTCAATTTTTTTATGGTTATGTGATTTAAGAAGTTTTTAACCAAAGCTTAAAACCATTTGAAAGATATGCAGGTCTTTCATTATAGATCCCGTCTTTTCGAAGTATCCTTCATGGCATTTGTTGATTTTTGGAGGTAACGAAAGTGCACAGATGCACGTGAATCCACTGTGTGGAATCCAATCCGCCCAATGGGAAAAAGGTGAAACTGTCAAAATAATGTTTGAACAGGAAAACAGTTGTGTAAGCTGAAACGTTTTGGATGTCAACAAGTTGGTTGGTTATGGAACGTTTCAATTCTGTGAAAAACCGGGGGGTTTGGTCATGATTTTTGTTTTGTCCATAAATCTGTTGATTAATTAATTTCTCTAAACTGCTGGAGGGAATTTAAGATGCTATACTTGCAACCTCTAATACTGGAGTTGAATGAGATCTTTAGGAAGATGCTATAAAAAAGGAACTCAACAGTGCTGCAGTACAGAATACGCATGTCTTGCGCTCATGACGTTCTGATGGGCATTTGTCTTTGTCACTGAATACAGAGACGATATTGGGGTTTCGCTTTATGTCAGAAGACATAATCTCTACTGAACCATCCTGGATGTTTAGCCGTCAGTAATTCTCAAAATTGATTTCTGATGTCTGTGCAATTTTGGGGCTGTACTCACGTTAAATTTTTGCATCGCCTGGTGGAATGGGCTCCTCTATTTTATCACTGGGTTTTTTGTCCCATTACCTGATATGCGCATAAAACAAGGAACTATCTGCTACGAGGAAACGAGGAATTTATAGTTTCATTCATTGATTTCACCTTGACAAATCGAATTAGAAATTCTGGACGCCATTTATGGTGTATGAACACCACAGCAAATTCTCTTCACTTCAGTTAATTGAATACAATAAACTCAGCTGAGCACGGATTTTAGACTGTTCCAAGTCTAGTCCTGCGGGTGCTCATCAGTAGGCCTAATCCAAACTCACGTGTGGTTCAGAATTTCAATAGTATGCTTTCTAGTTCCTTCTGGCTTGGAAAAAAAAGCAGAGAACTGGAAAGGGAGACGTAAAAATGAAGAGATGCCGGGTAACCCAGGGTCAAGAAGCATGACCCCAAAGGGTCCCCGGTGACTTAAAGTTTGGTATAATTACTGCCCTAATGGAGGTATAAAGTTTTAGTCATCCTTATTTTGCACTGCTTAAGCTTGCAGCATTTTTCATTTGAAACAGTGTGTTAGAGATTACAAATGACCAGTAAAATGTTAGAAGATTACAGCCGACTTTTTCGCAGTACAATCAGCCTCTTTTACGGTGTTCAGAAGAGTCGTAAAAGCACCCTGATCGCGCAAAGCATCCGGATACCAAACGAGCCCCTCCTGCGTGTTCGAATGGCATCAACAAACTGCATTTTCATGTCAACTACGCAAACTACACAACCTATATCCTTATTCCTAGCTCAACGCCTCAATACACGTACAAGCACTAGGCTAGTAAAGGAACGTGATGGAAAACTAGGTATAAGAGGGCTCACCTTTCGATTTGTTCAAGTTTTCGGTGGTGTTGGAAAGATGTTTTGGCAACGGACAGCAATCAGCAAGGGTTGTTTTCCTGGTAAACTCCGCCTTGATCGCCCGATAACTGAACAACTGCTGACAGGAGCATTAGATCTTTGAAAAAGAAAAAAGCTCCAAATGCCACCCTGCCATTGGAAAGTTGTGGCTTTAGTTTGGGCCCACTAGAGGCATCCGCAGGATGTGAGGTGTGTATAGTTGCGATGAAAAGACCAACAAGGCCCCCCAATTAGGGCTGCTAGCGAGCGCGTAAGGACACAACGGCCCTGCTAACACGGGAACAATCGGGCAGACAATGGGCTACAATTTGGACCGCTTGTCGTAAATTGGTGGGGAGGAGTCGCCCCCCTGATCTTGTTTGCATAGACGCGTTGCTGTCAACCGAGGGGTTCCGAAAGGAAGAGAGGTTGGATGCTTGCGGCTTTTGAGGGGATGGGAGGGGGATGTGAAAGGGCAGCACGCAATGTGAGACAATCGGCCCAGATAAAGATGCAGCTTGCCTCTCGCTTCTCGCTTCTCAGAAAGCTTCAGAACAGAGAGGGTGTAATGAACTTAAGCCCTTTTCTGAAAATGCCCAGGTGATGATTTGCTCTAAGTGACAGCTGTCAAGATGGATGTTGATGCTCCCTCACCCCCCGGTTTTTTTTTTGGGGGGGGGGTTATGAGGTGTAATGGTTGCACTTCAAGTTCTTCATCACCCAGCACTTTCGCCCGGGATACCCTCTAAAAATAATCCTGCACGGAACGTGTTCTTTGTAGTGTGCACAAGATATGTTAAACATGTCTTTTCTTGGACTCCTACGGCCCCGGGCCAGGCCCAACGGGAACCCAAGTGACTAAAGCAGTGGAGAGAAACCCATAGTAGTGTGCAGGATCAATTATGTCATTTGCAGCAACACCTCATTAGTATACACTATAACAAGATCGCTTAAAAAAAATAGTATCCGCACCGCAGGTGGAGTGGATAAGACTACTGCAATAGCAGCTTTTTATCTGTTTGAAAAGGAACACATGGCCCACACTCCTGGGGTTCTGTCTGCACGATCTGTTTGGAAAAAAATCCAGAATATGCTCGGGTCGCAGCCGCACTGTTTTGTTGCGGGGAGAGTAACATGCAGCGGTGTAAATTCGCTCTGGGAACGGGGGGGGGGAATCAGGCTGGGGGTGGGTTGTGGCTCGCCCGGTCATGGAAATTTGAAAGGCCCCAGGGGGATGTGCTCACATCAGATGACACTAGGGGGCGGTGTTCATGATACAGATGCACAACCGGAATATGTATTACACTCCAAAAACCTTACATCAAAAAGGGGGCATTTAAGACTTTTTTAATTGGCCTGACTCCCTTTTTGAGTGCTATTGAATACATTTTGGTGTTGGGGAATCCAAACAACTCTTCACATTCCGCCTTAAACTTTTTCTCTCACCTCAAAAATGTGCCGAGGGTGATTCAATAGCCCATCCCCAAGGTCAAAAAGGGTGGGATATATACCCCCATCCCCTCAGGATTTACGCCCTTGATAACGAGGAAGACTCCTGTCGATAATCTGACGGGTAGCCGACAGGAATCTTGTGGCATCCTATTGCAATTTTCCATATAGCGGCTTTGACTCTGATCCAGCTTAATTGGGCATCCAAAACATTTTCTAACCTGAACTGTTTAATATGGCAAACGGTGGCCCAACTTAAGACATTTTTATGCCTGTGCCGTAGAACATTTAGCTGCATTTATAATGGTCTAAGGCTTGGGGAGCTACATTCACGTAACTGAAACATTCAGTCAAAACGAAGCAGAGTTTTAGACACCTCACACGCATTGGAGGGTTGAGTTATTCATGGTGTTAAGAGTCCCTGTCGTTCTCCCGAGAGGCCTTCTTGTTGACGGTTAAAGGAAACCGAGTGCAGCTAATGCAGGGGGGGGGGTTGTCCGCTCCGAAAGTCTTTTTTCCTCCTTAAACTAGAATCCGGCTTCGTCGGTCAGTATCCGGGCGTGACTGTATCAGTCGTACCCTCGAGGTTTTGGGGGAAATGGAGTAAACAAAATGATGAGTTCGCAATCGGTCACCAGGAATTTTCCGCATCGATCGACTGTGGTGGGTATCACTGAGTTCATCCCTGGGCTTTGTGTGCAAGACGTCCTTGCTATGAGGAGGAGTGGTTGGGTCACAGCTGTATATTAAAATAAAGAGAGTAGTGTCAACTTCAGCCTTTGCAGGCAAAATGGTTGTTTAATATGTGGGCATCGCAGTATGCAGCAACTGTGTACCAATTGTCCATGTGCACTGACGCATAATCCCCCATGTTGGTTCCAACAACTGAGGGACACTCATGTCGTAACTCTCTCCCTGAAGAGCTCTGGGTTGGATTGATCATGACCGACGTTTCGACAAGCCTGCTTTAGAAGCCGTCATCAGTAGACCCTCTGGAAGACTCGCATCACTAAGGTTATATTAACTTTTTGACACGTCTGATCGTGAATGACCACTATCCGAACCGTTTATGAATCATGTCCAGCTTATCTTGTTGAAAATGGCCGCATTTTCGCACACAATTATACTGTCCTTTATTAGGCTGTGAGACGTTCCTTTCAAAATCTGATGGTGCTAAAATTAATACATAAAACGGTAGCAGTGATCTGACAGAAAGGGGTAGCTAGAAGTCTAAATCACTCGCTTTTTACATTCACTTTTTAGGGTTTCCATTGTTACCGTACAAGTTATGTATCTGTGAAATGCGTTAAAAAATTCCGTAGACAGAGCCCGAGTGTCCACAAAAGCATGTACACTGCATCCGACCGATTACAGAACCCGATGTAGATTGTATTGGCTAATCTAGACTTTGGATTTAGACGGCCAAGCTGTTTAAAGCACCACTTTGCAAAAGGAACAAACAGAAATGGTTGAGATTGAAAGCATTTAAAATTCTTATCACTAGCAAAAACGCGGCCGCGGTCCCTTTATTAATCAAAATCGGCGTCCCTACCATTTGAATGTCAATATCAGCGCTTTATTTGTCGTTAGGTGGTGTTTCCTTAATCCACCTAAGCTGGGTCCATGGAGAGAGCGTCATTATGTATGGACATGATTAACGTTAGCCCCTACTGAGGAACCGTTAGCGGGGTAAGGGCATCGTATGGTCGGTCTCAGCCAGGGAGAGACTTGCTTGACCGGCGCCCGCGAAGGGCCTCGCCCCTCCACCGAACCAGAGCTAAGCCGCGTGGAGACCAGACGAGAAGAGCGAGCGAACGAGCGCGACGGAGCTTAACCAGGGGAGCTCTAAGCCGCGCCGGTTTCCCCCGGCCCCGGCTCCCCAGCCGACCCGCGTTGGAGCTTCCCGCTGGATTCCCAAGCGGTCGGGGGGGTTTTAAGAGAGACGCTCGCTAATCCCCGGCAAAGGAGACCCTCTCTCGCCGACTACATCTTATCAAACCTTAATTTGTCCCCACCTCCATCCAAATGTCGTTAGCTGACAAAGACCGGGTTGATTTAAAAGTAAAATCAAATTACGGAGATATACGGGCAGGATGCATGACAAAACTAACCGGGCCAGTATGGGGGGTTTAGAGAAATCCAGTCCTTTATGTCTCAGCCACCGGAGTCGATATGAAAGGCTATCTTGTTGATTATTGGGAAAAAAGGGCCTTTATGTCCTAACTTCGCCGAGGTTGTCGGTTCCATCTTTTTTTGTCAGCGATCGGATGAAGGGAATTACGGAGAGAGCCTCCACACAAGATTGAGTTGCAGTTTTGAAGGGAGAGTTTAGCCTGATGTGGACACCTCCCACTCTTTCAGTCCAGTCTGAGGGAAGAAGCAAAGATTGCTTCACTCAATGGTCGGGAATGCGATTTGCAAATCATACGGTCGCCCCAGGCCAAGATGGAAGTCGAATTCAAAAGAAAACGAGGCAACTGAATTTGATGACATTTTGGAAGCAGTCCAATGCGATGTACATGTATATATGTGAAGGGGCTGGACGGGCATTGTAGAGAATGCAGTCATGTAACACGTTTGGGGCGCTACAGTCGGCTGAATTCGTATGCAGCTTCGACGGCATCATTTGCAATCTGTCGAATTCAGCAGAACAGAGACCACACGAGGCACCATTTTTAATAGGCGGAGCAATGCCTATAACGTTCTTGGTCCCCTTTGATTTCGTGGGAGCTCATAGGATGCATGTCGTGCCTTTGTAAGCTCAATGTTTGCAGTCGGAGGTCAACTTTTTGTTTCTACCATTGCCTTTTTAAGCGACCCCCCGCTGCTACACTGGCACTACGTAACAGGGAATAGTTCAGCATCCCACCGTTTAGGAATTACATGTAGGGCCTACATGAATATGCAATATCAGGAATGCCAGGTCAGTAAAATTACCAAAGAAAAATGGCCGAGACGAACTCGATTGGTCCAAAAACGTCACATCCAGACGTTTAGGCCGATAACTTGATCGTGCCCTATCTTCCTTATTATGTTACACTGCACCATTAATCTGACCCGATGCAATTTTTGCCCGGTTTAATTATAAGCAAGTGCCATGTACCAAGTCAAAAAAATGCCACTCTGTCGATCCGGGGGTGGGGTTGGGGGGGGGCTTTCTGAACATTACCCGACAGTTCCATGTTGCCACGTGTGTACCACGTCATAGGCCTATAGTCGGACACAATGTCATGCATGCTCAATCAACATTTCGCCTCGAGGATTGGAAACTGGGCCCCAAATCAGAGCCCCATGAATCGATACGAACCAAGCCTTCCATGCTGGAGGCTGTAATGCCCCCTGGGGAAATAATGGTGTATATATAGTTGAAATGGTTTGACAGAAGAGCTGCAATGTGGCTCACATGGAAAAGAAATTAAAATCAATTTTGTTCCTCAAAGCTATCCCTTACCCTAGTGATAGGTGTGCAATTTATATTTGTTTACGTTCTAGATGTTATTGGTACCCAAGATGTTATTGATACCCAAGATATTCATGCACGATATTCGTTCGACAAAACAACTCAAAACCGCGCACCGTTCCCTGTAATTGGACCAAATGTAAACGAAACAATTTAATGAACAGAGTGTCTTCTTGTATCATTTCACTTGTTTCACAATCGAGGTAAGAACTCTGGCCTCCAGTCTATCTTTCGATTTCATTGCTGTCTGATGGGAACAGAGGCAAAGTGAATGGCAGTGCGTCAAAGGCGGATCTGGATCCAAGGGGTCTAATTTCAGGGGCTAAATTTCTTTGTTTTTTGAGGGCAAACTTTTGAAATTTTGAACATGTCCTTTTATGGTCCTCCTGGGGTTAAGGCTCTGCTGTGGTGTTTTTCACACGATTTTGGAAGAGACAACTCCTTTCCCTCATTTTAACATTCAAAAAAGATTTGTTATTTTTTAAGGGAGGTGAAATAACCCCATTACATATCTGCCTTTGCGCTGCTTTTAATTAAAGATCATCCCAGTTCACGGCCTAGAATTGTTTTGTCGGAAATGTACGACGTGCTGTACTGCTCATGCACCAAATTGCCAACATAATATTATCGTACGGTGGAGGCGGTTGTTCAGATGTGTTTTATGTAAGCATTATGGTTGTATTGTGTTTCTGTCCACAGGAATGAGAATGGTCATTATGCAAACGGCAGATGACATTTTGTGCTCGTGGTTATTGTCATAGCAGGGCTGAGGACAGGCATTTCTTGAAGCAGCCAAAAATGTTTTTGACTGGTTATCTCACTGTATCATGGGATTCGCCAGCGTGACGGCAGGAAGACCAGTGGGCTAGTACGGGGGTCTGCGCGGGCCTGGGTCTGTAGTTTAGTCAGCGTGACGGCAGGAAGACCAGTGGGCGAGTACGGGGGTCTTAGCGGGCCCGGGTCTGTAGTAGTATTGGTGTGCATGCTAAGACCGCAGGCAGGAGACAGTGTGCTTCGTATATAATTCATGCTGAAAGTATATACACGGACGGGTTGAGTGCAGGGGTTTTGAGTGGGCCGGCGGTCACATGAAGGAAGTCAATTCAGTGGACCTATCAAACCGTCACCGTTTTCATGAAGAGCCCCACGTAGATTTTGAGGAAAAACTGGTTGTCGGGAAATTGCGTGGGAAGCTTCTCCTGTATAAAAGCTTCAAAAATACCAATATGGAATAAGTTCATGAAGTAGAAATCCCTCGGATGATTCTTCGAGAGATAAACCGTTGCCTGAACCAAGTAATTAAAATGAACAAAGTGATTTATTAGCCGCAATCAATTAGTAAAGACGCGCGTCCGTTCGTGGAATAAAAAATCCACGTTTTCCTTCTTTTTGGCCCTAGGGAAGGGGCAGACGTATTCACGCGCGCAACACTGTAAATCTCACAAATAAGTGTGGCTCTTCGTGAAAACGAAAATCTTACTTGACCTACTTTTCGGCCTTTCCCAGTCAATAAGGGGGAATGCAGTAAGATTTGTGTCTCTTCGTGAAAACGCAAAATGCACTTATCGAGATCTTGAAACTTGAGGCATGAAACTAAAGCTTATAGCCTATACTGACGATTTCATTCAAAGCTCATGGTGCGTTGCGGAGTATTTTTCAGTTACGTGAAACAACTGATACTTTTGGATTCTTTCCAACGGAAGGTTAAACAGGTTATAGGCAATTACTGAATTCAAATCCTGAATCATTACGCTATTATTTTGGTTCTTTACTTCGTTGAAATCTCATTCCAACCTTGATGAAACTGAAGCTTCTTTCGGGAAGCAATCGTTATTTAATTAATTGTGCAATTTCAGAGTTTAATAAAATTTGTTTCAGAGCAAAGCAACTTCAGTTGAACTGGTATACCTCTCCCAATTTGCAACAAGATAATTGATCTCTTTTACTTTTGTAACAGCGATCACTTTGAACCATTTCAAGGTCCTCTGGGTGGAAACTATATGGGGTTTTACCGCAACTCAACTCATAACTCAGCAGCTCAGTATGCTCATTCTTTCGGTCTTCTCAATGATGAGCTCATGTGTAAAAGAGTGTTATCTGGCGCACACGTTGCATTTCGATTGCTACGGCAAACTTTTTCGGACCAAACCATAAAGTAATTTTCTTGCGTAATCGAGATCATCTCTGCAGGGCATGGAAAAAGTTACATGAACTCTTCAGCTTTGAAAAGATGCCATTCTTAGTTTTACATTGGAAGAAAAGAAACGTTACTTTTAGGTTGCATTTTTTTTTGGGGGGGGGACGGGGACAATCTGTGTGCAGTAAGTAGTTTGAATCTTCCCCAAATCATAAATTCAGAGGAAGACGCCCAAATTTGTAGTAACCTGCGCTTGCTTATGTATAATGTAGGTGTGTGATTTATTGCACACCGATGCCATTTTCCCAGGCCTTGCAGTAGGCTCCCGAATTAGTTTTTTCACAGGATCTGTACTGTGTCTTTTGGATAATCCAGCCATGTTTCCGCCCTTCCCCAAAAGATGTAACAGCACAATGGTGGGAGATACATGTAGAACAGAGAATTGTCCTATTTCATTCTTATCCCCGCGATAATGAGCAAAAGTCCTTGAAGTGGGGTGAGGACACACTGTGGATGTGTTGTTAATTTTAAAGAACTAGACAACAAAAATCTCACCAAGTGGTCCCCAACCATGTGTCACACCATTGGTCACGTAGCGTATCGACTTGGTACCGGAAGATGGCTATTTATGCGTTTGATTGGCAGGACGGGCGGCTTGGCCAGGGAGACAGGGCCCCCCGGGGCGAGCACAGCTTGGAATGAGCCCCGCCAGAGGCGTTGAGACCTCGGGGGAAACTGATCGCTGCCGGCTGGTCCATACGTGACTCATGAACACACACCGCACAGCAGCATCACGCGGACATCGGCCAGGGTACCGTATAACACCCGTGGCCGTCCACAGCGCTGGAGATAAGAGGGCACGGGGGGCAAGTAATAAAGCTGGACTCCGTGACCCCGTCAAGGCCGGACGGGGACAGAAGATCAGTAAAAAAAAAGAAAGAAAAAGAAAAGGAAATCGAGGAAGACGAGGAAGATGACAACATCACTTCTTAAGACAGATTAACCCACAAGGATGAAGCCTTGATAAATAGGTAATGGAAAATGTAAACAAAAATAAATTGTCACAAGCATAAAGTGAGTATACTGGAAAAATGATAATTTCTTTAGGACGATGCAGTGTGAAACTTGGGAAATGTCAAATAACCGCACAAAACGTGTTTATTACATGTAGTTATAGTTCGTGTAAAATGGATTTAAAAATAGCAGGGAAAAGTGGAGAAAATTGTGGTGAAGAAAACAGCTAGGATGTATATTGTAAATGACCATCGATTTCATATTTTTGAAACCGACAAAATGTAACTTAATTAGAACATCCCAAGCAGTAGGTCATGTGACCCTCACACTGCCCTCTTGAATCGATTGGTGGAGGTCTTTTGAAAAAAAGTGCAACAGGAATGGTGTGCCCTACTAATACACCGCGAAGGAAATAAAGCCACAAGCTTTATACTGGGAAAGCACAACTCAAGAGGAGTGGCAACTTGGCCGAGTTTCATTACAGTCTATCAGTTGACTTTCTAAGAGAACCAGTTGAATATCCAGCAGCTGATTTGGGGGGGGGAGTGCAAAAGCAAATGCGGCTTCAGGCTTATTTGACATGATGTTGGGGGAGAAAAAAATATCAAAGCCTTACTCAGGGTCCTGAAAGCCTAGCTTTTATTTCATGGTGTTGTTTTCTTAGGGTTTTGGTGCCAATATACATAGATATTAAAATAAAAAAAATGACAAATAAATATTAAAATGAAAATAAGTGAAAAACCCGTCGCGCGGCCAATTTGCCCCCTGCCCCCGCTTGATACGCCACTGCAGAGAACATAAATATTCAAAGACCTACCACCAAGGGAAAAAAAGGATTAAACAGATATATATGATCCCTAGACGAGCAGATAGTATCCGTTTTAATGGTAATGATACAGAGGAGCTCTTTTATAACCTTTCGTGTGGCAAACATTACAAGCGACACGGAACAGGTAGAACTTGTACCGGTGAGACTGATAAAAAGCACAATTTTGGGATTCCTTGGAATCGAAAAATAAACGTGTTCCCAGGCGCAAAGCCTGAGAACTAGAGTGTACACAAGAAGTGATAAGCACTCACAGACCCAAGACAGGTTCAGTCGAGCCGCCCTTATAGCAGACGATATGGCATTTTCACGCGAAAGTGTATTAAATAAGGATCAATTCCGGCCGCACCGCTTCCAGTGAATGAGCGGGAAAAAAGGCAGTGGATCTGGAGCGTCGCTTGAGCCACATTGTACCTCGCCCAGACCCGATGACAAGATAATAGACATGTCAGGAAGCTCTTTGAATGCACCTTGAGCTCGTGTTGGGCTCTCTCTTTTCTTGTTTCCCTTTTAAACAGGGACCACTCTAACTCCCTCCAAGGTGTTTGGCCAAAACGGTTGGGACAATAAAAAGAGCCGATGAAGCACACAAAAAGACGACTGATGTACGAACTCATCTAGCCATCACTTCCCCCCAGATGAAAAGGCTGACTGCCAACTGGGCCACGACTGCCCCCAAAGAAGCTTTCAGCCAGTCGATTGTTGTTTTTGTCCCAATTAAATGTTGTGGAAACGGGCAATCATGCGGCCTATTGTCCCGGGGAAGCCGAAGGGATGAGGAAAAGGGGGAAAAAGAGACGAGCAGTGAGAGGGATAAACCCTCACACACTAATGAGAGAAAAGACGCTGCTGTTTTGTTGGTATGCAGGACGCTCTCTGCGTCGCATGGTAAGGAGCAATTTCCAAGGAGCAACAAACATGGGATAAACCTACTCTTGAAGCGCTGCCAGCTTGCCAGGACGATTGGGGGGACGATGCAGGCGGCCACAAAAGCCGCGACCTCGCAATTAAACGATAATTGTTTCCCTGCCAGCTCACATCCCAAATCCCGGCCAGGTCCGCTGGGTATCAATTATCGATGTCTCTTGAGAAGGTGATCAATATTAATTGTCGGCCAGTTAATTTTAATTGGCGATTAATTTCTCCCAGTGAGCCCCCTCGGCTCAACAGATGAAAGCCACCGTACCCGAATTAGGCAGAATCCCTCGCAGCTCTCTCTCGAAAAAAGCCCGTCCTAAATTTGCCGGCAAGCAGTGCCCATAGGCGTCGTTGTCTGTGTACTGGCTCCTTACCAATCTTGCGTGATTTGGGGGAAAGGGTGGGCCTTAATTGTTTTTAAAAATGGTTAATAACTCGAGGGGAGTTTCTTTCTTTCCCTCTGTCTTTGCTTAACGACGGCAAGATGTAAAGAGGGGCGTTAGTTTTTTCCGCTTCCGTGAACTCTGCTGGGGGAAACTATCCCCGCGGTTAAACACTCCTAATCCCCGCTGACCTGCCGAGTGGCACCACGCTCTTCCAACGGCACGTTTCCCCAAGCCCAGCACGCCCCCTAGACAAACTCCACAGTCTGCCCCAGTGCTCCTGCTACGTCTGATTAGGTCCTCCCTATCCAGGATCATTAGCGCCCAGATCGCAAGCAAGCTCTTTTAATTGGCGCCAATTAACCCGCATTTGGCGGGAAAATCCTGGCCAAATTAGCTCTTCCAGAAGACAGTGCCTGAGAAATGGAGAAGACGCTCGGCGTAAAGTACAATCAGCTCCCTGGTGGCGGAGTCACAAATCTTGAAAACCATGAAAAAGGACTGCTGAACAATTAAAAAAAAAAGGAATCTACAAGACAGGAAGTAAATAACCTCGCGGGACACTATAGTCAGCCGCTACACATTAAAAACCATAATGCACTATGTACTATAAGTATAGTCACCCGACTCAGCGCAAACGTCTGTACCATTTCTGAAAGTAATGCAAATTTTAAAAAAGTGAATCCTTAATTGCCTCCATGACAACCCATAAAAATCAGGCAGAAGTTCGAACAAGGGAAGGCCCGTCTTCTGTCGTTTTCGTGGTTTTTTCATGAGCTGATAGGAGGGTTGTTAAACAAGTCCTCATATCTGTTGCTTAGCATGGGTAAGTAATGATTTTTTGAGGTCGTCAAGGGTCTAAATCGGTCAGTCATTTCGGTAATTACGACGTAAACGAAGTCATCCGGATAAGTGAAGTCGCCAGAATTCCTTGAAAAGGTGCCCAGCTTATGTGGTTAACGAAGACATGCTCAGAATGACTTGGCTGCCCGAATTACTGGACTGTGGCTAGGAATTCCACAGATACGTGTGTTGTTTCCACCCGCGGCAAGGTTTTTCGGACACGGCCTACATCCATTGAAAACAGGCGTGTCTGCTGCCACCAAGCGGGGAATCCCTACCACTAAACAGGAATGTAACTTGCCACGTTTTTTTGGTAAACTTGCATAGGCCTATTCATGAGGAAACTATGATGTCATCCCTGGCACCGGACCTTAATGTTGCACACATTTGCACAAAAAATCTGCTGGATTTAAAACAAATATCGGTTCGCCGTCGTAAAGTTCTCTATTTTGCAAATCATTTTTGTGTATAGGAAAAGGCTGGAAGTAGCAAATATGTTTCCCCCAGAAATGTCATTACAGAGTAAATACGTGGTTCAGAATTTGAACATGTAAACTGAATACTATCTTCCCAGATTTACATCACAGCAACGGCGCCCTCTCGTGTCCGGAAAAGCTTGGACAATTGCAATGTTTAAAAAGGTGTATATTAAACCACACTAAACTCCGAAAAGATTTCAAACAGTTTATATACAGTGAAGAAGACTAGGTCTGTAAAGAGGCTTAAGTTTGAGAAAAATTCAAAACATCCTTTAAACGGAAAATGGCAGACCTTTATTTTTCAGTTACAAGGACGATCGTTTCAGGATTCTGCAAATTGTGTTAATTGCGTGAAACATGCCAAATCCAGTAACAAAGACTATAATCATACATAGGCCAATACATTGTATATTTTTTAGTATACAGGGGGTCTATCTTGGACGGGCCTCTCATGTGCACAGGGTGGAATTTCCTCTTAACTGCCAAATGTTAAAAAAAAAGAAATAGAAATCTGACGGTAAATTTCAAACTCTGGTACTGTTTTACCGATTCCTGAATTATTCCAGACCTACAGAGCTCTATTGTTAATAGTTTGATATAGGGCCCCGGTTTGATATAAGATTCATTATTAGATCGGATTTCGAGCGGTTATCACGCTGAAGGTCTTAAAATCCTTCGTTACGTGCACTGATTAATTAAGAATGTGTCTTTTTGTACGTTTTGGTAAAATAGAAACCGTGCTCACATTTTAGCATTTGAAAATCAATAATTCAAGTTTCAGAAGGTACCGCTTTCTTTGCGTCGGATTGCAAGAGATCATTTTGAGAGGCTCCGCTGAATGTACCCTTCCTGGACTTTCTGCCGATAATAGAAGTATTCAGGTACAGGCAAAAGAAAAACAAATCACCGTTTGAGGAACTGGCTAGTTCCGATTGACGTGAAATTCCGGGGCTAATTCTAGACACTGTTTGTGGATCAGTCAAGTGGGAGCAGCCGGATCCAGAATTGGACGTGACATTCGGCTGGCCAGACCACAACCGATCGGCGCCAAGCGAAAGCCAGACAAAAAAAATCCCCTGGATCCGGACGCATTGAGTGACAGGTTTGAAAAGATAGAGAGAAGGAGGGGGAAAAAGCAAAACACGAGAAGAAAAGCCCGCAGACGACACAGTTTCACCGCGCGGGAAAATATCACGTTCGTGACGGCGCGCTACGAGGACACCGATTGGCCAACCAGGTTTACTTGTCGCGTCCAATTTTGTTCCCGCCCTAAATGTTCTGATTCTGTACCAAGTAAACATGGTGCGTCTCGATTCACTAAAAAACCATGTCATGACTGGTTGAAGAACTTAAAAGACAGAAAGATGAAAGTTTAACCACTTCTGCGCAAAGTTTCTATCAATAATCAATAAACAAACTTATTGTTTCCAAAAACGGCTGGTAAGTGCGATTCATCATGCACATCAATCATTAACGATAGACGCCATTGCGAACTGGACTCCTGAATAACACTTCATCTAAAAGAAGAATTAAATCTTGCTAAACATATTTTGTTGAAATTTTTTTTTTTTAATTTTGTAAAATAAAATAAAAGCAAACAAACTAGACAAACAAAACAAAACAAATACGGCTTATGTCATTTTCAGGTGTCTTCATGGGAAATGTACAAAATTGAATAGCAAACAGACACTTTTCACGCTCTACATTAATTTACACGCAAATTTATCATATCCGTTGATTGAGTTCTCTTGAAAAGGCCTTTGATGTCCACATCTATCTACCGCTACTTGGCTTGGCTTGCTGATGGCAAAAATTGAAGCCGCAACCGCAAAATGCCAGTCGTGGATGAAGCTCATGAGAGTGGTTTGCCAACGCTCGTCTCCATGGCCTATTGAACCTTTTTTCAGTTTGTTTTCTACTAGTAACGACCAAATTGGAAACTAAATGACCTGACTCCTCTCTCGCCCGTGCCCACGGTCAAAAGGTGATGAGGAAGGTTGGTTTTGCCAGGTGCATGACGTAATCTCTTAGAACTCTCACTGGATAGCAGAACGGTGAAAAAAGGTTAAAAACTTTCGGGTGAACGCGACAACGTGTGCGCTGAATGCAGATGTGCATGTAGACTGCAGTCAACCCACGGTACTACTCTTTGCAACGCCCACGCTGATCCTCAAACTTTCCGGTGTTCGGTTCCTCCCAGCATCCCATCTTCAACGCTCTCTGTTGATCAGATCAACAGCACCCAGATCAATGACACAGTTAAAGCAATCTGCTCCTGCTTTGGGTGATTTTGCCGACTTCCATCGGGCAACCCCACCTAGGAAGCCGAATGCAGAGACGTGATGTCACCTGCGTAACTCTGAAAATGTAGGGAAATTTAAGCAGTAAATAATTGTAATTGAGTTCCACGATAAAAGACTGCAATTTCTTTTTACCAAAAATCTTAACAACAACCTCTTAAAGCTCGACAGGGGAATACCGCGTGTTATGCTATCCCTCACGGGACTGGACATTGCTTTGCCGCGCTTGTCTTAAGTGACCGCCGAGTCGCCAGGTCGTCGACTAATAAAAGGGGGAAGAAAATTACGAATTCGCTGACTTATCCTTAATTTAACGAGATGTCTGTTTCAAGGCACAGAGAGTGTCATGAAGATTGTCCCGCCGAGCGAGAGCACGGAGATAAAAAAGGAGACGAATGAGCCACTTCAATATTTAAAAAAAACCCCCAAGGTTCCCGAAATGCCTTGAACTGAGCATGCGCTGTTGGAATACCGAACTGGTAGTCTGGTTCCCTCCCCAAAGGTTCCCTGACGACTCTTGTTAAAAAAATCTTAGGTGCAAGGGTCAGGGGTCACAAGTTGAGACCCTGGGTGTTTTCGATTTCATCAGTGGCAACATCTCAAAAATGATGCTTTTCCCATATCCAGTGGGCAATACGGCAAGTGTACCCCCACTTAGAGCATGTGTCAGCACAAAGCCTGCATTAGTCGAAGAAAGTTATATTCAGCATTTCGCCTGGCATTTCAACCAAGGCGTCCTTCGATTTCAGAGTATAAAGTCAAGTATTGTAGGATCAAGAGCTGCCATTAGGATACGGGAGTTTACGTTTAACAGCTACAACCTACCCACCCGGGCCGGGAATAACCGAACATCAACGCTACCATCCGAACATGCCAAATAGACGAGGTGACTTCGGAATATTTCGACTATTTCCGGAAAACTGGAGGAATTCCTCCAGTCTTGGTCACGTGGACACTGGGCGATACTGGACCCTTGATTTCGTAGAGAAGTAAGCCCCATCAGGTCTGGTATCCAGACTAACCGAACTGGCTCATTGGCCGCATATGGCGAGCGCGCTTGTACAATATGCACGGTGTGCGCCTTGTGACGCGGAGTCATTGACCAGCGGAGCATGCAGCCCATATACCCCGGCCTTGCTGATGGCCCAATGCCTTGACGAGGTTTTTTCAGATATAATTACAGTGATGTATGCTACGATCAGATCGCTTTGACCGATTAAAAAGGAACGAGAGAAATAGATAGAACAAAAAAGAATAGCCGAGAAGCAGAGTTTGTCTAGCCTAAGCGGTCGCGCAAATCCCCGGTGGCGACTGGGGCAGACATTAAAACTTCGGTGTCGTCTTTGATCGTGCCGAGAGAAAGAGAGAGATGGAGTTTAAAATAAAGCAGTAACACTTCCACTCAATGCTCCAGCTTTTCTGCTGAAAAATAAAAACTGCATAAAAGTGAGTATCGTAAAATCCGAGGGGGAAAAGATGCAAATCATCGAAATGCATGTCACCTCGGTAATCTACTTAGATCTGCTCAGCTACACTAACAACTTTCATTTTGGATCGCGTTTGTCAGGGACGAGTGTTTTTTGCTAGCATTTTACTGGCGCAATATTGTGAGCCAATACAGTGGCCCACGAGGGCTCCAATCTCTCGTGCTGCCTGCTGTTTGAGATGACTCGGGGACATTTTCAGAATAAAAGAATTGTCCATTCTCCATCGTAAGCCCAGACTGTTTTTTTTTTTTGGCGATAAAAATACTTTTGCACGGTGTTTGGCAGGAACTTTTCCCAGTTTGAGGGAGGACAAAAGGCAGAAGATTGTGTATAGGTCTGCTCTTTTGAAGTCACACTCGTGGTTTTTTCCTACAAGTGGCTGCTAAAACTATGGTTGGCCGTCGGTACAAAATAAAAAGAACAAACCACAAAGTGTTACAAATCTGGCATCTACTACTAAATAGCTGAAGACAGAGATGGCCCTGGTTGTTGCAATTGACTACTATACTCGCCTTAAATTTAGGGGATACGTCCAGCAAATGTTAGCTCATGTATTGTCCACGATATGGCATCTTATCACCATTTTACCTATTTTACAGCGTTTGTAATGTTGGATCACTGTGAAATTATGCCTCTGATCAAGTGGCACCAAAAGAAATTTCAAATGTATCCTTTCTGTTTCACAAATGGGCACAGACCTCCAGTTTTTCAGGACCCGGTTTTCAAGTTCTGCATTTCCTTCAAACCTTAAGCCTCCTTTGCCATCATGTTAGTCCACCCAACAGTCAAATATTAAACTTGAAAACCTTGCAGAGTATCACGGGCCCCGTGCCTTGAGGGGAGAGGGCGCTTTGTTACCGGTGCCTTTTCTTATAGAGGAAAATGCTAGATAGGACGTAAGGAACAAGTGTCCCAGGGCTGAGGTTCGCAATGTTGGAATCAAATTGGTGGAATATGCATGGACAAGTAGTAAACAATAGTTGCATGTTGTACCGCACGTAATAGGAGCCTGTTTCTCGATCAGTGATCCTAACGCTGGTTCACGTCATCTATATTAAGCGGGTTTCAGTGTTTGTAAACCAACGACGGATCACTGTTCATGCGAAATTTGTGTGAAACAAACAAGGCCAATGAATAGCCATTTTGGTTCCGAAGTCTGAAATTGGCTCTACTTTCTCTAAATACAACTTTGAAGTGTCCCATTGCACGCTCACGTTGATACATGCAAGGGCGCAAACTGACCCCCTTGCTGTGTTGGGCCTGAGGTTTCCCGAAGAGCTCCCGGAATCTTTGGGTACCAGTTTTTCTAATGTGCAATCTTACAGGCTCTTTGGAGCGCGCTTGTTGAGAAATACCTCTAACATTTTGAAACGTTTGACTTTAACTTCATCGAAAGTGAAAACAACTCAAGCGACAACAAGAACCGCACTTCGTAAACAAACTCTCGAGCCGCCTATCCATATTTACGATTTTGCTATGTTCCATTCTGTATCCATTTCGGCATTTCAATCCTCTTAAATTTCAACAGACACTCTAAATAGGTTTACACGTACGTATACATGAACGCACTAAAAACGTGTCTAAAGGCACCCTAAGTTGCTAATGCTGGAGTGCATATATAGGCTATGTGAATAGTCTGTATTTTGTCCCTGTAGTCGATGTTTTCCTGCGTTTAATAGCGGAGATGGATGGAGTTTATGAATATGTATGGATCTTTTTAGGAGGTTTCCTTTTGGCGAAATTCCACGGGCATTAGGAAGCAGAAATCACTGCGAGGGTGTGTGTGAAGGCCAGCGCACTTGATCCACGAATAGGTCAACACTTTATCTTGTGCCTTAAAAGGTTTTCGTGTTTGTCCAATGCATTTTAAACGCGGTTGGCAGTCTACAAGGGGAAGAGAAACGGTCGGCAAATGGCACCAACAAATATCGCACAAGTCCCCAGCGGCTTGTAAAAATCTGCCGCGAAACCCGTACACATCGTGCGCCGTAGAGGGCGCTTTGGAGGAAGAATCAACGCTGAATCTCAAGCGTACAATGTTGTCCAGCTGAGTGGTTAAATCCGGTCCTTTTCGACGCCCTGTAAATCGTGCATGACAGGTTCTGCGCTTTCTGCGTTCCAGTATCGTGGATACAGGATAAATCAAGGAACAATAAACCGAAAACCAATAAGGGTGCACCATCTCGATTCGCGAGAGTTACGACGTAACAATTAATATGAGACAGCTACAGAAATAAGTGCGACAGCGGCTGCCACTGTGTCTTTATAACGTGACATAGTGTACCCCAGTGCCCAGTTATTGTTAAGCCCTCTAAAGGTCCTCTTTGCCGTTATTCCTCGCGATTGGAAGAGAACGCTATGGAGACAAGAACTGCTGCTACTGAGGAGAGACTGGCACAAGCAACCTTGCAGGCACATGATGAAACTTCATAGGAAACGAACCTCATGTACTGAAACGAGGACTTTGCAAGGTGCTACCACCTGAAAATTAGAAATCATTCTTAGAAAATACGAACCCTTAACCGTGTACTGCGGCAAATTCAAATACATGTAACATTATTTTTTAATTTAATGCCCTATATCCTCTTTATAAGGCTTTGGACACCTTAACTCAGTATCTCATGGAGTTTCATATTAACAAACCCAGTCATAACTGCACGTAAGTTTTCTAAGGTGATTGTACAGAGTTCAGGTAAAAGACACCGACATAGGCTTGCAGGCCCTCATGCGGTGGAGAGTAATTGGGCATATAGGTATGTGAACTTACTACCTGCGAGCTACTAGACAATCAGTCTCATTCACAAGCGAGACCAGTAGATTCAAACCTAAGGCCGTGTCCGAATTACTTGTCTACGGCTTGAAATCGCACACGACTTCACAGTTGCGGCTGTAGCCACTTCCCATAGAGTCCTGTAAAATTTCAAGCCGTTATTCGTTGTCCTCTCCTGTGACAATGAGATGTGCGCCTGCACTGCTTACGGTTTCTCACGACTGTCAGTACCTGTTGCTTCGTTATAGAGGAACGATACTGGACAAGGAATGCTTCACAACAGATATCCAGGATGACGGAAGAACCTGCCGTCACTACTGTACAGGTTCTTCTTGATTAAATTAACGAGGCGTAGTTCGATGCCAAATTGGGTATA